>NC_137348.1:723360-808360 GCF_965287045.1 Carcharhinus amblyrhynchos
CTCACAGCTGATTGTGAGGCTGCAGTTTGCGTATTAGTGACAGAACTTTAAAACTAGCAAAGCCCTCTGAACTATAGAGAATGAAAGAGCAGTTTACTCCTACCTGCTTATGGTGTGGGGGAAAGTCAAAGGTGTAATCATCCCGTAACAGCTGATTATATCTGTAATCATCGTGCTGCTTGTGGCCGTACGCTCCGTAATAATCATAGTGTAGAATCTAATTCCGAGAAAGTGATAGGGGACAGAAAGATTACTAATGAGCGGAAGAGAGAGAGAGAGGGGGAGAGAGAGACAGAGAGGGAGAGGCAGAGAGGGAGAGGCAGAGAGAGAGAGGCAGAGAGAGAGAGAGACAGAGAGAGACAGAGAGGGAGAGGCAGAGAGGGAGAGGCAGAGAGAGAGAGGCAGAGAGAGAGAGAGACAGAGAGAGGCAGAGAGGGAGAGGCAGAGAGGGAGAGGCAGAGAGAGAGAGGCAGAGAGAGAGAGGCAGAGAGAGAGAGGCAGAGAGAGAGAGGCAGAGAGAGAGAGGCAGAGAGAGAGAGGCAGAGAGAGAGAGGCAGAGAGAGAGACGCAGAGAGAGAGAGGCAGAGAGAGAGACGCAGAGAGAGAGACGCAGAGAGAGAGACGCAGAGAGAGAGACGCAGAGAGAGAGACGCAGAGAGAGAGACGCAGAGAGAGAGACGCAGAGAGAGAGACGCAGAGAGAGAGAGAGTGACACACAGAAAGAGAAAGAGAGAGAGACAGAGAAAGGGAGACACAGAGAGAGAGAATGACAGAAAGAGAGAGAGAGACAGAGAGAGATTTTTGGGGTGGGACAGGGAGAGGATGTGTCTCCTTTTCCTTCACACTCTGCCACATTTCTTTCAGCCCACGTCCAGCCCTTGTTGCCCCCGGTGATGCCTTGTCCTTATCTTGTGGATTGTTGTCCTCTTGTCTCCTGGGCCTTTTTCTTATTTTATATTATCATTATTCGTGTTAGTTTTTTCTTGTGTGCGGTGGTGAATGACAGGGAGAGAGGGAAAAAGAGAGAGAGACAGAGACAGGGAGAGGGAGGGAGAGACAGGGAGAGGGAGGGAGAGACAGGGAGAGGGAGGGAGAGGGAGACACAGAGAGAGACAGAGGAAGGGAGAGGGAGAGAGAGAGAGACAGAGAAAGGGAGAAGGAGGGAGAGAGAGAGAGGAAGAGAGAGGGAGGGAGGGAGAGAGAGAGTATGGAAAGATGTGTGTGATGAGTCCAACTTGGGAATTTGTGGCAGGAGGAGAACTTTCTATCTTTTTCTTTCAGGTCCCAAAAACTGGTGAATGTTTAAGGCTTTAATTTGGGATCAGGTAGAAAACATTTCTGTTTATTCATCGGATGTGGACGTCGCTGGCTAGACCAGCATTTATTACCAATCCCTAATTGCCCTTTGAGAAGGTTGTGGCAGCTTCATTCTTAAATTGCTGTAGTCTCTGAGGTGTAGGTACACCCACAGTGCTGTTAGATAGGGAATTCCAGGATTTTGACCTAGCGACAGTGAAGGAACAGTGATATATTTCCAAGTCAGGATGATGAATAACCTGGAGGGGAACCTCCAGGCAGGGGTGTTCCCAGGTATCTGCTGCCCTTGTCCTTCTAGATGGTAGAGATCATGGGTTTTGAAAATGATATCAAAGGAACTTTGATGAATTGCCGCAGTGCATCTTGTAGGTAATACACAGGACTGCCACATTGAATCAATGGTGGAGAGAGTGAATGTTTGTAGATGTGGTGCCAATTAAGCAGAGCTGCTTTGTTCTGGATGGTGTCACTTTCTTGGTGTTGTTGGAGCTGCACCCATCCAGGTAAATGTAGAGTGTTCCATCACATTGCTGACTTCTGCCTTGTATTTGTTGGTCAGGCTTTGGCGAGTCAGGAGGTGAATTACTCACTGCAGGATTCCCAGAATCTGACCTGCTTCTGTAGCCACGTATTTATGCGACTAGTCCAGTTCAGTTTCTGGTCAATGGTAACCCCCCGGATGTTGATAGTGGAGGTTTCAGTGATAGTAATACCACTGAATGTCAAGGAGGGATGGTTAGATTCTCTCTTGCTGGAGATGGTCATTGCCTGGACCTCGTGTGGTGAATGTTATTTGTTATTTGTCAGCCCAAGCCTGGATATTGTCCAGGTCTTGCTGCATTCAGACACCGACTGCTTCAGTATCTGAGGAGTTGCGAATGGTGCTGAACATCAGTGAACATCCCCACTTCTGACCTTATGACGGAGGGAAGGTCATTGATGAAGCAGCTGAAGATGGTTGGGTCTGGGACACTATCCTGAGGAACTCCTGCTGTGATGTCCTGGAGCTGAGATGACTGACTCGACATAACCATCTTCCTTTGTCCGGTTATGAATCCAACCAGCGGAGAGTTTCCCCTGATTCCCATTGATTCCAGTTTCACTCGGGCTGCTCGATGTCACACTCGGTCGAATGCGGCCTTGATGTCGAGGGGTTGTCACTCTCACCCTCACCCTCTGGAATTCAGCTCTTTTCTCCATGTTTGAACCAAGGCTGTAATGAGGTCAGGAGCTGAGTGACCCCCTGGAGAAACCCAAACTGTGGGTCACTGAGCAGGTTATTGCTGAGCAGGAGCTGCTGGATCGCGCTGTCAATGACCCCTTCCATCACTTTACTGATGATCAAGAGGAGACTGATTGGGCAGTAATTGTCCGGGTTGGATTTGTCCTGCTTTTTGTGTACTGGACAGACCTGGGCAATTTCCCACATTGTTGGGTAGATGTCAGTGCTGTAACTGTACTGGGAGAGCTTGGCTAGGGGAGCGGTAACTGTACTGGGAGAGCTTGGCTAGGGGAGCAGTAACTGTACTGGGAGAGCTTGGCTAGGGGAGCAGTAACTGTACTGGGAGAGCTTGGCTAGGGGAGCAGTAACTGTACTGGGAGAGCTTGGCTAGGGGAGCAGTAACTGTACTGGGAGAGCTTGGCTAGGGGAGCGGTAACGGTACTGGGAGAGCTTGGCTAGGGGAGCGGTAACTGTACTGGGAGAGCTTGGCTAGGGGAGCAGTAACTGTACTGGGAGAGCTTGGCTAGGGGAGCAGTAACTGTACTGGGAGAGCTTGGCTAGGGGAGCAGTAACTGTACTGGGAGAGCTTGGCTAGGGGAGCAGTAACTGTACTGGGAGAGCTTGGCTAGGGGAGCAGTAACTGTACTGGGAGAGCTTGGCTAGGGGAGCAGTAACTGTACTGGGAGAGCTTGGCTAGGGGAGCGACAAGTTCAGGAGCACAAATCTTCAGGACAACATTCCGTCAACTCTTTATCCCAGCATCCCTCAGGGAACTAATTCTTTGCATCAGATTTTCATTTTGCTCTGAAGTTTTAAAATTGTATTTGAATCAACTCAACATCTTTATAAACTCACCCCCTCCCTCTGCCTACAAACCCCCTCCCCCACCTGCAACCCCAACACCCCTTGTCTGCAAACCCACCCCCTCCCCCCACCTGCAAACCCACCCCCTCCCCCCGCCTGCAAACCCACCCCCTCCCCCCGCCTGCAAACCCACCCCCTCCCCCCGCCTGCAAACCCACCCCCTCCCCCCGCCTGCAAACCCACCCCCTCCCCCCATCTGCAAACCCACCCCCTCCCCCCATCTGCAAACCCACCCCCTCCCCCCATCTACAAACCCACCCTGTTTGCAGAATATTTGCTGCGTCTGATCTCCAGCCGCTGGCAGTGTTCAAGGTTAAAACCTCACTCACCGGAGCCGGTCCCTCCAGATTGAACCAGCCTGGTCGCTCCCATCCGTGTCTCTCCTGGAATACGCAGCCTTGCTGGACAAGCTCCTGGAGATAGAGGAATGGGAAATCTTAATCATCACCAAAGGACTGGGAATATCTCTCATTGTGGGCGTAGCATGTGCCCAGTGCCTGAAACACACACACACACACACACACACACACACACACACACACACACACACACCCCTTCCCCAGACCTACTGAGCCCCTTCTCTGTACTCTCTCCTCCCAGGCATCCACATCCCCTCGCCATCCCACCCATACATTGCCCTGATCTCACCCTCCTGTACACCAATATACCCCACCCTGTGTCCCCATAATCCCTACGCCATACTCTTCTCCCCTCTGAGTATGCCCCTTCCCACACCCCGCCTCCCCATACCCCCAACCTCCCCTCCCCATCCCCCTACCTCCATACCACATAGCCCCAATCCCCTTCCCTTTACCCACAACCCCTCTCCATGTACATCCCTCTATCTGGCTTCACCCCCATCCCTGGGGATTTTTAGATGGGGAATGGGTTGTGGTTCAAAGTTCAGTTGAGATTTTGGGATTTATTATTGATCTGCAAACCTCTCCTTACCCCTCTCCCCAGATACAAACCAAGACTTAGTGTTTCTAACTTCTGCTCTGACTTTATTTAAATATTTCTCTGATCTGGGGATTTGTGTTGAATGAAACATTCTACAACCTTTTCACAAAGCAAATCGATTCCTGAATCTCCTTCACAGAACAACACTGAGATTGGCCCAGTCAGCCTGAGGCTGACGACACAAACTATGCTTCAATTCACCAATTCACAGGATGCTGGGAGTAACCCCTTCAATCTTCCCTTTATCCCCAATATTTAATGGCCTTTATTCTGGAAATTGAACACTGCCCATCTTTGTACAACACAAGACAGAATCCCTCATTGACACGTGTGGCATTCCGTGACACACATGTGGCATTCCGTGACACATGCACAGAATGAGGCTGTATTTAATGTGGGTGTTTACTGGATTAGGGAAGGTGGAACCAGTGTAGAGGATGATCCTTGATGTATCTGGGGCTTTAACCCTTTCACTGTTCTGTCACTGATTATCATGCATTAAAATGGGGTATCTCAGTGCCAGGAGGTAAACACAGAGCTGTCACTGCCAGCAGATATCATCTGAAATGTTCAATTTCCCTCTTTCCAAAACGGTTGGTGTTTCTACCAGGGAGACGGCACAAATCATTTGTTATTTGACTCTGCAGGTTTATATCCAGGGCAGTTCAGTGACTCTCCCTGGAGAGAGAGACAGGAGTGTCGAGTCTGACGTATTAGACGAGACAGGGAAGAGGTTGTGAGGGTGATGCCAACAGCTGGGGTGAGTGACAGGAAGCCGAGTTCCTCTGTTCCTCGGGTAGTCCGAGCAAGAATCATGGGGGAATTTACAGAAAGGTGTTGAAGAAAAGAGCACAGGTCTTTTAACCACCGACCCTTTTGGCAGCTCACCTTCAGAAAACACACAGAATGTATTTTGGGAATTCTGCTCTTATCCTGACCCTAGGAATGCGCCTCCCCTGACCATCTGCCCATGAACAAGTCCCCTCCCGATGGTCAGCACTGACCTGATGCAAAGGATCGAGTCTCATGTTCCTTCCAGCAAGCGGCTCATCGTGAGGGAAAACCACTGAGTAATTTTTGGCGTAGGATTCGTGGCTCCGCTCTCGGATCCAGCGGTTGTTATTGGTCAGTGAGTGATGGAAACGGCTGTGGCAGAAAGTACAGGTCAGGACATCAACACACACTCACTTCCCAGCCAGAGAGTCACCCTGGGGAAAACATCTGGAGGGAGAGAGGGAGAGAGAGGGAGGCGCAAATAGAGAGAGATGTGAACAGAGCAAAGATAGATGGGGGGATGTGGAGGAACAGAATGAGAAAGATGGGCAAGTGGGAGAGGAGGTGAAAAAGGGAGAGGGAGGGGGGGTTCAAGAGGGACAAGGATAGAGGGGGCGTGCGAGAGGGTGGGTGGTGTATTAATGGGAGCTGCAGCGCAATGGCTCTAGACTGACGATGACAATAAAAGGTTAATGTTAATGGGTGTTTTTGTGATTGGGTGGCTGGTTCCACTGTGGCTCCGTGGGGTGGAGCCTTTGCTGTTTGCAATGATAATCTATGATTTAAGTATATGCAGACAGGAGAAAAACACTCCTGTGGTTGACGGTAATAAAAAAAGCTGTAGACTGCAGAAAGTTATCCACTGACTGGACAGTGAGCAGAAAAGCGGCAAATGGCATTCAGTCTGGAGAGAGTGTATAATCTAAGTGCGGCAACAAAGGAGGAAATACACAAACAATGCAAAGGTTCTGAATGGTACAGACACCTTGGAGAGCACGTCCCCCGATCCCTGAAGGAAAACGACAGGTGGTTAAGAAGCCAAAGGGAACAATTTCCCAAGACTGAAGCCTGAGTAGAAGGACATAGAAGTTCTATGAGAATTATATAAAACTCAAGTCACAGCACAATTAAACGACTGAATGAAGTTCTGGTTAGTGCACTAGAGGAAGCAGCATTGTCACCAACAAGCAGCTCAATAAACAGGGACAGAGGGTTCAACAATTCAAGGGGCGCATGGGGAGGAGAATTGAAGAAATGGGCAAAATGTTCCCAAAAACTGAAGTGTCAAAGAGGTGAGAAAACAGTACCTTTCTCAGCGAGGAAGTAACGCAAACTTCAGGCACTCTGTGAACAACAGAACAGCCATCTAATTCTCGCCAGTATGGGGAGTTGGAAATATCAAATTTCACCAGTGAAGCTGGCTCCTGAATTCGAGGGGTGCCAGTGCGCAGGCGCCGTGATCTCCCAGTGTACTGGAGCACGGGTCCCACACACACTGACTCTCACTGGGGCACGGGTCCCACACACACTGAATCTCACTGGGGTACGGGTCCCACACACACTGACTCTCACTGGGGTACGGGTCCCACACACACTGACTCTCACTGGGGTACGGGTCCCACACACACTGACTCTCACTGGGGTACGGGTCCCACACACACTGACTCTCACTGGGGTACGGGTCCCACACACACTGAATCTCACTGGGGTACGGGTCCCACACACACTGACTCTCACTGGGGTACGGGTCCCTTGTTCCTGAGGAGCAGTATCCAGAGGCAGCGATTTTTGGGCGTGTGAAGAGGCAGCATAAAAGGTAAATTTTTCTGTTTATTTTGTTTAACTGTTTATTTCTAATTTAAGTCGCGAGATTTTCGGCGGTTTTTTTAAAATTAGTTAGAAACCGGAAGTCGTCACTAGGACGCTTACCGGTAGTTGTAGTTTTTTTTCTTGAGCCCCTAATCCTATAAATTAGCGCAGAGAGGATACCCGATCCTCTACGCTGGTAGAGAATCCCACCCTCCCACCTCCTCTAACCTAAATTATAAGTGTGGGAAAGATTTTTTTTGTATTTTTTTTTTGCTGGTAATTGTTTCAGGGATGGCAGTTCAGGCAGTGTGCTGCATCTCCTGTGGGATGTATGTGGTGAGGGACTCCAGTAGTGTTTCAGGGGATTTTACTTGTAAGAAGTGTGTTAGATTGCAGCTTCTGGAGGAGCGTGTAAAGGAGCTGGAGGTGGAATTAGAGGAACTCCGCATAATTCGGGAGGCAGAGGTGGACATTGATAGGAGTTATAAGGAGATAGTCACTCCTAGAAATCAGTCTTGGGTCACTGCCAAGAGGAGGGGAAAGAGGCAAGTGGGGGGAAAATCCCCTGGGGCTGTTCCCCTCCAAAATAGGTTTTCGGTCCTGGAGGCTACAGTTGAGGAGGAATCAACTGGGGATTGCCAAAGGGAGCAGGTCTCTGGGGGTGAGCCTATTGTAAAAGCTCAGGTGGTTAGGGGATGCAAAAGATTGGGCCTCGTGATTGGGGACTCCACAGTCAAGGGGACGGATAGGAGAGTCGGAAGTAATGGTAGGGACTCAGGGCTGGTGTGTTGCCTACCAGGGGCTGGGGTCCGGGATGTATCTGAGAGGATATTCAAGACTCTTAGGGGAGAGGGAGATCAACCCCAAGTTATAATTCATGTGGGGACACATGACATAGGGAAGCTAAGGGAAGGGGATATTAAGCAGAGATTCATGGAGTTGGGGTGGAAACTAAAGGCCAAGTCAGACAGAGTGGTTATCTCTGGACTCTTGCCTGTGCCAAGGGATAGTTTAGAGAGGAATAGAGAGAGGGAAAGTTTGAACTTGTGGCTGAGGGGATGGTGCAGGAGGGAGGGGTTCAAGTACTTGAGCAATTGGGGCTCATTCTGGGGAAGGTGGGACCTCTATAAGAGTGATGGTTTACACCTGAACCAGAGGGGAACAAATATCCTGGGGGGTAAATTTGTGAAGGCTATGCGGGGTGGTTTAAACTGATTCAGAGGGGGGGTGGGATCCTGAGTAGAGGGGGTGAAAGTGAGGGGGGCATAGTTGGGGACTGCAATGCACGGCATTGTGGGGGTGGGGCAGAGCAGGGTTTGAAATGCGTATACTTTAATGCGAGGAGTATTCGCAATAAAGTGGATGAACTTGCAGCGTGGATCAGTACCTGGGACTTTGATGTTGTGGCCATTTCAGAGACATGGATAGAGCAGGGTCAGGAATGGATGTTGCAGGTCCCGGGGTACAAAAGCTTTAGTCGGAGTAGAGAAGGAGGTAGAAGGGGGGGTGGGGTAGCATTATTGGTCAAGGACTGTATTACAGTGTCAGAGAGGAAGTTTGATGAGGACTTGTCTGTTGAGGTAGTATGGGCGGAGATTAGAAATAGGAGAGGAGAGGTCACCCTGCTGGGAGTCTTTTATAGACCTCCAAAAAGTTCTAGAGAGGTTGAGGAAAGGATTGCGGAGACGATCCTGGTTAGGAGTGAAAGTAATAGGGTAATTGTTATGGGGGATTTTAACTTTACTAATATTGTTTGGAATTGCTATAGCACTAGCTCGTTAGAGGGGTCAGTTTTTGTTCAAAGTGTGCAGGAAGGTTTTTTGACTCAGTATGTAGATAGGCCAACTAGAGGTGAGGCTATATTGGATTTGGTGCTGGGTAATGAGCCAGACCAGGTGCTAGACTTGGAAGTTGGTGTGCATTTTGGTGATAGTGACCACAATTCGGTTACGTTCACCTTAGTGATGGATAGGCATGAACCTCGGGTCAGTAGTTTTAGCTGGGGGAAGGGTAATTATGAGGCTATTAGGAGAGAATTAGGAAGCATAGGTTGGACTATGAGATTACAGGGACTGGGAACGTCCGAAATGTGCAATTTTTTCAAGGAACAGCTACTGCGGGTCTGCAATAGGTATGTCCCTGTCAGGCGAGGAGGATTTGGTAGGGCTAGGGAACCGTGGTGTACTAAAAAAGTTGATTCGTTGGTTAGGAAGAAAAAGGAGGCTTATGTTCGGATGAGGCTTGAGGGCTCAGGTAGTGAATTAGAAAGCTTTAGATTGGCTAGGAGGGAGTTAAGAAGGGCTAAAAGAGGACATGAGATGACTTTGGCTGATAGGATTAAGGAGAATCCTAAGGCGTTCTATAGGTATGTCAAGAACAGAAGGTTGGTTAGGGCAAGATTAGGGCCAGTTATAGACAGTAGAGGGAAGTTGTGTGTGGAACCGGAAGAGATTGGAGAGGCACTGAACCAATATTTCTCTTCGGTGTTTACGCAGGGGGACATGAATGTAGCTGTGGAGGACACTGGGGTGCAGGGGTGTAAAATAGAAAGTATTGCAGTTGAAACCGGGGATGTGCTGGATATTCTAGAGGGCTTGAAAATAGATAAGTCCCCTGGTCCGGATGGGATTTACCCTAGGATTTTCTGGGAGGCTAGAGAGGTGATTGCAGAGCCTCTGGCTCTGATCTTCAGGTCATCGTTGGTCTCTGGTATAGTACCGGAAGATTGGAGGACAGCGAATGTTGTCCCATTGTTTAAGAAGGGGAACAGAGACTTCCCCGGGAATTATAGGCCGGTGAGTCTTACTTCTGTTGTGGGCAAGGTTTTAGAAAGAATTATTAGGGATAGGATTTATAGTTATCTGGAGAGTAATGAATTGATTAGAGACAGTCAGCATGGTTTTGTAGCAGGTAGGTCGTGCCTTACTAACCTTATTGAGTTCTTTGAGAAAGTGACCAAAGAGGTGGATAGGGGTAAGGCAGTTGACGTGGTATATATGGATTTTAGTAAGGCGTTTGATAAGGTTCACCATGGTAGGCTTCTGCAGAAAATGCAGATGTATGGGATTGGGGGTAATCTAGGTACTTGGATCAGGAATTGGCTGGCAGATAGGAGACAGAGGGTGGTGGTTGATGGTGAATATTCGTCATGGAGTTCGGTTACGAGCGGTGTGCCTCAGGGATCTGTTTTGGGGCCACTGCTGTTTGTAATTTTTATTAATGATCTGGATGAAGGTATAGTTGGGTGGATCAGTAAGTTTGCTGATGACACCAAAGTCGGTGGTGTGGTAGATTGTGAGGAAGGGTGTCATAGTTTGCAGGGTGACTTAGACAGGTTGCACAGCTGGGCCGCGAGGTGGCGGATGGAGTTTAATGTGGAGAAGTGTGAGGTAATTCATTTCGGTAGGAGTAACAGATGTGTTCAGTATAGGGCTAACGGGAGGACTTTGAATAGTGTGGAGGAGCAGAGGGATCTAGGTGTATGTGTACATAGATCCCTGAAAGTTGGGAATCAAGTAGATAAGGTAGTTAAGAAGGCATACGGTGTCTTGGCGTTTATTGGTAGGGGGATTGAATTTAGGAGTCGCAGCGTCATGTTGCAACTGTACACAACTCTGGTGCGGCCGCACTTGGAGTACTGTGTGCAGTTCTGGTCCCCACATTACAGGAAGGACGTTGAGGCTTTGGAGAGGGTGCAGAGGATGTTTACCAGGATGTTGCCTGGTATGGAGGGGAGGTCATATGAGGAGAGACTGAGGGATTTGGGGTTGTTTTCGCTGGAAAGAAGGAGGCTAAGAGGGGATCTTATTGAAACATATAAGATGATTAGAGGTTTAGATAGGGTGGATAGTGATAGCCTTTTTCCTCGGATGGAGAATGCTAGCACGAGGGGGCATGGCTTTAAATTAAGGGGTCGTAGTTATAGGACGGATGTCAGGGGTAGGTTCTTTACCCAGAGGGTGGTGAGGGATTGGAATGCCCTGCCTGCTGCGGTTGTAAATGCGCCTAGTTTGGGGGCGTTTAAGAGATCTATGGATAGGTTTATGGACGAAAAGGGATTGGTTTAGATGAGTGGGTCAGTGTTTTTCTTTAAAAAACTGGTCGGCGCAACATCGTGGGCCGAAGGGCCTGTTCTGCGCTGTAATGTTCTATGTTCTATGTCCCACACACACTGACTCTCACTGGAGCACGGGTCCCACACACACTGACTCTCACTGGGGTATGGGTCCCACACACACTGACTCTCACTGGGGTGCGGATCCCACACACACTGACCCTCACTGGGGTACAGGTCCCACACACACTGACTCTCACTGGGGTGCGGATCCCACACACACTGACCCTCACTGGGGTACGGGTCCCACACACACTGAATCTCACTGGGGTACGAGTCCCACACACACTGACTCTCACTGGGGTACGGGTCCCACACACACTGACTCTCACTGGGGTACGGGTCCCACACACACTGACTCTCACTGGGGTACGGGTCCCACACACACTGACTCTCACTGGGGGACGGGTCCCACACACACTGACTCTCACTGGGGGACGGGTCCCACACACACTGACTCTCACTGGGGTGCAGATCCCACACACACTGACCCTCACTGGGGTACGGGTCCCACACACACTGACTCTCACTGGGGTACGGGTCCCACACACACACTGACTCTCACTGGGGTGCGGATCCCACACACACTGACCCTCACTGGGGTACGGGTCCCACACACACTGACTCTCACTGGGGTACGGGTCCCACACACACTGACACTCACTGGGGTACGGGTCCCACACACACTGACACTCACTGGGGTACGAGTCCCACACACACTGACTCTCACTGAGGTACGGGTCCCACACACACTGACTCTCACTGAGGTACGGGTCCCACACACACTGACTCTCACTGGGGTACGGCTCCCACACACACTGACTCTCACTGGGGTACGGGTTCCCACACACACTGACTCTGACTGGGATAGGGATGAGCTGAATCTCCATGGTGGGTGAAGTGCTTCCTTGTTTTTTCAGAGACTTACCGAATGTCGTAACCATACATGTCCTTCTCTGGCCTCCCATGGATGACCCAGTGAGCCAGTTCCTTCCCACAGCCACCTCCCAACATCATTCCTGAGAAATAACTTCAGTTTAGTATCACTCTGGAAAATGCTGCAACAGCACCTCCTCATCGACTCGGCACAATTATCACTGGGACTGAGGCGGCTGCCTTTCCACAACTTCAGGAGTTACTCAGCATATCTCTCTCTGACACAGAAAGCGGTGGGTTCATATGGTCAGTGCTGAGGGAGCACCACACTGTGAGAGCGTCAGTGCTGAGGGAGCGCCGCACTGTCAGAGGGTCAGTGCTGAGGGAGCGCCGCACTGTCAGAGGGTCAGTGCTGAGGGAGCGCCGCACTGTCAGAGGGTCAGTGCTGAGGGAGCGCCGCACTGTCAGAGGGTCAGTGCTGAGGGAGCGCCGCACTGTCAGAGGGTCAGTGCTGAGGGAGCGCCGCACTGTCAGAGGGTCAGTGCTGAGGGAGCGCCGCACTGTCAGAGGGTCAGTGCTGTGGGAGCGCCGCACTGTCAGAGGGTCAGTGCTGAGGGAGTGCCGCACTGTCAGAGGGTCAGTGCTGAGGGAGTGCCGCACTGTCAGAGGGTCAGTGCTGAGGGAGTGCTGCACTGTCAGAGGGTCAGTGCTGAGGGAGCGCCGCACTGTCAGAGGGTCAGTGCTGAGGGAGCGCCGCACTGTCAGAGGGTCAGTACATCCTCCTGTCACATCTGAAATGGAAAACAAGTTCCTCAGAAAAGTGTTGATAATGTTGAGGTTCAACCAATCAGTGTCTAGGGAGGAAATACAGACACTGAGCTGACCCAAAGAACAATCAAACCTCTCCTCACCTGCACTGTTGAATCCACATCCCAGGTAGAAGCCTCGGAGTTCTGGAGCCTCCCCCATCAGGGGCTTGTGGTCAGCAGTGAAGGATTCTGTGAGACATCACATTGTTACCAAGCGAAAAACCAGCAGAGAGGAAATAGACAACCCCCGCCCGCTGAGTGTATATAACACGCACCCCTCACTGACCCGGCGAGTGTATATAACACGCACCCCTCACTGACCCGGCAAGTGTATATAACACGCACCCCTCACTGACCCAGCGAGTGTATATAACACGCACCCCTCACTGACCCAGCGTTTGTATATAACACGCACCCCTCACTGACCCAGCGAGTGTATATAACACGCACCCCTCACTGACCCAGCGAGTGTATATAACACGCACCCCTCACTGACCCAGCGTTTGTATATAACACGCACCCCTCACTGACCCGGCGAGTGTATATAACACGCACCCCTCACTGACCCAGCGTTTGTATATAACACGCACCCCTCACTGACCCGGCGAGTGTATATAACACGCACCCCTCACTGACCCAGCGTTTGTATATAACACGCACCCCTCACTGACCCGGCGAGTGTATATAACACGCACCCCTCACTGACCCAGCGTTTGTATATAACACGCACCCCTCACTGACCCAGCGAGTGTATATAACACGCACCCCTCACTGACCCGGCGAGTGTATATAACACGCACCCCTCACTGACCCAGCGAGTGTATATAACACGCACCCCTCACTGACCCGGCGAGTGTATATAACACGCACCCCTCACTGACCCAGCGTTTGTATATAACACGCACCCCTCACTGACCCGGCGAGTGTATATAACACGCACCCCTCACTGACCCGGCGAGTGTATATAACACGCACCCCTCACTGACTCGGCGAGTGTATATAACACGCACCCCTCACTGACCCGGCGAGTGTATATAACACGCACCCCTCACTGACCCGGCGAGTGTATATAACACGCACCCCTCACTGACCCAGTGAGTGTATATAACACGCACCCCTCACTGACCCGGCGAGTGTATATAACACGCATCCCTCACTGACCCAGCGAGTGTATATAACACGCACCCCTCACTGACCCAGCGAGTGTATAAAACACGCACCCCTCACTGACCCAGCGTTTGTATATAACACGCACCCCTCACTGACCCGGCGAGTGTATATAACACGCACCCCTCACTGACCCAGCGTTTGTATATAACACGCACCCCTCACTGACCCGGCGAGTGTATATAACACGCACCCCTCACTGACCCGGCGAGTGTATATAACACGCACCCCTCACTGACCCGGCGAGTGTATATAACACGCACCCCTCACTGACCCAGCGAGTGTATATAACACGCACCCCTCACTGACCCGGCGAGTGTATATAACACGCACCCCTCACTGACCCGGCGAGTGTATATAACACGCACCCCTCACTGACCCGGCGAGTGTATATAACACGCACCCCTCACTGACCCGGCGAGTGTATATAACACGCACCCCTCACTGACCCGGCGAGTGTATATAACACGCACCCCTCACTGACCCGGCGAGTGTATATAACACGCACCCCTCACTGACCCAGCGAGTGTATATAACACGCACCCCTCACTGACCCGGCGAGTGTATATAACACGCACCCCTCACTGACCCGGCGTTTGTATATAACACGCACCCCTCACTGACCCGGCGAGTGTATATAACACGCACCCCTCACTGACCCAGCGTTTGTATATAACACGCACCCCTCACTGACCCAGCGAGTGTATATAACACGCACCCCTCACTGACCCAGCGAGTGTATATAACACGCACCCCTCACTGACCCAGCGAGTGTATATAACACGCACCCCTCACTGACCCGGCGAGTGTATATAACACGCACCCCTCACTGACCCAGCGTTTGTATATAACACGCACCCCTCACTGACCCAGCGAGTGTATATAACACGCACCCCTCACTGACCCAGCGAGTGTATATAACACGCACCCCTCACTGACCCGGCGAGTGTATATAACACGCACCCCTCACTGACCCGGCGAGTGTATATAACACGCACCCCTCACTGACCCCGGCGAGTGTATATAACACGCACCCCTCACTGACCCGGCGAGTGTATATAACACGCACCCCTCACTGACCCGGCGAGTGTATATAACACGCACACCTCACTGACCCGGCGAGTGTATATAACACGCACCCCTCACTGACCCGGCGAGTGTATATAACACGCACCCCTCACTGACCCGGCGAGTGTATATAACACGCACCCGTCACTGACCCGGCGAGTGTATATAACACGCACCCCTCACTGACCCGGCGAGTGTATATAACACGCACCCCTCACTGACCCGGCGAGTGTATATAACACGCATCCCTCACTGACCCAGCGAGTGTATATAACACGCACCCCTCACTGACCCGGCGAGTGTATATAACACGCACCCCTCACTGACCCGGCGAGTGTATATAACACGCATCCCTCACTGACCCTGCGAGTGTATATAACACGCACCCCTCACTGACCCAGCGAGTGTATATAACACGCACCCCTCACTGACCCAGCGAGTGTATATAACACGCACCCCTCACTGACCCAGCGAGTGTATATAACACGCACCCCTCACTGACCCAGCGTTTGTATATAACACGCACCCCTCACTGACCCGGCGAGTGTATATAACACGCACCCCTCACTGACCCGGCGTTTGTATATAACACGCACCCCTCACTGACCCGGCGAGTGTATATAACACGCACCCCTCACTGACCCGGCGAGTGTATATAACACGCACCCCTCACTGACCCGGCGAGTGTATATAACACGCACCCCTCACTGACCCGGCGAGTGTATATAACACGCACCCCTCACTGACCCGGCGAGTGTATATAACACGCACCCCTCACTGACCCGGCGAGTGTATATAACACGCACCCCTCACTGACCCGGCGTTTGTATATAACACGCACCCCTCACTGACCCGGCGAGTGTATATAACACGCACCCCTCACTGACCCAGCGTTTGTATATAACACGCACCCCTCACTGACCCAGCGAGTGTATATAACACGCACCCCTCACTGACCCAGCGAGTGTATATAACACGCACCCCTCACTGACCCGGCGAGTGTATATAACACGCACCCCTCACTGACCCGGCGAGTGTATATAACACGCACCCCTCACTGACCCAGCGTTTGTATATAACACGCACCCCTCACTGACCCGGCGAGTGTATATAACACGCACCCCTCACTGACCCGGCGAGTGTATATAACACGCACCCCTCACTGACCCGGCGAGTGTATATAACACGCACCCCTCACTGACCCAGCGAGTGTATATAACACGCACCCCTCACTGACCCGGCGAGTGTATATAACACGCACCCCTCACTGACCCGGCGAGTGTATATAACACGCACCCCTCACTGACCCGGCGAGTGTATATAACACGCACCCCTCACTGACCCGGCGAGTGTATATAACACGCACCCCTCACTGACCCGGCGAGTGTATATAACACGCACCCCTCACTGACCCGGCGAGTGTATATAACACGCACCCCTCACTGACCCAGCGAGTGTATATAACACGCACCCCTCACTGACCCGGCGAGTGTATATAACACGCACCCCTCACTGACCCGGCGTTTGTATATAACACGCACCCCTCACTGACCCGGCGAGTGTATATAACACGCACCCCTCACTGACCCAGCGTTTGTATATAACACGCACCCCTCACTGACCCAGCGAGTGTATATAACACGCACCCCTCACTGACCCAGCGAGTGTATATAACACGCACCCCTCACTGACCCAGCGAGTGTATATAACACGCACCCCTCACTGACCCGGCGAGTGTATATAACACGCACCCCTCACTGACCCAGCGTTTGTATATAACACGCACCCCTCACTGACCCAGCGAGTGTATATAACACGCACCCCTCACTGACCCAGCGAGTGTATATAACACGCACCCCTCACTGACCCGGCGAGTGTATATAACACGCACCCCTCACTGACCCGGCGAGTGTATATAACACGCACCCCTCACTGACCCCGGCGAGTGTATATAACACGCACCCCTCACTGACCCGGCGAGTGTATATAACACGCACCCCTCACTGACCCGGCGAGTGTATATAACACGCACACCTCACTGACCCGGCGAGTGTATATAACACGCACCCCTCACTGACCCGGCGAGTGTATATAACACGCACCCCTCACTGACCCGGCGAGTGTATATAACACGCACCCGTCACTGACCCGGCGAGTGTATATAACACGCACCCCTCACTGACCCGGCGAGTGTATATAACACGCACCCCTCACTGACCCGGCGAGTGTATATAACACGCATCCCTCACTGACCCAGCGAGTGTATATAACACGCACCCCTCACTGACCCGGCGAGTGTATATAACACGCACCCCTCACTGACCCGGCGAGTGTATATAACACGCATCCCTCACTGACCCTGCGAGTGTATATAACACGCACCCCTCACTGACCCAGCGAGTGTATATAACACGCACCCCTCACTGACCCAGCGAGTGTATATAACACGCACCCCTCACTGACCCAGCGAGTGTATATAACACGCACCCCTCACTGACCCAGCGTTTGTATATAACACGCACCCCTCACTGACCCGGCGAGTGTATATAACACGCACCCCTCACTGACCCGGCGTTTGTATATAACACGCACCCCTCACTGACCCGGCGAGTGTATATAACACGCACCCCTCACTGACCCGGCGAGTGTATATAACACGCACCCCTCACTGACCCGGCGAGTGTATATAACACGCACCCCTCACTGACCCGGCGAGTGTATATAACACGCACCCCTCACTGACCCGGCGAGTGTATATAACACGCACCCCTCACTGACCCGGCGAGTGTATATAACACGCACCCCTCACTGACCCGGCGTTTGTATATAACACGCACCCCTCACTGACCCGGCGAGTGTATATAACACGCACCCCTCACTGACCCAGCGTTTGTATATAACACGCACCCCTCACTGACCCAGCGAGTGTATATAACACGCACCCCTCACTGACCCAGCGAGTGTATATAACACGCACCCCTCACTGACCCGGCGAGTGTATATAACACGCACCCCTCACTGACCCGGCGAGTGTATATAACACGCACCCCTCACTGACCCAGCGTTTGTATATAACACGCACCCCTCACTGACCCAGCGAGTGTATATAACACGCACCCCTCACTGACCCAGCGAGTGTATATAACACGCACCCCTCACTGACCCGGCGACTGTATATAACACGCACCCCTCACTGACCCGGCGAGTGTATATAACACGCACCCCTCACTGACCCCGGCGAGTGTATATAACACGCACCCCTCACTGACCCGGCGAGTGTATATAACACGCACCCCTCACTGACCCGGCGAGTGTATATAACACGCACCCCTCACTGACCCGGCGAGTGTATATAACACGCACCCCTCACTGACCCGGCGAGTGTATATAACACGCACCCGTCACTGACCCGGCGAGTGTATATAACACGCACCCCTCACTGACCCGGCGAGTGTATATAACACGCACCCCTCACTGACCCGGCGAGTGTATATAACACGCACCCCTCACTGACCCGGCGAGTGTATATAACACGCACCCCTCACTGACCCGGCGAGTGTATATAACACGCACCCCTCACTGACCCGGCGAGTGTATATAACACGCACCCCTCACTGACCCGGCGAGTGTATATAACACGCACCCCTCACTGACCCGGCGAGTGTATATAAGACGCACCCCTCACTGACCCGGCGAGTGTATATAACACGCACCCCTCACTGACCCGGCGAGTGTATATAACACGCACCCCTCACTGACCCAGCGAGTGTATATAACACGCACCCCTCACTGACCCAGCGAGTGTATATAACACGCACCCCTCACTGACCCAGCGAGTGTATATAACACGCACCCCTCACTGACCCAGCGAGTGTATATAACACGCACCCCTCACTGACCCAGCGAGTGTATATAACACGCACCCCTCACTGACCCAGCGAGTGTATATAACACGCACCCCTCACTGACCCAGCGAGTGTATATAACACGCACCCCTCACTGACCCAGTGAGCATATACAACAAATTCACTGCCCCCCTCACAGCCCTTCCTCGCTGCCCCCCTCATTGCCCTCCCCTCGCAGCCCCCCCTCACTGTCACCCTCACACCGCCCTCTAGCGGTCCCCCTTGCTGCTCCCCTCACTGCCCCCCTCACTGCCATCCTCATACCCCGCTTACGCCCCCCCACTCACAGCCCCCCTCACTCCTTCCCCTCACTGCCCCCCATCGCTGCCCCCCCCCATGCACCCCCTCACTGCCCCTCCTCGCAGCTCCCCTCACTGCCACCCTCATGCCCCCCCTCGCTCTCCCCTGTACCTGGGCCACACACGGTCGATTTGACTCCTGTGTTCTCTAGAACTGGAATGCGATTTACGGCTCCTTCGATGAGCTGTGTGAAAACGTCCCAATCCAGATCAAAGAGGCTGAAGGCAAATTTATCCGACACCTGAAACACAACACAACAAACTCAGAATTAAAGCAGAATGTCCCAAAACCACATCGTCCCACTGCTACAATGCACACTTTCCCCAAACCTGGATTCCACACACAGATATCCAGTGTCTACAGCAAAGACACAGGCCATTTGGCCCATCTGGTCCGTTTTGGTATTTCTGCTCCATGAGCTTCCTCCCACCTCTTCAATCATCATATCCCTTCTATTCCTCCCTTTGTCACATGTTTGTGTAGATAAGAGTAGAAAATTTTTCATGCAGCGAATTAAAATCTGGGATGCACTGTCTGAGAGCACGGTGGAGACAGGTTCTCACAGTGCGTGGCTAAAATTGTACCCGCCCCTACTACCACCTCTGGCAGCTTGTTCCAGACACTCACCACCCTCTGTGTGAAAAAATGCCCCTGTGGACACTTTTGTATCTCTCCCCTCTCACCTTAAACCTATCCCCTCTAGTTTTAGACTCCCCTACCTTTGGAAAAAGATATTGACTACCTCGCCGATCTGTGCCCCTCATTATTTTATAGACCTCTATAAGATCACCCCTCAGCCTCCTACACTCCAGAAAGAAGTCCCATCTATCCAGCCTCTCCTTATAACCCAAACCATCAAATCCCTGGAGCATCCTAGTAAATCTTTTCTGAGCTCTTTCTAGTTTAATAATATCCTTTCTATAATAGGGGGACCAGGACTGTACACAGTATTCTAAGTGTGGCCTTACCAATGTCTTGTACAACTTCAACAAGACGTCCCAACTCCTGTATTCAATGTTCTGACCAATGAAACCAAGCATGCCGAATGCCTTTGTCACCACTCTGTCCACCTGTGACTCCACTTTCAAGGAGCTATGAACCTGTACCCCTAGATCTCTTTGTTCTGTAACTCTCCCCAACACCGTACCATTAACTGAGTAAGTCCTGCCCTGGTTCAATCTATCAAAATGCATCACCTCACATTTATCTAAATTAAACTCCATCTGCCATTCATCAGCCCACTGGCCCAATTGACCAAGATCCCATCAACTGGAGATAACTTTCTTCGCTGTCCACTAAGCCACCAATCTTGGTGTCATCTGTAAACTTATTAACCATGCCTCCTATATTCTCATCCAAATCATTAATATAAATGACAAATAATGGTGGACTCAGCACCAATCTCTGAGGCACACTGCTGGTCATGATGTGGAGATGGTGGCATTGGACTGGGGTAAACACCGTAAGAAACCTCACAACACCAGGTTTAAGTGCAACAGGTTTATTTGGCAGCACGAGCTTTCGGAGTGCTGCTCCTTCAGTGCTCTGAAAACTAGTGGTTAGTGCTGCCAAATAAACCTGTTGGACTTTAACCTGGTGTTCTGAGACTTCTTACACTGCTGGTCACAGGCCTCCAGTTTGAAAAACAACCCTCTACAACCACCCTCTGTCTTCTGTCAAGAAGCCAATTTTGAATCCATTTGGCTACCTCACCCTGGAACCCGTGAGATTTAACCTTATGCAACAACTTACCATGCAGTACCTTGTCAAAGGCCTTGCTAAGTCCATGTAGGTAACATCAACTGCACTGTTCCCATCTACCTAACATGAGCATAAGAACTAGGAGCAGGAATAGGCCATTCGGCCCCTCGAGCCTGCTCCGCCATCCAATAAGATGATGGCTGATCTTTTTGTGGATTCAGCTCCACTTACCCGCCTGCTCTATCCCTGCCTTAAAACACTCACTGAGGTCTCCTCAACTGCTTCACTGGGCAGGGAATTCCACACATTCACAACCCTTTGGTATGCACGGTAGCACAGTGGTTAGCGCTGTTGCTTCACAGCTCCAGGACCCTGACTTTGATTCCTGGCTCGGGTCACTGTCTGTGTGGAGTTTGCACATTTTCCTCGTGTCTGCGTGGGTTTCCTCCGGGTGCTCCAGTTTCCTCCCACAGTCCAAAGATGCGCAGGTTAAGTTGATTAGCCATGCTAAAATTGCCCCTTAGTGTCCTGAGATGCGTAGGTTAGAGGGATTAGCGGGTAAATATGTCGGGATATGGGGTAGGGCCTGGGTGAGATTGTTTTTGGTGCAGACTCAATGGGCCAAATGGCCTCCTTCTGTCCTGTGGGATTTCTATGATTGGGTGAAGAAGTTCCTCCTCAACTCAGTACTAAAACTGTTCCCCCTTATTTTGAGGCTATGCCCCCTAGTTCTAGTTTCACCCACCAGTGGATACAACCTCCCTGCTTCTATCTTATCGATTCTTTTCAGAATCCTATATGTTCCTATAAGATCTCCCTCATTCTTCTTGGTTACCCCTTCAAAAAACTCAATCAAATTTGTGAGACATGATTTTCCACTCAAAACACAATGCTGACTGTCCCTAATCAGTCCTTGTGTCTCTATAAATGCCTGTAGATCCTGTCTCTCAAAATGTCTTCTAAAACTTACCCACTACCAACATTAGGCTCACTGGCCTGTAGTTCTCAGACTTTTCCCTGCAGCCCTTTTTAAACAAAGGCACAACCTTTGCTATCCTCCTTTCTTCAGGCACCTCACCTGTGATTATCGATGATTCAAATATCTCGGCTAAGGGACCAGCAATTTCCTCTCTAGCCTCCCAAAACGTCCTGAGATACACCTCATCAGGTCCCAGGAATTTATCTACCTTGATGCACTTTAAGACTTCCAGCATCTCCTTCTCGGTTATATGTACACTGCTTAAGACATCACTATTTATTTCCCCAAGTGGGATTGAGGGTTATAGGTAAGCCTAGTAGGTAGGGATATGATCAGCGCAACTTGTGGGCCAAAGGGCCTGTTTGTGCTGTAGTTTTCAACGTCCTATGTTCTAAATTCCCTAACATCCACACTTTCTCAATAGTAAATACTGATGAGAAATATTCATTCAGGATCTCTCCCATCTCTTGTGGATCCACACACAGATGATCTTGTTGATCCTTAAGAGGCCCTACCCTCTCCCTTGTTACTCTTTTGCCTTTTATGTGTTTTTCAGAACTTCCAGTACATTTTACAAATACAAGTTTTAGTGAGGAGTTGAAGGAAATTAATATTAGCAGAGAAATTGTTTAGGGGAAATTAAAGGGATTTATAAATCTCGCGAAGTGGCTCTAGAAATAGTAAATCAACTGGTGTTTGTTTTCCAAAATTCTTTGAACTCTGGACTGGTTGCTACAGATTGGAGGATAGTTAATGTAAACCTGCTATTCAAACAGGGAGGTAGAGAGAAAACAGGGAACTATAGACCAGTGAGCCTAATGTCGGTACCAGGGAAGCTGCTAGAGTCCATTATCAAGGATTTTATAACTGGGCATTTAGAAGGCGGTGGGATAATCAGACACAGTCAGCCCGGATTTACAAAAGGGAAATCACGCTTGAATCTATTGGAATTCTTTGAGGATGTAACTTGTAAAGATGACCAAGGAGAACCAGTAGACATGGTTTAATTAGACTTAAAATCCCTACAGTGCAGAAGGCTATTTGGCCCATCAAGCCTGCACTGCCAACAATCCCACCCAGACAGGATCCCCACAACCCCACATATTTACCCTGCTAATCCCCCCAATACTAAGGGGCAATTTAGCATGGCCAATCAATCTAACCCACACATCTATGAACTGTGGGAGGAAACTGGGACACCCAGGCAAAAACCTACACAGACACAGAGAGAACATACAAACTCCACACAGACAGTGACCCGAGGCCGGAATCGAACCCAGGTCCCTGATGCTGTGAGGCAGCAGTGCTAACCACTGTGCAAGTCTTTTTCTGAATGGGAATTCTCTGCCCGTTGAAGTGGTGGAGGCTACCTCACTGAGTACATTTAAGTCACGGGTAGATAGATTTCTGACAGACAGGGGAATTAAGGGTTATGGGGAGAAAGCGGGAAAGTGGAACTGATCCACTTCAGATCAGCCATAATCTTATTGAATGGCGGGGCAGGCTCGAGGGGCTAGATGGCCTACTCCTGCTCCTATTTCTTATGTTCTTATGATTGACATGCAGTGACTAGCCTGGTTATGCAATGGTCTATGTTCAGACCTCAACTGTTCACATTATATATTAATGATTTGGAAGAGGGAACTGAATATATTATCCCCAAATTTGCAGATGATACAAAGTTGGGTGGGAGGGCGAGCTGTGAGGAGGATGCAGAGATGCTTCACCGTGATTTGGACAGGCTGTGTGTGTGAACATGCAATATAATGTAAATAAATGTGAGGTTATCCACTTTGGTAGTGATAATAGGAAGGCAGATTATTATTTGAACGGGTGTAAATCAAGAGAGGTGGATACTCAACGAGACCTTGGAGTCCTTGTGGATCAGTCGCTGAAAGAAAGCGTGCAGGCGCGGCAGGCGGTAAAGAAGGCAAATGGTATGTTGAGTTTAGGGATAGGGATGTTTTGATGCAATTGTACAGGGTGTTGGTGAGGCCACAGCTGGAGTATTGTGTGCAGTTTTGGGTCTCCTTATCTGAGGAAGGATGTCCTTGCTATAGCGGGAGTACAGTGAAGGTTTACCAGGCTGATTCCTGGGATGGCAGGTCTGTCATATGAAGAGAAACCAAATCGGTCAGGATTATATTCACTGGAGTTTAAAAGAAACTTATAAAATTCTAACAGGGTTAGACAGGGTAGATTCAGAAAGAATGTTTCCAATGTTGGGGAGTCCAGAACTAGGGATCATAGTTTGAGGATAACGGGTAAACCTTTTAGAACTGAGACGAGAAAACGTTTCTTCATCCAGAGGGTGGTGAATGTGTGGAATTCACTCCCACAGAAAGTAACTGAGGCCAAAACATTGTCTGATTTCAAGAAGAAATTAGATTTCGCTTCTGGGGCTAAAGGGATAAGAGATGGGGGGTATTAGGATATTGAATTTGATGATCAGCCATGATTATAATGAATAGGTGAGGAGACACAAAGGGCTGAATGGCCTCCTCCTCCTATTTTCTATGTTTCTATGCAAAATAAGCATGGATGGAGAATCAGTTAGTTAACAGGAAACAAAGAGTAGGGATAAATGGGTCTTTTTCAGATTAAGAATAAGAACATAAGAACATAAGAAATAGGAGCAGGAGTAGGCCATCTAGCCCTTCGAGCCTGCCCCGCCATTCAATAAGATCATGGCTGATCTGTCGTGGCTCAGTTCCACATTCCCGCCCTCTCCCCATAACCCTTAATCCCCTCTCTTATCAAAAACCCATCAACCCGCGTCTTAAAAATATTTAGTGAGGCAGCCTCCACCACTTCAACGGGCAGAGAATTCCAGAGATTCACCACCCTTTGAGTGAAGAAGTTCCTCCTCAACTCCGTTCTAAACCGCCTCCCCTTTATCTTGAGGCTGTGCCCCCTAGTCCTACTGTCCTTTCTGAGCGGGAAGAGTCTCTCCACCTCTATCCTATCCATCCCATTCATCATCTTATACGTCTCAATGAGATCTCCCCTTATTCTTCTAAACTCTAACGAGTACAAGCCTAATTTATTCAGCCTCTCCTCATAGCTCAACCCCCTCAACTCCGGTATCAGCCTATTAAACCTCCTCTGCACTCCCTCCAAGGCTAAAATATCCTTGTGTAAGTACAGCGACCAAAACTGCACACAGTACTCCAGCTGCGGCCTCACCAATGCCCTATACAGCCGCAGCAAGACCTCCCTACTTTTATATTCAATCCCCCTCGCTATGAAGGCCAGCATCCCATTCGCCTTCCTGACCACATGCTGCACCTGCAGGCTGGGTTTTTGCGACTCATGCACAAGGACCCCGAGGTCCCTCTGCACCGTCGCCTGCTGCAGTTTTTCGCCACGTAAGTAATAGTCTTTCCTACCATTATTCCTACCAAAGTGGACCACCTCGCACTTGCCAACATTAAATTCCATTTGCCATTTCCTGGCCCATTCGCCCAGCCTATCTAGATCCTTCTGCAGACTCTCCACACCCTCCGCACAATTTGCCGTTCCACCAATCTTGGTGTCATCAGCAAATTTTGACACCCTCCACTCGGTTCCCTCCTCCAGATCATAAACAACCTGTAACTAGTGGAGTGCCGCAGGCATTAGTGCTGGATCCTCAATTATTTATAATTTAGATCAATGACTTGGATGAAGGAACAGAATACATGGTAGCTAAGTTTGCTAATGTGGCGACTAGGAGTATTTCACAGTAATTTCATTGCAGTGTTCATGTAAGCCTGACTTGTGACTAATAAACTTTAAAAAAATTTTAATGACACCAATATAGGAAGTTGTGAAGAGGAGACTGAGAGTCTGCAAAGGGATACAGGGAGGTTAAATGACTGGGCAAAAATTTGGCAAATGGAATGTAATGTGGGAAAATGTGAATTTATGCACTTTGGCAGGAAGAATAGAAATGTAGTAAACTATTCAAATGGAGAGAGATTGCAGAACCCAGTAGTACAGAGGGATCTGGGTATCCTAGCAATTTACACAAAGCTAGTCTGCAGGTACAAGAAGTGGTTAGGAAGGAAAATAGGAAGTTGATGTTTATTGCAAGAAGAATGGAATATAAAAGTAGGGAAGTTTACTGCATTTATACATGATCTTGGTGAGAGCACATCTGCAGGCATTATTGCTTTGGAAAGAGTTCAGAGAATCTTCCCCGGATTCATTCCTGGGAATGAAAGGTTTGTCTTCTTGGGGGGAATGTGGTGCAGACTGGGTTCTGTATCTACTGGAGTCTAGAAGAATGAGTGGTGATCTTATTGAAAGATTTAGAATCCAGAAGTTAATAGGGTGGATACATAGAGCATGTTTCCGCTTGTGGGGGAGGTTAAGAGGATATAGTTTAAAAAAGACAGAGGTGAGGAGAAACCTTTTCTCCCAAGCAGCTGTTGGTGTGTCAATGGCAATCTGAATTTATTCAAGGCTGACAGTCAGATTTTTGATTGAGGAGGGAGTTAGGGGGATGGACAGGAAAGTGGATCACTCTCTGGTCAGCCATTATCGTATTAGATAGGTAACAGGTTTGACGGGCCAAATGGCTTCCTCCTGCTCCACTGCTCCTAAGCTGATTGTAACTTCTCTTCTTTCCAATTCCAATCCTCAAGAAATAAACCCCAGTGTTTGTTTTGTTTCTGACCTTTTTTAAACTGTTTTAAACTATTTTTAGTGATTTGTGTATCTGTGTCCAAATCTCTCTGACCTTTTACCTTATTTAGACTCAGAATTTTCAGAGTATGGGAACTCTGGATTTGTCCTGTTGAAGTTTCTCAAGCTAGCTGATAATAAATGTGATTTGTGAATTATACACCTATTTTGCGATTTTATTAAAGTTTTATATTTTGTCATAGTCTGTAACAAGATAAACAAATTATTTTTATACACTTCTCCTTGGTGTTAACTGCAATGGCCATCTGACAGTTAGAGATTGTAAATCCAACCTGTGACTCAAGTCATTTATGCAAATTATGAATAACAGATCAGTGTGAAAATTCACTCCTCGGCTTTTGCTGGTCTGTGTGACTAATCTGAACCTCTATTCTCTGCTCTGAAACAATACTCATCATTCTGCTGCTCCTACACCTTCCCACAGCCCACAAGTACAATGCTGAGAGATTACAAAAGATATCCCCTAACACTGTGTCCGCAGGACCCCAGCCCACCTCATCCTTCCCGACCCCCAGCCCACCTCATCCTTCCCGACTCCCAGCCCACCTCATCCTTCCCGACCCCCAGCCCACCTCATCCTTCCCGACTCCCAGCCCACCTCATCCTTCCCGACTCCCAGCCCACCTCATCCTTCCCGACCCCCAGCCCAGCTCATCCTTCCCGACTCCCAGCCCAGCTCATCCTTCCCGACTCCCAGCCCACCTCATCCTTCCCGACCCCCAGCCCACCTCATCCTTCCCGACCCCCAGCCCAGCTCATCCTTCCCGACTCCCAGCCCACCTCATCCTTCCCGACCCCCAGCCCACCTCATCCTTCCCGACTCCCAGCCCACCTCATCCTTCCCGACTCCCAGCCCACCTCATCCTTCCCGACCCCCAGCCCACCTCATCCTTCCCGACCCCCAGCCCACCTCATCCTTCCCGACTCCCAGCTTCCTTCAGCTCAATCTTCTCACCTCTTCCCAGAAGCCTGGGTTTGGCTCATATCCACCGACAGACAGGGCGTCGCCTTGGAGACGCAGATATATGGAGCTATCATGATCCCGAACATTTGGCATATTCTGGGAGAGAGACAAAAAGAGTACTTGAAACAAGAATTAAAAACACAGTAAAGCTCCCTCTACACTATCCCCCCATCAAACACTCCCAGGACAGCTACAGCACGGGGTTAGATACAGAGTAAAGCTCCCTCTACACTATCCCCCCATCAAACACTCCCAGGACAGGTACAGCACGGGGTTAGATACAGAGTAAAGCTCCCTCTACACTGTCCCCCCATCAAACACTCCCAGGACAGCTACAGCACGGGGTTAGATACAGAGTAAAGCTCCCTCTACACTGTCCCCCCATCAAACACTCCCAGGACAGGTACAACACGGGGTTAGACACAGAGTAAAGCTCCCTCTACACTGTCCCCATCAAACACTCCCAGGACAGGTACAGCACGGGGTTAGATACAGAGTAAAGCTCCCTTTACACTGTCCCCATCAAACACTCCCAGGACAGGTACAGCAAGAGGTTAGATACAGAGTAAAGCTCCCTCTACACTGTCTCCATCAAACACTCCCAGGACAGGTACAGCATGGGGTTAGATACAGAGTAAAGCTCCCTCTACATTCCTTCTTTCACAGAATGCTTGAATTCTCATTCGGTTAACGATCTGATGGTGGACTGTGTGATGTGAAGCAGGATTTGTGCAAGTGGAGGCTAAGACAAGTCACAAGGCTCTCGCTGAGCGGGGGGAGCGTGGGTTATCTGTGGGCCAGCTGTGCATTCCTGCTTTAACAGTACAGTATTGGCCGTGAAATACTTTGGGGTGTTTTGGTTTTGAGAAAGGCATTATAAAAATGCAAGTCCTTCACTTTCCCTGTAACGGGGAAGAGGTAATAGCAAGCACCATCTCTCTGATTTCGTCATGCAAAGGTTCTACAAGATTAAATGGTTTGTGATGACCTCCCCAGCTAAATAGCCTGCTGATACCACTCTATGTACCGTGGTGATCAATGAGGAACTGATTTAGAAGAGGGAACTAATTCATCTCCAAATTTGCAGATGATACAAAGTTGGGTGGGAGGGTGAGCTGTGAGGAGGATACAGAGATGTTTCAGTGTGATTTGGACAGGCTGAGTGTGTGGGTATCTGCATGGCAGATGCAGTATAATGTGGATAAATGTGAGGATTCGATAGTCTTTTAAGAGACTTTTAGATCAGTACATGGAACTCAGTAAGATAGAGGGTTATAGGTAAACCTAGTAATCTCTAAGGTAGGGACATGTTCGGCACAACTTTGTGGGCCGAAGGGCCTGTATTGTGCTGTAGTTTTTCTATGTTTCTATGTTCTAAATGTGAGGTTATCCACTTGAGCAGCAAAAACAGGAAGGCAGATTATTATCTGGCCATAAAGTAGGAGAGGGGAATGTGCAATGGCACCTGGGTTTCTCGTACACCAGTCACTGGAGGTAAGCGTACAGGTGCAGCAGGCAGTAAAAAAGGCAAATGACATATTGGGCTTCATAGCGAGAGGATTCGAGTACAGGAGCAGCAGTGTCTTGCTGCAATTATACAGGGCCTTGGTGAGGCCACACCTGGAGTATTGTGTGCAGCTTTGGTCTCCTCAGCTGAGGGAGGATGTTCTTGCTATAGAGGGAGTGCAGTGAAGGTTTATCAGGCTGATGCCTGGGATAGCAGGCCTGTCCTATGAGGAGAAATTGAGTCGGTTTGGATTGTATTCACTAGAGTTCAGAAGAATCAGAGGGGATCTCATAAAAGCCCATAAAATTCTAACAGGATTAGACAGGGTAGATGCAGGAAGGATGTTCCTGCTGGTGGGGATTTCCAGAAGGTCACAGTCTGAGTGTACAGGATACACCATTAGAACAAAGATGGAGACATTTCATCACCCAGAGAGTGGTCAGGCTGTGGAATTCACTACCACAGAAAGCAGTTGAGGCCAAAACATTGAATGTTTCTAGAAGGAGTGAGGTAGAACACTTGGGGTGAAGAAGATCAAATAATATGGGGGAAAGGTGGGATCAGAACACTGAGTTCGATGATCAGCCATGATTATAATAAATGGGGGAGCAGCCTCATAGGGCCGAATGGCCTCCTCCTACTCTTATCGTTTATGTTCCTACGTCAAACACCAATAAAGTCCATAAACAGGAAGAGATTGTGCCTTCTGAAGAGGAAGGTGAGGGTGGACAGAGCTGAGACCTGGGCACAATCTCAACACGTACAAAGGAAGGAGGAAAGTGGGTTCTAACACAGCTACTGCACTAAACAATCCCAGGACAGCTCAGATCTCCAGCTCCCCTGGCCCCCCCATCACTGCCCTGACCTCAGCACCTACCTGGATACCTTCAATCCGCTCTGTTACCACATACGCGTGCCGCATGCCGATGAGCGGAACATTGACCCCTGCCAATGCCCCCAGTGCACGAGCCCAAACACCTAGACAGAACAGAGAGAGTCAGCAACACCAACAACCTGAGTAAACACTGCCATCAGCTGGCCATAGGGTAACCCACACCTCATTCTCACCCACATTAAGAGGTCTCACAACACCAGGTTAAAGTCCAACAGTTTTATTTGGTAGCATGAGTCACCGATACTCAGTCTACTGACAGGATCAGCATCAACATATAAATCGGAGCAGAGAAGGCCACTCAGCCCCTTTAACAAAGGATCATCTGGATTTGAACTGTCAGCTCTTTTCTCTCCTTACAGGCACTGCCAGACCTGCTGAGATTTTCCAGCATTTTCTCTTTTTGTTTCAGATTCCAGTATCCGCAGTAATTTGCTTCCATTCAGCCCTTCAAGCCTGCTCCACCCTTTGATAAGCTCACAATGGATCCGATGGGAGCCTCTTCTCTCCCTCTGCCCCGCTAACATTTGACTTCTTTGTCAGTCTGGAATTTATTCCACTCAGCCTTAAGATTATTAAACGACACAGACTGCGCTGATCTCCGGGGACAGGGATGTCACAGAATAACGACTCCCTGATAAAAAAAAGTTTCCCCTCATTTCTGTTCTAAACGGGAGAATTCTCCAATCTCTCACCCTTTGCTGCTTTTCTATTTTTCCTCCTAAAGTTGACATTTTCCTGCAACATTTCCAAACTTTAGCCGCTGAATTTAACCTATTCCTCTTCAGACTCCTTATCTTCTCAACACTGCCTCTCCTAATTACCACAGCCACTGATGATTTGGGGAGCAGAGGGAGAGAGCAGCACCGAGGGAGGCCTTTCAGCCCATCCAGACACATCACAATTATCCACCAGAGCTGCCAATACTTTAATCCCAGTTACCGTGCCTCTACCTCCCGATTCCGCATCTGGACTAATCAAACCCGGTATTTTAATGTAAGCTCCAGATATCCCAGAGACGTGTGAAGCATCACAGAATCCGTCACTACAAAAGAGTTGCAGACTCCAGACTATCAGGTTGATTCCGGGGATGGTGGGACTGATGTATGAGGAGAGATTGACCAGGTTAGGATTGTTTTCACTGGAGTTCAGACGAATGAGGGGGGGGATCTCATACAGGTTTATAGAATTCTAACAGGACCAGACAGGGTAGATGCAGGGAGGATGTTCCTGATGGTGGGGGGAGTCCAGAACCAGGGGTCACAGTCTGAAGATTCGGGGTAGACCATTTAGGATGGAGATGAGGAGACATTTCTTCACCCAGAGAGTGGTGATCCTGTGGAATTCATTCCCACAGGAAGTAGTTGATGCCAAAACATTGAATATATTCAAGAAGCGGCTGGATATAGCACATGGAGCGAATGGGATCAAAGGTTATGGGGAGAAAACAGGATTAGACTATTGAGTTGGATGATCTGCCATGATGGTTATGAGTTGAGGAGCAGGCTCGAAGGGCCAAATGGCCTCCTCCTGCTCCTATCCTCTATGTTTCTATATATCTGGAACTGCCAGACCGAGAAGGAGCTGCCCAGTGGTGGGGTGGGAGCACGGATTTGCTCACAATCACTATCGGCCGTGATGATAACTTTGATCCACAGCTCAGTGAGAACATTCCACCTTGAGGGCAAATACTCGTGGCTTCAAATCCCATAATTCAGGACAACATGTCCAAGAGAGAACTGAGGGAATGTTACACTGTCAGAGGGTCAGTGCTGAGGGAGTGCCGCACTGTCAGAGGGTCAGTGCTGAGGGAGTGCCGCACTGTCAGAGGGTCAGTGCTGAGGGAGCGCCGCACTGTCAGAGGGTCAGTGCTGAGGGAGTGCCGCACTGTCAGAGGGTCAGTGCTGAGGGAGCGCCGCACTGTCAGAGGGTCAGTGCTGAGGGAGTGCCGCACTGTCAGAGGGTCAGTGCTGAGGGAGTGCCGCACTGTCAGAGGGTCAGTGCTGAGGGAGTGCCGCACCGTCAGAGGGTCAGTGCTGAGGGAGTGCCGCACCATCAGAGGGTCAGTGCTGAGGGAGTGCCGCACTGTCAGAGGGTCAGTGCTGAGGGAGTGCCGCACTGTCAGAGGGTCAGTGCTGAGGGAGTGCCGCACTGTCAGAGGGTCAGTGCCGAGGGAGCGCCACACTGTCAGAGGGTCAGTGCTGAGGGAGTGCCGCACTGTCAGAGGGTCAGTGCTGAGGGATACTGGGCTCTCTCGCCCCATCAGTAAATGGAATTGCCTCTGGGATCCACTCTATTCCCGTCACAACACTGGCTAACAGGAAGTGTGAGGGACAACAATGAGCTCAGCACTTCCACAACTGCCTCCAGCTCTGGGCGGAGTATCTGCTGCTGATAGAATCTCACCTGCACAGTTAATGGCGCAAGAAGTCTGAATGGTTCCATATTCTGTCTCTACACCAGTAACCCGCCTCACTCCAAAATCATCCACCTTCACCTGGATCCCTCTGACTGGGCAGTGTTCAATCACCTTATGAAAGGAAAACAACTGTTGAAATATCAGAGTGCAGAAACCAGAATCCAATCACCCTGGACCCCAAAACAAAGAACAAAATTCCAGCACAGGAACAGGCCCTTCGGCCCCTCCATGCCTGCACCGACCATGCTGCCCCGAATGAAGTAAAACCCCCTACCCTTCCGGGGACTGTATCCCTCTATTCCCATCTCATTCATGTATTTGTCCAGATGCCCCTTAAAACTCACTACCGTATCTGCCTCCACTACCTCCCCCGGCAGCGAGTTCCAGGCACCCACTACCCTCTGTGTTAAAAATCTACCTCGTACATCTCCTTTAAACCTTGCCCCTCGTACCTTAAACCTGTGTCCCCGAGTAATTGACTCTTCCACCCTGGGAAAAAGCCTCTGACTAACCACTCTGTCCATGCCCCTCATAATCTTGTAGATTTCTATCAGGTTGTCTCTCAATGTTCCAGTCGCTCCAGTGAGAACAAACCTAGTTTCTCCAACCTCTCCTCATAGCTAACACCCTCCACACCAGGCAACATCCTGGTAAATCTTTTCGGTACCCTCTCCAAAGCCTCCACAGCCTTCTGGTAATGTAGTAGTCTCGTAGAATTGAGCACTATATTCCAAGTGCTCCCACTTTTCACTCCCAGGCCACTTTCTCCACTTTCTGTGGCCCGGGAGCGATCTGACACAGGCGGTTCACAGCTCCAATCGTTCCGGGCGCGCTCAACCCCACCCACCCCGCAAACGGGACCGGAGATTCTTTTTTTTTCAGGCTGAGTGCGGGGGGGTGGAGGGGGGGGGGGGGGTGGGGGGGGGTGAGGTGGGGTGGGGGAGGGGGGGTGGGGGTAAGGTGGAGTGGGGGAGGGGGTGGGGGTGGGGCTGTGTGTGTGGGGGGGTGGGGGTGAGGTGGGGTGGGGGGAGGGGGTGGGGGTGGGGCTGCGTGTGTGGGGAGGGTGGGGGGACGGGGGGTGGGGGTGGGGGTGAGGTGGGGTGCGGCTGTGTGTGTGGGGGGGTGGGGGGGAGGGGGGGTGGGGGTGAGGTGGGGTGGGGGGGAGGGGGGGTGGGGGGGTGGGGGTGAGGGGGGGTGGGGGGGTGGGGGTGAGGTGGGGTGGGGGAGGGGGGGGGCCTGGAGCAGATTTCCAAGTTGGATCTGAATTGTGCCCAGATTCAGCATTTAGAATGAAAATGGTAAAATCAGGCCCTCAGTACAGTGGCCATCGGCGCGGACACGGACACAGATTGAAATAATGGCCTCACACCCAACTTCACCACATTTAGGGCCCTGTGTCATCCGCAAACTTACTACTCAAACCAGTTACATTTTATATATATTACAAACAGCCCTGATCCCAGAGGAATGCCATTAGTCATAGCCCTCCATTCAGAGATGTATACTTCCACTGCTACCCTCTATGACTAAACCAGTCCTGTATCCACCTTGTCAGCTCACCTCTGAGTCCATGCGACCAGTCTGTCATGAGGAACCTTATCAAAGGTCCCTGTAGCTGAAACCCAAGATGCCAGGTCCCTGCTTCTGCCAGGAATCATAGAATCACAGAAACTCTACAGTGCAGAAAGAGGCCACTCGGCCCATCGAGTCTGCACCGACCACAATCCCACCCAGACCCTAGCCCCATATCATAGAACATAGAACATTACAGCGCAGAACAGGCCCTTCGGCCCACGATGTTGCGCCGACCAGTTAAAAAACAATGACCCTCTAACCTAAACCAATCCCTTTCCATCCATAAACCTATCCACGGATCTCTTAAACGCCCCCAAACTAGGCGCATTTACAACTGCAGCAGGCAGGGCATTCCAATCCCTCACCACCCTCTGGGTAAAGAACCTACCCCTGACATCCGTCCTATAACTACCACCCCTTAATTTAAAGCTATGCCCCCTCGTGCTAGCTTTCTCCATCCGAGGAAAAAGGCTATCACTGTCCACCCTATCCAAACCTCTAATCATCTTATATGTTTCAATAAGGTCCCCTCTAAGCCACCTTCTTTCTAACGAAAACAACCTCAAATCCCTCAGTCTCTCCTCACAGGACCTCCCCTCCATACCAGGCAACATCCTGGTAAACCTCCTCTGCACCCTCTCCAAAGCCTCCACATCCTTCCTATAATGTGGGGACCAGAACTGCACACAATACTCCAAGTGCGGCCGCGCCAGAGTTTTGTACAGTTGCAACATGACACTGCGACTTCTAAATTCAAACCCCCTACCAATAAACGCCAAGACACCGTATGCCTTCTTAACAACCTTATCTACTTGATTCCCAACTTTCAGGGATCTATGTACACATACACCTAGATCCCTCTGTTCATCCACACTATTCAAAGTCCTCCCGTGAGCCCTATACTCGACACGTCTGTTATTCCTGCCAAAGTGAATTACAGTAAAAAGTCTGACAACACCAGGTTTTAGTCCAACCTATTTATTTGATAATATACTCACGACGCCTGACGTCACCTGACGAAGGGGCTAACCCCGAAAGCTTGTGAGTATATTATCAAATAAATAGGTTGGACTAAAACCTGGTGTTGTCAGACTTTTTACTGTGTTTACGCCAGTCCAACGCCGGCATTCCCACATCATGACAAAGTGAATTACCTCACACTTTTCCGCATTAAACTCCATCCGCCACCTCTCGGCCCAGCTCTGCAACTTGTCCAAGTCTCCCTGTAGACTAAGACACCCTTCCTCACTATCTACCACACCTCCGACTTTGGTGTCATCAGCAAATTTACTAATCCACCCAACTATACCCTCATCCAGATCATTTATAAAAATTACAAACAGCAGTGGCCCCAAAACAGATCCCTGAGGCACACCACTTGTAACTGAACTCCATGACGAATATTTACCATCAACCACCACCCTCTGTCTCCTATCCGCCAGCCAATTCCTAATCCAATTTCCTATATCACCAATTTCCTATATCCCTGCACATCTACCTGTTAATCTAACCTACATATCTCAGAACACTAAGGGGCAATTTTAGCATGGCCAATCAACCTAACCCGCACATCTTTGGACTGTGGGAGGAGACCGGAGCATCTGGAGGAAACCCACACAGACACGGGGAGAATGTGCAAACTCCACACAGACAGTGACCTGAGCCAGGAATCAAACCCAGGTCCCTGGAGCTGTGAAGCAGCAGTGCTAACCACTGTGCTACCGTGTCACCCCAAAATTGCCAGGTGCGATGGTTAATTCATCCAAAGACACAATGGAACTTGTGCCCGTAACAGTGTGAGGTACCAGTACTAACCATGAAAATATCTCTGCTTCCTATTCCCACAATCCACTATCGATCATCTCAGGGCAATGTTGAGTGTTCTGGTTGGCCACTGGAGACCCAACTAAATTCTTAACCCCTCACTCACTCTGTAAAACCTGTGCACAAACATGCCAAGGTCTCTTTATTCCATAGAACTCCCTAGTGTCCTACCATTTAAATTATTCCTTCCAAAGTGTATCACCTCACACTTTTCAGGGTTAAATTCCATCTGCCTTATTCCTCTCTATCAGCCTAGAGGGAACATGCTGGGTTTGTTACCCTCACTCTACTGCTCTTCTGTAGATTTTCCCATTAGCAGCTGTTCCCAGTCTATCTGAGCCAGATCCTGTCTTATAGAACATAGAACATAGAACACTACAGCACAAACAGGCCCTTCGGCCCACGAGTTGCGCCGATCACATCAACACCTACCAACCTACAGACCTATCTATAACCCTCAATCTCATTAAACTTATTTAACTAAATCTGCTCTCTCCCAATCCAATCCTTTTTTCTGTAGTTTGTTTACTTCCTTGTCCATAACAAGCTTCTTCAGGCTGCTACAACTCCACCTGAATTATTTTCAGCAATCTTTCTCTGAGACGCAGGGGGTTGCACCAACACAAATCTACACCTGAGTAGATTGAGTGGGGGGTTGGGAACTTGGTTGGGTCTCCAGTGATTGAAGAGTTTCCTTCCTTGTCTCCAAGCTAGGTGAGTGCAATTTCTATGAGTTTATCTGTGCAGGTGATTAACCGATTGACTATAGCATCATACAGGCATAGAGGTTTACAGCATAGAAACAGGCCCTTCAGCCCAACTTGTCCATGCCGCCCTTTTTTTTTAAAACTCTGAAGCTAATCCCATTTGGCCGATATTCCTCTATACCCATTTTACCCATGTAATTATCTAAATGCTTTTATAAAACATAAAATTGTACCCGCCTCCACTACTACCTCTGGCAGCTTGTTCCAGATGCTCACCACCCTCTGTGTGAAAAAATTGTCCCTCTGGATGCTTTTGTATCTCTCCCCTCTCACCTTAGACCTGTGCTCTCCAGTTTTAGACTCCCCTATCTTTGGGAAAAGATATTGACTATCTATCTTGTCTGTGCCCCTCATTATTTTATGGACCTCTATACGGTCACCCCTCAGCCTCCTAAGCTCTGGAGAGAAAAATCCCAGTTTATTCAGCCTCTCCTTATAACTCATCCATCAAGTCCCGGTAGCATCCTAGTAAATCTTTTCTGCACTCTTTCTAGTTTAATAATATCCTTTCTATAATAGGGTGACCACAATTGCACACAATATTCCAAGTCTGGCCTTACCAATGTCTTGTGCAACTTCAACAAGACGTCCCAACTCCTGTATTCAATGTTCTGACCGATGAAACCAAGCATGCCGAATGCCTTCTTCACCACTCTGTCCACCTGTGACTCCACTTTCAAGGAGCTATGAACCTGTACCCCGAGATCTCTTTGTTCTGTAACTCTCCCCAGTGCCATACCATTAACTGAGTAAATCCTGCCCTGGTTCAATCTACCAAAATGCATCACCTTAATTTGTTTAAATTAAACTCCATCTGCCCTTTGTCAGCCCACTGGCCCAATTGATCAAGATCCCATTGCAATTGGAGATAACTTTCTTCACTGTCCACCATGCCACCAATCTTGGTGTCCAAACTTACTAACCAAACCCAACTGGTAGAATGAGGTTGGACAAAGATGGCACGGCTGGTGGTTGCAACGATTGCAGTGTGTAGGAAACTGTGGAACACACTGCCATCCTGGACAATCATTTCCACAGAGAGTCCGCAGTTCAGGCAGCTTCGGCTCTGAGCTGCTGAGTTGGCCTGAAGTGTGGACTCTGTGGAGTATCAGGGAGGTGTAGAGTTACTATCCCAGAAAGTAGTCACACCCCTTTGGTTAAACAGAAACTTAGAATTGTTCAGTGGTCAGGGACAAGAGGGTGTGATAGCGAGTCAGGCAGGTAAGAAAATCATCGTGTAGTGATGGAAGAGCCTCAGCTCCCAACTTTACCCAGCAAGTATTTTATTAAATTGCATCTGACCCAAAAGGGGGAAGCAACTGGAAAAATATAAAATATTTTTATTTTATATTGTCCACTTTTGAAACCTTTGCGAGCTGTAAAAGCCTTTTATTCCCCTTTGAAATTTAACAACTGAAAATCCAAGTCCCTAACTATCTCCTAATGCATATTTCTAAAATCTGCCTATTTATTAAGAAATCCATTTTGTCATAAATTCATTACAAAATACATTCATTCCTTTTATCTCTGAACTCTCACTCCTGCTTCTATTTCATGTGTTTTTTTGAGATTTTGAAATAAGTTTAAAAGATTTATTAACAGAAAGAAAAGAAAAATGAAGCACACAAGATTACAGTTACAAGTTTAAAAAAAAGTTTTATAAAACGTTCTTTCAAGCCTGCCCCTCCATTCAATATGATCACGGCTGATCTACGCCGGTCTCTTTTCTGTGCCATTTCCCCATAGCCCTCTAATTCCTCGATCTATCAAATATTTATCCACCTCCATTTTAAATACTTCTGATGATCCGGCCTCACCACCCTGTGGAGTAGACAATTCCAGAGATTTCGACACATCTCCGTTTTAAATGACAGTCCTTTATCTTATAGCTGTGTCCCCCCTTGTTCGAGATTCTCCCACTAGCGAAAACATGTCAGCATCTACACTGTCCAGCTCCCTCAGGGTCTGTCCAGTCTCATTCCTTATTGTTATCTTTGTAGCAGTTGGATACACCTGAGTGGCTTGCTAGGCAATTGCTATGGATCATGTAGGTCAGACTGGGTAAGGACAGCAGATTTCCTTCTGTAAAGGATATTAGTGAACCAGATGACAATCGACAATGGTTTCATGGTCATCATTAGACTTTTTGAATTTTTATTGAATTCAAATTTCACCATCTGATTTGAACCCGGGTCCCCAAAGCCTAACCCTTAGTTTAGTAACAGTAACATTACCCCCATCACCTCCTCAAATGCTGCTTTAAGTTTTGGGATAAGTTTATTTATTAATGTCAAAAGTAGGCTTACATTAACACTGCAATGAAGTTACTGTGAAAATCCCCTAGTCACCTGTTTGGGTACACTGAGGGAGAATTTAGCACAGTCAATGCACCCTAACCAGCACGTCTTTTGGAGTGTGGGAGGAAACCAGAGCACCCAGAGGAAACCCACACAGACATGATAGAATAATAAAAGAGAGAAGTTTTACTACAAGTGTACAGGACATTGAACAAAATGACATCTGGAGTCTTGTGTACACTTTGGTCTCCTTATTAAAAAAAAATACAATTGCTTTCGAAGCAGTTAGAGAAGATTAACTTGATCCATTGTTGGGATGAAGGGGTTGCTGTTTGAGGAAAGGTTAAACAGGTTGGGCCTGTATCCATTGGAGCTTAGAAGAATGAGAAGTGATCTTATTGAAACATCCACGGGTCTTGATAGGGTGGACACTCAGAGGATGGCACAGGTCTAAGGTGAGAGGGGAGAGATATAAAAGCATCCAGAGGGACAATTTTTTCACACACACAGGGTGGTGAGCGTCTGGAACAAGCTGCCAGAGGTAGTAGTGGAGGCGGGTACAATTTTATCTTTTATAATGGCGGTGTGGGCTTGTTGGGCCGAAGGGCCTGTTTCCTGTGCCGGGTTGTTCTTTGTTCTTTGATGTTTCCTGGAGAACGAGGGGACACAGTTTAAAAATAAGAAATCTCTCTTTTAAGACAGAGGTCAGGAGAAACATTTTCTCTGCTATGTGGAGTTCTCTCCCCAAGAGAGGAGTGCTGGATGGCTGCTTGAATTTATTCAAGGTCTAGACAGAATTTTGATTGAGAAGGGAGTCGAGGGTTATGGGGAAGACAGAAAAGTGGAGTTGAGATCACAATCTGATCAGCCAGGATTTCATTGAATGATTAGCTGGTTCAAAAGGTTGAATGATCTCCTTTTGCCCTAATGTATCTCAGGGATCACCTCTCTGAGCTGTTACATTGAAGTGCTTTTCATTCCCGCTTTGCTCCATGGCATTCTGTTCCCTCACTCCTGTGATGTTGTTCTATATTTAAGGAATGCCACCCTTATAACCAGCACTGTGCATCAGAGACTGCAGTGGTTCAGCTCCCCACTAGCCTCTCAAGAGCTATTGTGGGTGGAGGATGAACGCTGCTTTGCCAGTTACACTCAGAACGCAGGAATAAATGCAAATAAAAATGTGAGATGTTGTTTTGATGTTCACTAAGGTAAGATTAAGGGCTGCAGCGAATCAGGTTGATTTTTACCTGCAGATGCTTATAGAATAATCAGGAAGCATCCGAAGAGAGGTTGAGGAAAGGATTGCGGAGACAATCCTGGTTAGGAGTGAAAGTAATAGGGTAATTGTTATGGGGGACTTTAACTTTACGAATATTGATTGGAATTGCTATAGTTCTAGCTCGCTAGAGGGGTCAGTGTTTGTACAAAGCGTGCAGGAAGGTTTTTTGACTCAGTATGTAGATAGGCCAACTAGAGGTGAGGCTATATTGGATTTGGTGCTGGGAAATGAGCCAGACCAGGTGCTAGACTTGGAAGTTGGTGAGCATTTTGGTGATAGTGACCACAATTCGGTTACGTTCACCTTAGTGATGGGAAGGGATAGGCATGAACCTCGGGTCAGTAGTTTTAGCTGGGGTAAGGGCAATTATGAGGCTATTAGGAGTGAATTAGGAAGCATAGATTGGACTAGGAGATTACAGGGACTGGGAACGTCCGAAATGTGGAGTTTTTTCAAGGAGCAGCTACTGCGAGTCCTTGATAGGTATGTCCCTGTCAGGCATGGAGGATTTGGTAGATCTAGGGAACCGTGGTGCACTAAAAGAGTTGAGTCGATGGTTAAAAAGAAAAAGGAGGCTTATGTTCGGATGAGATTGGAGGGCTCAGATAGTGCACTAGAAAGCTTTAGATTGGCTAGGAGGGAGTTGAAGAGTGAGTTGAGAAGGGCTAAAAGAGGACATGAGAAGACTTTGGCTGATAGGATTAAGGAGAATCCTAAGGCGTTCTATAGGTATGTCAAGAACAGAAGGTTGGTCAGGGCAAGATTAGGGCCAGTTACAGACAGCAGGGGGAAGTTGTGTGTGGAACCGGAGGAGATTGGAGAAGTATTGAACCAATATTTCTCTTCGGTGTTCACGCAGGGGGACATGAATATAGCTGAGGAGGACATTGGGTTGCAGGGGTGTAAAATAGACAGTATTACGGTTGATAAGGGGGATGTGCTGGAAATTCTTGAGGGGCTGAAAATAGATAAGTCCCCTGGTCCGGATGGGATCTACCCTAGGATTCTCTGGGAGGCTAGAGAGGTGATTGCAGAGCCTCTGGCTCTGATCTTCAGGTCGTCATTGGTCTCTGGTATAGTACCGGAGGATTGGAGGATAGCGAATGTTGTCCCATTGTTTAAGAAGGGGAACAGAGACTTTGCCGGGAATTATAGACCGGTGAGTCTTACTTCTGTTGTGGGCAAGGTTTTAGAAAAAATTATTAGGGATAGGATTTATAGTTATTTGGAGTGTAATGAATTGATTAGAAACAGTCAGCATGGTTTTGTAGCGGGTAGGTCGTGCCTTACTAACCTTATTGAGTTTTTTGAGAAGGTGACCAAAGAGGTGGATGGGGGCAAGGCAGTTGACGTGGTATATATGGATTTTAGTAAGGCGTTCGATAAGGTTCACCATGGTAGGCTTCTGCAGAAAATGCAGATGTATGGGATTGTGGGTAATCTAGGAAGTTGGATCAGGAATTGGCTATCAGATAGGAGACAGAGGGTGGTGGTTGATGGTAAATATTCATCATGGAGTTCGGTTACGAGTGGTGTGCCTCAGGGATCTGTTTTGGGGCCACTGTTGTTTGTAATTTTTATTAATGATCTGGATGAGGGTATAGTTGGGTGGATTAGTAAATTTGCTGACGACACCAAAGTTGGAGGTGTGGTAGATTGTGAGGAAGGGTGTCATAGTCTGCAGGGAGACTTAGATAGGTTGCAGAGCTGGGCCGAGAGGTGGCGGATGGAATTTAATGCGGAGAAGTGTGAGGTAATTCACTTTGGTAGGAGCAACAAATGTGCCGAGTATAGGGCTAACGGGAGGACTTTGAATAGTGTGGATGAACACAGGGATCTAGGTGTATGTGTACATAGATCCCTGAAAGTTGGGAATCAAGTAGATAAGGTTGTTAAGAAGGCATACGGTGTCTTGGCGTTTATTGGTAGGGGGATTGAATTTAGGAATCGCAGTGTCATGTTGCAACTGTACACTACTCTAGTGCGGCCGCACTTGGAGTACTGTGTGCAGTTCTGGTCCCCGCATTACAAGAAGGATGTGGAGGCGTTGGAGAGGGTGCAGAGGAGGTTTACTAGGATGTTGCCTGGTATGGTGGGGAGGTCCTATGAGGAGAGACTGAGGGATTTAGGGTTGTTTTCGTTGGAAAGAAGGCGGCTAAGAGGGGATCTTATTGAAACATATAAGATGATTAGAGGTTTAGATAGGGTGGATAGTGATAGCCTTTTTCCTCGGATGGAGAAAGCTAGCACGAGGGGGCATGGCTTTAAATTAAGGGGGGGTAGCTACAGGACGGATGTCAGGGGTAGGTTCTTTACCCAGCGGGTGGTGAGGGATTGGAATGCCCTGCCTGCTGCAGTTGTAAATGCGTCTAGTTTGGGGGCGTTTAAGAGATCTATGGATAGGTTTATGGACGAAAAGGGATTGGTATAGGCTAGTGGGTCATTGTTTTTGTAACTGGTCGGCGCAACATCGTGGGCCGAAGGGCCTGTTCTGCGCTGTAATGTTCTATGTTCTATGAATGAATTCAAAATAATTGAAGGGTTTGGTTACACTCAGTATCTGGTGAACTGGTATAGACAGATGGACACCACTCAGTGATAAGCTTTCCAGTATTCTCCACATTAGTTTCTCAAGTATGTTGGTGGCAGGAACCCAGATTTGGGGCCCAGTTATTGCAATGGAAACACATCAGAACCTCAGCGAATCATCAAGAGAGAGCTTTCGCAGGACAGCAGAATATGTTAACCAATTAAACCACAATTGGTTGCTGTGAGGCCAGAAGCTGGTGGCACACAGGAGATTTTCACTGGCAAAACTACAGCAGAATTTCCTGCAGTGTTTCCAATATTCATCAAACTAATAACCACTCTGAACAGTTACAGAGTCATAGAGGTTTACAGCATGGAAACGGGCCCTTTGGCCCAACTTGTCCATGTCACCCTTTTTTTAAAAACTTCTAAACTAATCCCATTGCCTGCGTTTGGCCCATATAACGATCTAAATGCTTCCTCTACTACTATCTATGGCAGCTTGTTCCAGACACTCACCACCCTCTGTGTGAAATAAATGTCCCTCTGGACACTTTTGTATCTCTCCCTCTCAGCTTAAACCTGTGCCCTCTAGTTTTAGACTCCCCTACCTTTGGGAAAAGATATTGACTGTCAACCTTGTCTATGCCCCTCATTATTTTATAGACTTCTATAAGATCACCCCTCAGCCTCCTACGCTCCAGAGAGAAAAATCCCAGTTTCTTCAACCTCACCTTATAACTCAAAGTCCCAGTAGCATCCTAGTAAATCTTTTCTGAACTCTTTCTAGTTTAATAATATCCTTTCTATAATAGGGTGACCAGAACTGTACACAGTATTCCAAGTGTGGCCTTACCAATGTCTTGTACAACTTCAACAAGACATTCCAACTCCTGTATTCAATGTTCTGACCGATGAAACCAAGCATGCCGAATGCCTTCTTCACCACTCTGTCCACTTGTGACTCCACTTTCAAGGAGCTATGAACATGTACTCCTAGATCTCTTTGTTCTGTAACTCTCCCCAGTGTCCTACCATTAACTGAGTAAGTCCTGCCCTGGTTCAATCTATCAAAATGTATCACCTCGCATTTGTCTAAATTAAACTCCATCTGCCATTCATCGGCCCACTGGCCGAATCAAGATCCCATTCAGCAAACTGAACTCGAGTCAGAATCTGTCCAGGAACCAAATACCATCCAGAACCCGTTGGCACTATCATCAAATCCAACAGGCTGAACAGACCATGGACAACTCACCGTTGCTCCCCGCGCTGTAGCGGCCCGTGCAAGGGTGGAGCAGGTTCCAGCAGGGTCCATCGTGCCATCAGCAGGAACATACAGCGTACCCGTCACATCAGACACATTCATCAGGGGATAGAGATCCTTCGTCTCCGCAGGGGACAGCACATGCGACTCAATCCCATAAGCTTTACCCAACTAAAACAATAAAAAATGATTAAAACAAAGCAAACAAACTCGATGCTCTCACTGGGGTACGGGTCCCACACACACTCTCACTGGGGTACGGGTCCCACACACACTGACTCTCACTGGGGTACGGGTCCCACACACACTGACTCTCACTGGGGTACAGGTCCCACACACACTGACTCTCACTGGGGTACGGGTCCCACACACACTGACTCTCACTGGGGTACGGGTCCCACACACACACTGACTCTCACTGGGGTACGGGTCCCACACACACTGACTCTCACTGGGGTACGGGTCCCACACACACTGACTCTCTCTGGGGTGCAGGGCCCACACACACTGACTCTCACTGGGGTACAGGTCCCACACACACTGACTCTCACTGGGGTACAGGTCCCACACACACTGACTCTCACTGGGGTACGGGTCCCACACACACTGACTCTCACTGGGGTACGGGTCCCACACACACTGACTCTCACTGGGGTACAGGTCCCACACACACTGACTCTCACTGGGGTACGGGTCCCACACACACTGACTCTCACTGGGGTACGGGTCCCACACACACTGACTCTCACTGGGGTACGGGTCCCACACACACTGACTCTCACTGGGGTGCAGGGCCCACACACGCTGACTCTCACTGGGGTACAGGTCCCACACACACTGACTCTCACTGGGGTACGGGTCCCACACACACTGACTCTCACTGGGGTACGGGTCCCACACACACTGACTCTCACTGGGGTACGGGTCCCACACACACTGACTCTCACTGGGGTACGGGTCCCACACACACTGACTCTCACTGGGGTACGGGTCCCACACATACTGACTCTCACTGGGGTATGGGTCCCACACATACTGACTCTCACTGGGGTACGGGTCCCACACACACTGACTCTCACTGGGGTACAGGTCCCACACACACTGACTCTCACTGGGGTACAGGTCCCACACACACTGACTCTCACTGGGGTACGGGTCCCACACACACTGACTCTCACTGGGGTACGGGTCCCACACACACTGACTCTCACTGGGGTACAGGTCCCACACACACTGACTCTCACTGGGGTACGGGTCCCACACACACACTGTCGTGCCATTTCACTCTGCGTGGTTGTGGTACTGATGTGTAGTTCTTTTAATCCAGATGAGATGGTGTCTTTATTTGGTAAATCCCTGAACACAATCTCTGAACAGCTGAGGAAAGTTCTGGAAACAGCTTTCCAGTTTTTGCGCGATGCAACTTTGTAACTTTTTTCAGTGCCCAATTTCTACTTGCACTTAAACATTTGAAAATATCGCTTAGCTTCTTGAATCCTCCTGCTGCCTTTCTGATTGGCTCAAACTTGTGCTCTTTGGCGAGAAGGGTTTTCTTGTCCACCATTTGAAAGTATTATTACTGTGTGACTCCACACTCACAGCAGGAAGCACTGACTGCACACTCCATCCTTTGAATAAATCTTAATCCATCTGTCAAAAGTGGTGGAAATGAGTGGAATCGAACTGAGCTTCCTCAGGAGCTGATAGTTTGTCAGACGTATCTCTCCCGGTGAGACAGTGCGATTCAATGCATTGTTCCACATTACAGCAGCAAACTGGGGCCTCAAACTATCCCAGTCAAGAATAAAACATGAATATTTACGATTAAAATTCTGCACATTGCTATCATTGTAACACACCTTATCAGGATAAGTAAATTGGGGAGCCACAGTGGTTAGCACTGTTGCCTCACAGCACAAGGGACCTGAGTTCAATTCCAGCCTTGGGTCACTGTCTGTGTGGAGTCTGCACATTCTCCCCGCGTCTCTGTGGGTTTCCTCCGGATGTTCCGGCTTCCTCCCACAATCCAAAGGACAAGCAAGTTAGGTGGATTGGTCACGTTAAATTGCTCTTTAGTGTTCCAAAATGTGTAGATTAGGCAGATCAGCGGAGTAAATGTGTGAGGTAATGGATAGGGAGGGGGTGGGTGGGTCTAGCAAGGATGCTCTGTCACAGAATCAGTGCAGACTTGAGGGGCGAAATGGTTTCCTGTTGCACTGTGGGGTTTCTATGATTCCACCGTCCTTTCCTTACCATGTACATTTTTCTTTAGAATATTTCATGCCATTAATTGGACTAAGAGTGTGAGTACAAATGGAATTTAATGTTGGCAAGTGTGAGGTGGTCCACTTTGGTAGGAATAATGGTAGGAAGGATTATTACTTGCGTGGAGAAAAACTGCAGCAGGCGACGGTGCAGAGGGACCTCGGGGTCCTTGTGCATGAGTCGCAAAAACCCAGCCTGCAGGTGCAGCAGGTGGTCAGGAAGGCGAATGGGATGCTGGCCTTCATAGCGAGGGGGATTGAATATAAAAGTAGGGAGGTCTTGCTGCGGCTGTATAGGCATTGGTGAGGCCGCAGCTGGAGTACTGTGTGCAGTTTTGGGCGCCGTACTTACGCAAGGATATTTTGGCCTTGGAGGAAGTGCAGAGGAGGTTTACTAGGCTGATACCGGAGTTGAGGGGGTTGAGCTATGAGGAGAGGCTGAATAAATTAGGCTTGTACTCGTTAGAGTTTAGAAGAATGAGGGGAGATCTCATTGAGACGTATAAGATGATGAATGGGATGGATAGGATAGAGGTGGAGAGACTCTTCCGCTCAGAAAGGATAGTAGGACTAGGGGGCACAGCCTCAAGATAAAGGGGGGGAGGTTTAGAACGGAGTTGAGGAGGAACTTCTTCACTCAAAGGGTGGTGAATCTCTGGAATTCTCTGCCCGTTGAAGTGGTGGAGGCTGCCTCGCTAAATATTTTTAAGACGCGGGTTGATGGGTTTTTGATAAGAGAGGGGATTAAGGGTTATGGGGAGAGGGCGGGAATGCGGAACTGAGACACAACAGATCAGCCATGATCTTATTGAATGGCGGGGCAGGCTCGAGGGGCTAGATGGCCTACTCCTGCTCCTATTTCTTATGTTCTTATGTTCTTATGTTCTTAAAACCACCGCTGAGCAACAATCCACAAGATGTACTACAGTGACTCACCAAAATTCCTTCGGAAGCACTTTCCAAACCTGTGACCCCTGCTATCTAGAAAGACAAGGGCAGCAGATAGCTGGGAACCCCACCACCTAGAGGATCCCCTCCGAGCTGCTCACTGTCCTATTTGAAAATATATCACCGTTCCTTCACTGACACTGGGTCAAAATCCCGGAACTCCCTCCCTAACAGTGCCGTAGGCGTATCTACAGCACAGGGACTGCAGTGGTTCAAGAAGGCAGCTCACCGCCGCCTTCTCAAGGGGCAACTCGGGATGGGCAATGAAAATGCTGCCCTGGCCAGTGATGGTCACATCCCATGAAAGAATAAAAATTAACACCGAGGAGACAGAACATGATGATCGGATGAGATGGAAACTCGGATAAATGTGTAGTGGTCCATTTTGGCAGGTCCAATGGGATGAAGGAGTATAATATCAGTGTAGAGGATCAGAAGGACATTGGGATCCGGGTCCACAGGACTCTTAAATCGGCCTCGCAGGTGGAGGGTGTGGTCAAGAAGGCGTATGGTGTACTGGCCTTCATTAATCGAGGGATTGAGTTTAGGAGTCGGGAGATAATGCTGCAACTTTATAAGACCCTTGTCAGACCCCACTTGGAGTACTATGCGCAGTTCTGGTCGCCTCACTACAGGAAGGATGTGGAAGCTATTGAGAGGGTGCAGAGGAGATTTACAAGGATGTTGCCTGGATTGGGAGGCATGCCTTATGAAGATAGGTTGAGGGAGCTGGGTCTCTTCTCCCTGGAGAGACGAAGGTTGAGAGGCGACCTGATAGAGGTTTATAAAATGTTGAGAGGAATAGATAGGGTGGATTCTTGGAGGCTATTTCCCAGGGCTGAAATGGTCGCTACGAGAGGACACAGGTTTAAGATGCTGGGGAGTAGGTACAGAGGAGATGTCAGGAGTAAGTTTTTCACTCAGAGGGTGGTGAGTGAATGGAATCGGCTGCCGTCAGTGGTGGTAGAGGTGAACTCGTTGGGGTCTTTTAAGAGACTTTTGGATGAGTACATGGGATTTAATGGGATTGAGAGTTACAGATAGGCCTGGTAGGTATGGATATGATCAGCACAACTTGTGGGCTGAAGGGCCTGTTTGTGCTGTAGTGTTCTGTGTTTAAAAGAGACTGGGAGGAGGCGCACATGGGGCAGAAATGCTTGAGGGCCTGTTTCAGTGCTTGGAACTCAATTTAATGGCTGTCACTTGGGAAGACAGGAGTTAGCAGGTTCAGGAAAAAAAAGAAATAGGGTCTCCAATGGCAATCCAAATTTCAAGAAATACAAAATCAAAGAACAAAGAACAGTACAACACAGAAACAGGCCCTTCGGCCCACCAAGTCTGTGCTGACACAGATGCCTCTCTAATCTAATATTTCCTTGTCTCTGTGGCCCCTATCCCTCTCTTCGCTGCCTATTCATGGATCTGTCCAGATGCCTCTTGAACATTGTTATAGAATCCGCTTCCACCCCCTCCCCCGGCAGCGTGTTCCCGACATTCACCACCCTCTCTGTGAAAAACCTGCCCCTTACATCTCTCTCAGACTTCCCCCCTCACTCCCAGCCAATGCCTACGAGTAATTGACCCTTCCCACATCCCTGAGAAAAAGACTCTGACTATCCACTCTATCCTAGCCTGTCATAATCTTGTAAATCTCTAACAGGTCCCCCCTCATCCTCTGACGCTCCAACGGAAATAATCCAAATTTGTTCAAACTTTTTTCATAGTCTATATCCTCCAAACCAGGCAACATCCTGGGAAATCACTTCTGCACCCTTTCCAATGCATCAACATCCTTCTGGTAATGCGGCAACCAGAATTCTACACAATACTCCAAATGCAAATCACAATCTGAGAAATCATACACTGACCAGGGAAAATTCCCATACTGAATGCTGTCCGTTTGCTTTCCGTGGATCGCCTGCCGGATTATCAATACAAACTATCAGCGTTGCAAAGAACACCGCGTCCAATCACATCATTCTCCAATCGAGAGACAACAGCGAGCTCGTTTGAGAATGCAAGCCGTAAAAACCTCACACAGTCCTCGCACATCCCAACAGAACCCTAATTATCACCCCAACTGAACCCCAATTATTACCCCAAATGAACCCCAATTCTCACACCACTGAACTTCCAATTCTCACATCAACTGAACACTAATTCTCACATACCCCATCTGAACCCCCAATTCTCATCCCAACTGAACCCCAATTCTCACACACACCATCTGAATCCCCAGTTCTCACACAACTGAACCCCAATTCTCACACACACCAACTGAACCCCAATTCTCACACAACTGAACCCCAATTCTCACACACACCAACTGAACCCCAATTCTCACACACACCAACTGAACCCCCAATTCTCACACACACCAACTGAGCCCCCAATTCTCACACAACTGAACCCCAATTCTCACACACACCAACTGAGCCCCCAATTCTCACACAACTGAACCCCAATTCTCACACACACCAACTGAGCCCCCAATTCTCACACAACTGAACCCCAATTCTCACACACACCAACTGAACCCCAATTCTCACACACACCAACTGAACCCCAATTCTCACACACACCAACTGAACCCCAATTCTCACACACACCAACTGAGCCCCCAATTCTCACACAACTGAACCCCCACTCCCACTCACATGGAGAACTGGGGCACAGATCAGCCGGATAGTCAATATCTTTTCCCAAAGGTAGGGGAGTCTAAAACTAGAGGGCACAGGTTTAAGGTGAGAGGAGAGGGGTACAAAAGGGTCCAGAGGGGCAATTTTTTCATGCAGAGGGTGGAGTGTCTGGAACAAGCTGCCAGAGATAGGAGTAGAGGCGGATACAATCTTATCTTTTAAAAAGCATTTGGACAGTTACATGGATACGATGGGTATAGAGGGATATGGGCCAAATGTGGGCAATTGGGATTAGCTTAGTGGTTTAAACATAAAAGAGCGGCATGGACGAGTTGGGCCGAAGGGTCTGTTTCTATTAGGTAAGCCTCTATGACTCGATGACACACCAACTGAACCGCAATTCTCACAATTTTCCCACAATGTGTTGGAGCTGATGGCAGTGGTTCAATCAGGCTAGTACTTTTCAGATTGTTTTTCTCTTGGTGCTGAGTTGACCTTGTTACTTGGGTAAAAGTTTATTCAGGATCAATCTAAACACTGTGTGATGCCAAAGCTCCTGTAAATATAGAGAGTGATTAATAATTACATGCAGCTCCTGGCTGCAGTGCACGGCTGCGTGTAATTTTCTGGGACCGTGATTTCTGTCAGAATTAGCAGGTCAAATCTTTAAATACAAGATTCAGATGATCAATTGGAGAGCAGTAAATGAGAGGTGGCAGGAGATCATCACTCTGCTATCTTCAGGAATTCTGAGAACTGTCAGTGCCTAAACCAGGAAATCAAAGAGCACATCTGCTCCTCACTGCCGACTTCCCTCTCATCCCAGTATGATCCCCCAATCACCAACATTCCTGCTACAAGTGTCCACTGCATCCTCTGCACACTTGGCTCTGCCACTCATCTTAGTATCATCTGTGAATTGTGACACACTGCACTTGGTCCCCAACTCCAAACCATGTATATAAATTGTAAACAATGGCGGTCCCAACACTGATCCCCGAGGCACACCCCTAGTCACTGATCGCCAACCAGAAAAATACCCATTTACCCCCATTCTTTCCTTTCTGTTTGTTAACCAATCCTCTATCCATGCTAATACATTACCCATAACACTGTGCACCTTTATCTTATATAGCAATCTTTGCTGTGACACCTTGTCAAATGCCTTCTGGAAATCCAGATACACCACATCCACAGGTTCCCCATTGTCCACTGCACATGTAACGTTCTCATAAATTCCACCAAATTAGTCAAACATAACCTGCCCTTTATGAACCCATGCTGCATCTTACCAATGGGACAATTTATATCCAGATGTCTCGCTATTTCTTCCTTGATGATAGATTCAAGCATTTTCTCTACTACAGAAGTTAAGCTAACCAGCCTACAGTTACCTACCTTTTGTCTATCTCTCTTTTTTTAAACAGTGGAGTCACATTTGCTGTTTTCCAATCTGTGGGAACCCACCCCAGAGTCCAGTGAATTTTGGTAAATTACCACTAGTGCATTTGCTATTTCTCCCACCATCTCTTTTATACCCTGGGATACATTCCATCAGGACCAGGAGACTTGTCTACCTTTAGCCCCAATAACTTGCCCAATACTACCTCTTTCGAGATAATGATAGTTTCTGGGTTCTCACCTGCCATCGCCTTCCTGTCATCAATTTTTGGCATATTATTTGTGTCTTTCACTGTGAAGACAGACACAAAATTCCTGTTCAATGCCTCAGCCATTTTCTCATTTCCAGTTATTACATCCCCTTCTCATCCTCTAAAGAGCCAATGTTTACTTTAGCCACTCTTTTTCATTTTATATATTTGTAGAAACATTTGCTATCTGTTTTTATATTCTGAGCTCGTTACTCTCATAATCCATCTTACTTTTCTCTATAGCTTTTTTCGTGGCTTTCTACTGACCTTTACAGATTTCCCAATCCTCTAGTTTCCCACTAATCTTGGCCAATTTGTATACATTTTCTTTTAATTTGATACCTTCCTTTATTTCCTTAGCTATCCATGGCTGATCATCTCTTGTTCTACGATCCTTCCTTATAGAACATAGAACACTACAGCACAAACAGGCCCTTCGGCCCACGAGTTGCGCCGATCACATCAACACCTACCAATCCATAGACCTATCTATAACCCCCAATCCCACTAAATCCCATATACTCATCCAGAAGTCTTTTAAAAGCCCCCAGCGAGTTCGCCTCCACCACCACTGACGGCAGCTGATTCCATTCACTCACCACCCTCTGAGTGAAAAACTTACCCCTAACATCACTTCTGTACTTGCCTCCCCGCACCTTAAATCTGTGTCCTCTCGTAGCGACCATTTCAACCCGGGAAAATAGCCTCTGAGAATCCACCCTATCTATTCCTCTCAACATTTTATAAACTTCTATCAGGTCGCCTCTCAACCTTCGTCTCTCCAGGGAAAAGAGACCCAGCTCCCTCAACCTAACTTCATAAGGCATGCCTCCCAGTCCAGGGAACATCCTTGTAAATCTCCTCTGTACCCTTTCAATAGCTTCCACGTCTTTCCTATAGTGAGGCGACCAGAACTGCGCACAGTACTCCAAATGAGGCCTGACACGGGTCTTATAAAGTTGCAGCATTACCTCCCGACTCCTAAACTCAATCCCTCGATTAATGAAGGCCAGTACACCATACGCCTTCTTGACCACATCCTCCACCTGCGAGGCTGATTTAAGAGTCCTGTGGACCCGGACCCCAAGATCCTTCTGCTCTTCAACACAGCTAAGACTCCTACCCTTATCACTGGTATATACTTTTGCTAAGCACTGTGAAAGATCATTTTGAAAATCCTCCATTGATCCTCAATTGTCCCACCATAAAGTTTTTGTTCCCAGTCTGCCTTAGCCGACTCTTCCCTCATCCCTTTATAATCTCCTTTATTTAAGCACAAGACACTGGGATTGGATTTTACCTTCTCACGCTCCATCTGTATTTTAAATTCAACCATACCGTGATCGCTCCTTCCGAGAGGATCCCTAACTGTAAGATTATTAATTATTCCTGTCTCATTACACAGGACCAGATCGAGGATATCTTGCTCCCTTTTCAGTTCCATTACATACTATTCAAGGAAGCTATTGTGGATACATTCTATGAACTCCTCCTCAAGGCTGCCTTGACCAACCTGGTTTGACCAATTGAGATGTAGATTAAAATCCCCCATGATAATTGCTGTACCATGTTTACATGCATCAATTATTTCTTGGTTTATTTCTCGCCCCACTGTGATATTATTTGGTGGCCTATAGACTATGCTTATGAGTGACTTTTTCTCCTTAATATTTCTAATTTCTCCATACAACCTATATCATGCCCGGGTTCAATTGGCAGCTCAAGTCACTGTCTGTGTGGAGTCTGCACATTCTCCCCATGTCTGTGTAGGTTTCCTCCGGGTGCTCTGGTTTCCTCATACCACAGACTGGTTAGGTTGGATGCACTAAACATCCCCCTAGTGTGAGGGGGACTTGCAGGGTAAATATGTGGGGTTACGGGGATAGGGTCTGGGTGGGATTGCGGTCGGTACATACTTGATGGGCCGAATGGCCTCCTTCTGCATTGTAGGATTCAATTGTGGAATCAGTGGGAGTTATTTTCTAAAAATTGTTGGATTTTGAACTGTGCCAAAGGGTTGGAAAACTGCCAATGTGTTACCCTCGTTCAAAAAGGGAAGGAGGCAAAATGCAGGAAAGAACAGGGCAGTTAGTCTAATACTGGAAAAGTATTAGAACCCATTATTACAGAGAGAAAAGCTGTGCATCTGGAAAATTATAATCCGATCAAGCAGAATCAGCACGGTTTCAGGAGGGGAAATCACGTCCAGCAAATTTACTGGATTCTTTCAGAAGGTCTCAGACAGAGACAGCAAAATAGGAAATGGATAGGAATTTTCTTCTGTGTATTAAAAATTTGTCTTCTCATGTTGTCGCTAGTTCCAGTAAGACTCTCGCAAGATAAAAATACTTCCAAAAAGGACATCAAAAAAAAGAGAAAAGGAAATAGGATACAGATTCACATTGTAACTAACCGGATTCAGGTTTGTAAAGTAAACAGGAATGTGACAATCACTGCAACAGAATGTAAAATCAATAACTACACAGAGCTTAGAATAACCACAAGGATGGGTCTGGAAGAAAATGAGGAATATAAACATTTAAGAGAAATAAAGAAGGCAACAGCGGAGAATGTGGGAGCGAGAGATTCCATCATAGTGTGAAACTGACCCTCTGACAGTGCGGCACTCCCTCAGCACTGACCCTCTGACAGTGCGGCACTCCCTCAGCACTGACCCTCTGACAGTGCGGCACTCCCTCAGCACTGACCCTCTGACAGTGCGGCACTCCCTCAGCACTGACCCTCTGACACTGCGGCACTCCCTCAGCACTGACCCTCTGACACTGCGGCACTCCCTCAGCACTGACCCTCTGACAGTGCGGCACTCCCTCAGCACTGACCCTCTGACACTGCGGCACTCCCTCAGCACTGACCCTCTGACACTGCGGCACTCCCTCAGCACTGACCCTCTGACAGTGCGGCACTCCCTCAGCACTGACCCTCTGACAGTGCGGCGCTCCCTCAGCACTGACCCTCTGACACTGCGGCGCTCCCTCAGCACTGACCCTCTGACACTGCAGCACTCCCTCAGCACTGACCCTCTGACACTGCGGCACTCCCTCAGCACTGACCCTGTGACAGTGTGGCACTCCCTCAGCACTGACCCTCTGACAGTGCGGCACTCCCTCAGCACTGACCCTCTGACGGTGCGGCACTCCCTCAGCACTGACCCTCTGACGGTGCGGCACTCCCTCAGCACTGACCCTCTGACGGTGCGGCACTCCCTCAGCACTGACCCTCTGACGGTGCGGCACTCCCTCAGCACTGACCCTCTGACACTGCGGCACTCCCTCAGCACTGACCCTGTGACAGTGTGGCACTCCCTCAGCACTGACCCTCTGACGGTGCGGCACTCCCTCAGCACTGACCCTCTGACGGTGCGGCACTCCCTCAGCACTGACCCTCTGATGGTGCGGCACTCCCTCAGCACTGACCCTCTGACGGTGCGGCACTCCCTCAGCACTGACCCTCTGACACTGCGGCACTCCCTCAGCACTGACCCTCTGACAGTGCGGCGCTCCCTCAGCACTGACCCTCTGACAGTGCGGCACTCCCTCAGCACTGACCCTCTGACAGCCCGGCGCTCCCTCAGCACTGACCCTCTGACAGTGTGGCACTCCCTCAGCACTGACCCTCTGACAGTGCGGCACTCCCTCAGCACTGACCCTCTGACAGTGCGGCACTCCCTCAGCACTGACCCTCTGACAGTGCGGCACTCCCTCAGCACTGACCCTCTGACAGCCCGGCGCTCCCTCAGCACTGACCCTCTGACAGTGTGGCACTCCCTCAGCACTGACCCTCTGACAGTGCGGCACTCCCTCAGCACTGACCCTCTGACACTGCGGCACTCCCTCAGCACTGACCCTCTGACAGTGCGGCACTCCCTCAGCACTGACCCTCTGACGGTGCGGCACTCCCTCAGCACTGACCCTCTGACAGTGCGGCACTCCCTCAGCACTGACCCTCTGACAGTGTGGCGCTCCGTCACAACTCTGTCTGGATTCCTGTTCTGAAGGTTCTGCACGAATGTCTAAGTCAACATTCTAACTGCAGTTCATGAACTAAGCTGACATCTAGAAGGACAAGGACAGCAGATTCCTGAGAATACCACCACCGGGAGGTTCCCCTCTTGGAAATGTTCCTTTGCAATCGCTAGGTCAAAATCCTGGAATTCCCTTCCTAACAGCACTGTGGGTATACCTACACCACATGCACTGCAGTGGTCACCACCTCAAGGCAATTTGGGATGGGGAACAGCCAGCAATATTCACATTGCTGTGTGAATGGATTTAAAATGGAAAAGTATTGCTTCTTTATTCTTGAAAAATGAAAGAGACAGAAAACGAGTATGCCAGCTGAAGAATTGGGAAATGCTGAGGTCAATGCAGTCAGATTCGACACAAGGCAGGAGAATGACGTGTCACGGGTAAGGGAGCAGGAAAGGAAAAGATAAGATCAGCCCCAAACAGAATCAAACTGGACCTGAAAGGTCAATGCATCAGCAGTGGAAACCTTCCGATCCCAGGAAGTGCACAAATGGACAAAATAAATACATTTGTGCAAGGTGACTGTGCCATCCAGGCAACAGAGATCTGTAACCTTGTCAAGGGAAACGCAATGTAGTGAAATGTAAATGTAACCATGGCAAAGTGGAACAGTCAGTGAAGGGCACTGGCTAATACAACAGGGCACTCACAGTGCAAGCTTTCACAAAGATAGTCAAGCAAATAATCTTTGGGAAATAAAGGGGGAATGGGGGTGCTGGGAGGATGGGGGCAAACACAGTGCTGGGGGTGGGAGGAGCAGAGACAGCACCAGAAGGTGGGGGTGGGGGGATTCAGGCACAATGCTGGGGGTTGGGGGGGCGTGCAGGGGCAGACACAGTTCTGGGGGTGGGGGAAGCAGGCAGTGCCATGGGGGGTGGGGGGGGCGCAGAGAGAGTGCTGGGGGGGGAAGGGGGCATACAGTGCCAGGAGTTGGGGGGGGGGTTGCGGGAGGGCTCAGACACAGTGCTGTGGGAGGGAGAGCGTGGGCAGAGGGGGCAGACAATGCCAGGGGTGGTGGGGTGGGGGAGGGGTGGATGGGGGGGGGAGGAGGGGAGACAGTGCCAGGGTGGTGGGGGGGAGGGGGAGATGGGTGTCAGAAACAGCAGAAGCTTTTCCATATCTTGCGAATCCTCTTGCTGATTGGGATGCCACGTGGGTGTTGAAGGGAGATTAAAGAGTGACAGCTGGGCAGCTGATGCAACATTGCAGGAAAAGTTAAGAATCAGGGTTAGTTTGTCATTCCCTGCGGCTCAGCACGAACAACATTCTCTATTCCCACTGATCATTCTGAATTTGTGCAGGGAATTAAAAGCAGAACTTTGTCTGATGATGCAAAGTAGGAACTTTGACAGTAGACGGGACAGTGAACTAGTGCAGAGAACAAGGGAAAGAGCATTAAAGCTTAGTATTAATCAGTGTAACCTGGGAAAAGCAGCTCAGTCTGGGGGCTCTCCACATCTTTGACTTTCAACAGCTGACAAAGCAGTCTGTTAGGAAAGGGGAATGGGATTTACAGCACTGCCTCTCCACCCCCCCCCACCCAACCCCTCAGCTCCTGCCCACACACCCAGCACCCCCTCGCCATCCCCCGCTCCTTTCCCCCAAGTGCCATCCTCCTTCCAGCCCAGCCTCCCACCGCCCCCCAACCCCAGTTCCTACCCACACTCCCACAGCCCAGTCCAGCCCCCCCTCCGTGCCCCCCGAGCCCTCAATGCCCCCGTTCCTTGTGGCCGCACTGTAATCCTGCTTGCACAAGAACAGAAAATGCTGAAAAATCTCAGCAGGTCCATCAGCCTCCGTGGAGAGAGAATAGAGCCAATGTTCTGAGTCTGGATGACCCTTCATCAGAGCCAGAGTTGGTCCAGTTCCTGTTGGTGACCTTAAACTTTCCAGGAATTTAATAAACTGCCTTGCTCAAAAACGTTCAAATATTCGTTGCCAGGAGACTGACTCAGTTCCATCCACCTCACCAACACTGAATCTTCCGAGTGATTCTGGGTGATGTGTGTGTGTATTAAACCCACCCCCAACACTGGGACTCACCGACATAAGGCGCTTATATTCATCCAGCCGCTGCTTGTTGGAAGCAATGAAGAGGCCACCATTCTCAATCCAGCCTGTATGCAGCCCCGTCTCCTCCTCCAGGTCTTTACTCACAACTTCCCGCGTGTGTCTCAACAGCTCAATCTCAATGTCACTTGGCCGCAGTTGCCACAAGAGACCTAAGGGGAGCAAGTGGGAAGAGAATGAGGAGATGGCCTGGGTGGGTGGGAGGAGGGGGGAGGCTTGCAGGAGGTGGGGAGGAGTGGGGAGGGGAGGGCGTCACAGAGGGTGGGGTTGCAGGGGATGGTTGTCAGAGGCCTCAGCCACCGGTTCAGTTCTGGGCAGCCTCCCTGAGGAAGGATAGTCGAGCCTTGGAGAGGAGGCTGTGCAAATTCATCTCAATAATTCTGGTGTTTAGAGGGTTAAATATTCTGCTCAGTCTGAGAATAAATTTGTTTCAGGTAAGTCTCAGAATGACCCTTCACCCTCCACGATTATTGGAGTTAGCAGCTTGGAGCTAGGGCAGATTTGAGAAAGGTATCAGGGGCATCAGACAAAGGGAGTGCTGATGGTCGTGTCAAAGAGACGGTGCAGATTGTGGCATGGACAGAGAGAAAACAGAATGTGTAAATAATGGAACCCAGTGTTCTGTGAAACCAAAGCTTTGGAGCAAATGTATGAGTACAAATGGACATATGGAGATGTGCGAGGCAAGTTTTTTTTACACAGAGGGTGGTGGGTGCCTGGAACTCACTGCCGGGGAAGTAATGGAAGCGGATACGGTAGTGACTTTTAAGGGGCATCTTGACAAATCCATGAATAGGATGGGAATAGAGGGATATGGTCCCCGGGATGGTAGGGGGTTTTAGTTCAGACTGGCAGCATGGTCGGAACAGGTTTGGAGGGCCAAAGGGCCTGTTCCTGTGCTGGAATTCTTCTTTGTTCTAAATGACAGGTGGCCTTGTAAGGGAGGGAACGGGTGCGGCCAATGGATAAAGAAATTGGATTGAGAAAGGGGAGGTCAGGGTGGAGGAGATTCATAAAACTCAGCCTTGCGTCTGGAAGGTTGGAATGTGCTAAATCTCCTTCATTTGGTGCTGGGCTCCATTGGAGTTTACAGCAGGCCACACGAGTGTGAGTCAAATGATGAACTGAAATGGCAACAGGAGGGTGGGGGCCATTCTTGCAGATTGAATGAAGACATTTCAGCTGGTCCATGTTTAGCCCCCAGTATAGAGGAGAGGGCATTGGAAGTACTTACCTATTCCATTAAACAGTGCCAAATCCATCGCATTTCTCCCTCTCTTTAGCTTTGAAGAGTCACACGGACTCAGAACATTAACAGTTTCTCTCCACAGACACTGCCCCGCCTGCAGAACTTTTCCAGCATTTTGTTTTTATTTCAGGTTTCCAGCATCTGCAGTATTTTGTTTTTATTCTATGAATTTCCTGAAGTTATGAATGAGAAAGGCTGATCTATGCGGGGGGTTTAAGATCAGATTGAAACTATTCCAGAACCAGGGGCAGGAGCTGAAAGGGAGCGTTCAGGGGTGATGTGAGGAAATACTTTGTCGCAGCAGGAACCAATTTGAAACTCTTGCCCCGAGACAGGCTTTCAATTGAAAGTTTCAAAACTGAGATTGATTTTTTTTGAGGAAGGACAATGGAATCGAGGTGGATGTATAAAATACAGACAGATTTACATGATCTGAATGAGGGTCTGGCACAATGATTAGCACTGCTGCTTCACAGCACCAGGGACCCCAGGTTCGATTCCCAGCTCGGGTCACTGTCTGTGTGGAGTCTGCACGTTCTCCCTGTGTCTGCGTGGGTTTCCTCCAGGTGCCCTGGTTTCCCCCCCACAGTCTGAAAGACGTGCTAAATTCTCCCTCAGTGATACACGAACAGGTGCTGGACAGTGGTGACTAGGGGATTTTCACAGTAACTTCATTGCAGTGTTAATGTAAGCCTACTTGTGACAATAATGAAATCAATTTTAAACTTTAAACATGTTTGATGAGTTGAATGTCCTGACTTGGCCAAACAGATATTCTCCTTATATTGTCCATTTATTCTCCCTGTCCTGCCCAGCCCAACCCCATCCCTTACCAGCTGTGTGCCAAGTAGTCCCAGATGTCAGCTGGTCTCTTTCAAGTAGGACCACGTTGGTAATGCCCATTTTTGTCAGATGGTACAATGTGTGGCAGCCCAGGCTGCCACCACCCATTACCACCACATCAGCACATTTTGGTAATGGTTTGGTTGGACCTTTCGAATCTTTCCCCTCTTGGAGATGATTGCTCTGAGGAATGTTCCTCGCTTCTTCTTTAGCCCGAGTCGCTGAGATGCTCAAATATTGCAGGTTGGATTTGGACAGAAAAATCCGAGAATTCTTGAGGAAAGTGGCAATTCGGAAAGTAGAAAAAGGGCAGTTCATGGTCACCTGTAAATCCAAGAACTAAACTTTAGATTCATAGAGTTATACAGTGCAGGAAAGGCCCTTCAGCTATTCAAATAGTAGAGAAATGGTTTTGGGGAAATTGCTGAGATTGAAGGTCGATAGATCTCCAGGTCCTGATAATCTTCACCCCAGGGTACTTAAGTGGCCCTGGAAATAGTAGATCCATTAGTGATTATTTTCCAAAATTCTTTGGATTCTGAACTAATTCCTACAGATTGGAAGATAGCTAATGTAAGCCTGCTATTCAAAAAGGGGGAAAACAGGGAACTATAGGGCAGTGAGCCTAATGTTGGTACTGGGGAAGTTAGAACATAGAACATAGAAAAACTACAGCACAAACAGGCCCTTCGGCCCACAAGTTACGCCGAACATATCCCTACCTACTAGGCTTACCTATAACCATCTATCTTACTAAGTCCCAAGTACTCATCCAAAAGTCTCTTAAAAGACTCTATCGAATTTGCCTCCACCACCACCAATGGCAGCCGATTCCACTCACTCACCTCCCTCTGAGTGAAAAACTTACCCTGACATCTCCTCTGTACCTGCTCCCCAGCACCTTAAACCTGTGTCCTCTTGTGGCAGCCATTTCAGCCCTGGGAAAAAGCCTCTGAGAATCCACTCGATCAATACCTCTCAACATCTTATACATTGCTATCAGGTCACCTCTCATCCTTCGTCTCTCCAAGGAGAAAAGACCGAGCTCCCTCAACCTATCTTCATAAGGCATGCTCCCCAATCCTTGTAAATCTCCTCTGCACCCTTTCAATAGCTTCCACATCTTTCTTGTAATGAGGCGACCAGAACTGAACACAGTACTCCAAGTGGGGTCTGACCAAGGTCTTACAAAGCTGCAGCATTATCTCCCGACTCAAGCTGCTAGAGTCCATTATCAAAGATTTCATAACTCAGCATTTGGAAGGCAGTGGGATAATCAGACACAGTCAGCCTGGATTTACAAAAGGGAAATCATGCTTGATGAATCTATTGGAATTCTTCAAGGATGTAACTAATAGAGTTGACCGAGGAGAACCAGTGGATGTGGTTTATTTAGACTTTCAGAAAGCTTTTGACAAGGTCTCACAACAGACCACTATGTAAAGTTAAAGCATATGGGATTGCAGGTAATGTCTTGAGGTGGATAGAAAGCTGGTTAGCAGATAGGAAGCAAGGTGTTGATATAAATGGGTCTTTTTCTGATTGACAGTCAGTGACTAGTGGGTTCTGCAGGGATCTGTGCTAGATCCCCAACTGTTCACATTATATATTAATGACTTGGAAGAGGGAACTGAATGTATTATCTCCAAATTTGCATCTGATACAAAGTTGGGTGGGAGGGTGAGCTGTGAGGAGGATGCAGAGATGCTTCAGTGTGATTTGGACAGGCTGAGTGTGTGGGTATCTGCATGGCAGATGCAGTGTAATGTGGATAAATGTGAGATTATCCACCTTGCTAGCAAAAATGGAAAGGCAGATTATTAGAATGGGTGTAAATTGAGAGAGGTGGATACTCAGAGACCTTGGAGTCCTCATGCATCAGTCACTAAAGTAAGTGTGCAGGTACAGCAGGCAGTAAAGAAGGTAAATGGTATGTTGACCAACATAATTGTAGTAAAACATCCCTAATCCTGTACTCAAATCCTTTTGCTATGAAGGATAGCTGCACCTATATTACAGACGGTAGATTCAGAAAGAATGTTCCCAATTGTGGGGGTGTCCAGAAGTGAGTTCATAGGTTGAGGATAAGACCTTTTAGGACTGAGGTGAGGAGATATTTCTCTCCCTATCTTTGTAACTTCCTCCAGCCCCCTACACCCCCTCCTTATCTCTGCAACCTCCTTCAGTCCCTACACCCCCTCCCTATCTCTGTAACCTCCTCCAGTCCCTACACACCCTCCCTATCTCTGTAACCTCCTCCAGCCCCCTACACCCCCTCCCTATCTCTGCAACCTCCTTCAGGCCCTACACACCCTCCCTATCTCTGTAAACTCCTCCAGCCCCTACATCCCCTCCCTATCTCTGTAACCTCCTCCAGCCCCTACACCCCCCATCTCTGTAACCTCCTCCAGCCTCCTACACCCCCTCCCGATCTCTGTAACTTCTTCCAGCCCCTACACCCCCTCCCTATCTCTACAACCTCCTCCAGCTTCCTACACCCTCTTCCTATCTCTGTAACTTCTTCCAGCACCCTACCCACCTCCCCACCTCTGTAACCTCCTCTAACCACCTACACCCCCTCCCTATCCCTGAAACCTCCTCCAGCCCCTACACCCCCTCCTTATCTCTGTAACCTCCTCCAGCCCCTACACCCCCTCCCTATCTCTGTAACCTCCTCCAGCCCCTACACCCCCTCCTTATCTCTGTAACCTCCTCCAGCCCCTACATCCCCTCCCTATCTCTGTAACCTCCTCCAGCCCCCTACACCCCCTCCCTATCTCTGCAACCTCCTTCAGTCCCTACACACCCTCCCTATCTCTGTAAACTCCTCCAGCCCCTACATCCCCTCCCTATCTCTGTAACCTCCTCCAGCCCCTACACCCCCCATCTCTGTAACCTCCTCCAGCCTCCTACACCCCCTCCCGATCTCTGTAACCTCCTCCAGCCCCTACACCCCCTCCCTATCTCTGTAACCTCCTCCAGTCCCTACACACCCTCCCTATCTCTGTAACCTCCTCCAGCCCCCTACACCCCCTCCCTATCTCTGCAACCTCCTTCAGGCCCTACACACCCTCCCTATCTCTGTAAACTCCTCCAGCCCCTACATCCCCTCCCTATCTCTGTAACCTCCTCCAGCCCCTACACCCCCCATCTCTGTAACCTCCTCCAGCCTCCTACACCCCCTCCCGATCTCTGTAACTTCTTCCAGCCCCTACACCCCCTCCCTATCTCTACAACCTCCTCCAGCTTCCTACACCCTCTTCCTATCTCTGTAACTTCTTCCAGCACCCTACCCACCTCCCCACCTCTGTAACCTCCTCTAACCACCTACACCCCCTCCCTATCCCTGAAACCTCCTCCAGCCCCTACACCCCCTCCTTATCTCTGTAACCTCCTCCAGCCCCTACACCCCCTCCCTATCTCTGTAACCTCCTCCAGCCCCTACACCCCCTCCTTATCTCTGTAACCTCCTCCAGCCCCTACATCCCCTCCCTATCTCTGTAACCTCCTCCAGCCCCCTACACCCCCTCCCTATCTCTGCAACCTCCTTCAGTCCCTACACACCCTCCCTATCTCTGTAAACTCCTCCAGCCCCTACATCCCCTCCCTATCTCTGTAACCTCCTCCAGCCCCTACACCCCCCATCTCTGTAACCTCCTCCAGCCTCCTACACCCCCTCCCGATCTCTGTAACCTCCTCCAGCCCCTACACCCCCTCCCTATCTCTGTAACCTCCTCCAGCCCCCTACACCCCCTCTCCATCTCTGTAACCTGCTCTACTGCCTACACTCCCTCCCTATCTCTGTAATCTCCTCCAGCTCCCTACACCCCCTCCAGCCCCTACAACCCCTCCCTATACCTATAACCTCCTCCAGCACCCTAACCCCCTCCCCATCTCTGTAACCTCCTCTAACCACCTACACCCCCTCCCTATCCCTGTAACCTTCTCCAACCCCTACACCCTCTCCCCATCTCTGTAACCTCCTCTAACCCCCTACATCCCCTCCCCATTTCTCTAACTTCCTCCAGCCTCCTATACCCCTCCCTATCTCTGTAACTTCCTCCAGCCCCCCACATCCCTCCCTCTACTGGTAGAGGGACTGAATTTCAGAGCCGTGAGGTCATGTTGCAACTGTACAAAACTCTGGTGCGGCCGCACTTGGAGTATTGTGTACAGTTCTGGTCGCCGCATTATAAGAAAGATGTGGAGGCATTGGAAAGGGTGCAGAGGAGGTTTACCAGGATGTTGCCTGGTGTGGTGGGAAGGTCTTATGAAGAAAGGCTGAGGGACTTGGGGTATTTTCATTAGAGAGAAGAAGGTTAAGAGGTGACCTAATTGAGGCATACAAGATGATCAGAGGGTTAGATAGAGCGTGATGTGGAGATGCCGGCGTTGGACTGGGGTAAACACAGTAAAAAGTCTGACAACATCAGGTTTAAGTCCAACCGATTTATTTGATCGTAAACTCACTAGCTTTTGAGGTGTCCCTCTTCTTCAGGCGAATGGAGAGTTCACCAGAACACCAACCTGGTGTTGTCAGACTTTTTACTGTAGATAGGGTGAACAGTGAGAGCCTTTTTCCTCGGCTGGTGATGGCTAACACGAGGGGACATAGCTTTAAATTAAGGGGTGGTAATTATAGGGCGGATGTCAGAGGTAGGTTCTTTACTCAGAGGGTAGTAAGGGCGTGGAATGCCCTGCCTGCAGCAGTTGTGGACTCGCCAACTTTAAGGGTGTTCAAATGGTCAGTGGATAGGCATATGGATAACATTGGAATAGTTTAGGTTAGAGGGTCATTAGATTGGTTCCACTGGTCGGCACAACATCGAGGGCCGAAGGGCCTGTACTGTGCTGTAATGTTCTATGTTCTAACCATGCAACCTCCTCCAACCCCTACACCCCCTCCCTATCTCTGTAATCTCCTCCAATCCCCAACACCCCCTCCCTATCTCTGTGTCCTCCTCCAGCGCCTACATCCCTTCCCACTGTATCCTTCCCCAGTGCCTACACCCATTCCTATCTCTGTAGTCTCTCCAGCCCTATACATCTCCCCCTATCTCAGTAACCTCCTCTAGCTCCTACACCTATCTCTGTAACCTCCTCCAGTCCCTACACCCCTTCCCCATCTCTGTAACCTCATCCAGTCTCCACACCCCCTCCCCATTTCTGTAACCTCATCCAGTCTCCACACCCCCTCCCCATTTCTGTAACCTCATCCTGTCTCCACACCCCTTCCCCATTTCTGTAACCTCCTCCAGTCCCTACACCCCTTCCCCATCTCTGTAACCTCATCCAGTCTCCACACCCCCTCCCCATTTCTGTAACCTCATCCAGTCTCCACACCCCCTCCCCATTTCTGTAACCTCATCCTGTCTCCACACCCCCTCCCCATTTCTGTAACCTCATCCAGTCTCTACACCCCCTCTCCATTTCTGTAACTTCCCCCCGCCCCTTACACCACCTCCCCATCTCTGTAACCTCCTCCAGCCCCTTACACCACCTCCCCATCTCTGTAACCTCCTCCAGCCCCTTACACCACCTCCCCATCTCTGTAACCTCCTCCAGCCCCTTACACCACCTCCCCATCTCTGTAACCTCCTCCAGCCCCTTACACCATCTCCCTATCTCTGTAACCTCCTCCATCCCCTTCACCCCCTCCCTATTGCTGCAACCTTCACCAGCCCCCTACACCCCCTCCCTATTTCTGTAACCTCCTCCAGCCCCTACACCCCCCATCTCTGTAACTCCTCCAGCCCCCTACGCCCCTTCCCCATCTCTTTAACCTCCTCCATATCTCTGTAACCTCATCGAGCCCCCTATACCCTCTCCCTATCGCTGTAACCTCCTCCAACTCCCTACAGCCCCTCCTTATCTCTGTAACCTGAGATTCCTGCGCATTGTTATCAGGAATTGAATTGCAGCCTCTTCAAGAACCACCTTCTTGTTCCAATAGTGACCTATTTCACATTATTTTCCACCTATTTTCCCTCCCCCTATTTTTCTCCTTCTTGCCCACTCCCTCTCCCTATTCCCTGACTTCCACCCTGGCTCACACTTCATTCAGAACAGGATCGCATGCTGCCCTTGTAGTAGAGTGGATTGACGGTAGTTTTTTAGACTGTCTGTGACAGTCTAAGGTAATTAAGGTAATTATGAGGCTATTAGGCGAGATTTAGGATACATAGGGTGGAGTAGGAAATTGCAGGGGCTGGGAACATCTGAAATGTGGAGCTTATTCAAGGAGCAGCTACTGCGAGTCCTTGATAAATATGTACCTGTCAGGCAGGGAGGAAGTGGTTGAGCGAGGGAACCGTGGTGTACTAAGGAAGTTGAATCTCTGGTGAAGAGGAAGAAGGAGGCTTATGTAAAGATGAGACATGAAGGCTCAGTTAGGACACTGGAGAGTTATAAATTAGCCAGGAAGGAGTTAAAGAGAGAGTTAAGAAGAGCTAGAAGAGGACATGAGATGACTTTGGCAGATAGGATCAAGGAAAATCCTAAAGCTTTCTACAGGTATGTCAAGAATAAAAGATTGGTTAGGGTATGATTAGGGCCAGTCAGAGACAGCAGTGGGAAGTTGTGTGTGGAGCCTGAAGAGATGGGAGAGACACTGAATGAGTATTTTTGGTCAGTATTCACGCAGGAAAAAGTCAGTGTAGTCGAGGAGAATACTGCGATACCGGGTAGTAGACTAGATGGGATTGAGGTACATAAGGAGGAGGTGTTGGCAATTCTTGAGAGTTTGAAAATAGATAAGTCCCCTGGGCCGGATGGGATTTACCCTCGGATTCTCTGGGAGGCTAGGGAGGAGATTGCAGAGCCTTTGGCTTTGATCTTCATGTCGTCATTGGCTTTAGGTATAGTGCCAGAAGACTGGAGGATAGCAAATATTGTCCCCTTGTTCAAAAAGGGGAGTAGAGACCATCCTGGGAATTATAGACCAGTGAGCCTTACTTCTGTTGTGGGCAAAGTTTTGGAAAGAATTATAAGGGATAGGATTTATAATCATCTAGAGGGAAATAAATTGATTAGGGATAGTCAACACAGTTTTGTGAAGGGTAGGTCATGCCTCACAAACCTTATCGAGTTTTTTGAAAAGGTGACCAAAGAGGTGGATAAGGGTAAGGCAGTTGACGTGGTGTATATGGATTTTAGCAAAGCGATTGATAAGGTTCCCCATGGTAGGCTATTGCAGAAAATGCAGATGCACGGGATTGAGGGTGATTTAGCAGTTTGGATCAGGAATTGGCTAGCTGATAGAAGACAGAGGGTGGTGGTTGATGGGAAATATTCAACCTGGAGTTCAGTTACAAGTGGTGTACCTCCAGGATCTGTTTTGGGGCCACTGCTGTTTGTCATTTTCATAAGTGACCTGGATGAGGGTGTAGAAGGATGGATTAGTAAATTTGCTGACGACACCAAAGTCGGAGGAGTTGTAGACAGTGAGGATGGATGGTACAGTTTGCAGAGGGACATAGATAAGCTGCAGAGCTGGGCCGAGAGGTGGCAAATGGAGTTTAATGCGGAAAAGTGTGAGGTGATTCACTTTGGTAAGAGTAATAGGAGTACAGAATATAGGGCTAATGGAAGGCCTCTTAGTAGTGTTGATGAGCAGAGGGACCTCGGGGTACATGTGCATAGCTCCCTGAAAGTTGGCACCCAGGTTGATAAGGTTGTTAAGAAGGCGTACGGTGTGTTAGCTTTTATTGGTCGAGGGATTGAATTTTGGAGCCGTGAGGTCATGTTACAACTGTACAAAACTCTGGTGCGGCCGCACTTGGAGTATTGAGTACAGTTCTGGTCGCCACATTATAAGAAAGATGTGGAGGCATTGGAAAGGGTGCAGAGGAGGTTTACCAGGATGTTGCCTGGTATGGTGGGAAGGTCTTATGAGGAAAGGCTGAGGGACTTGAGGTTATTTTCATTGGAGAGAAGGGGGTTATGAGGTGACCTGAATGAGGCATACAAGATGATCAAAGGATTGGATAGGGTGGACAGTGAGAGCCTTTTACCTCGGATGGGGATGGCTAACACGAGGGGACATAGCTTTAAATTAAGGGGTGGTAATTATAGGAGTTAGGCTCTTTACTCAGAGGGTAGTAAGGGTGTGGAATGCCCTGCCTGCAGCAGTTGTGGACTCGCCAACTTTAAGGGCGTTCAAATGGTCAGTGGATAGGCATATGGATAACATTGGAATAGTTTAGGTTAGAGGGTCATTAGATTGGTTCCACTGGTCGGCACAACATCGAGGGCCGAAGGGCCTGTACTGCGCTGTAATGTTCTATGTTCTAATACTGGGAGTTGGCTCTTTTTCCTGGCAGTGGGAAAGCGAGATGTAGATTCTTTTATTTTTAACAGGGTGTGGGCAGATGACTTGCTCGGACACATCAGGGGATACTTAAGTGTCAGCCACATTGCTGTGTGTTAGGAGTTGCACATAGGCCAGACCAGGTAAGAATGGCAGATTCTCTTCACAAAACAGCATTAGTGAACAAGATAGATTTTTATTACTGAGACTAGCTTTCAATTCCAGATTTATTCACTGAATTCAAATTCTACCATCGACCATGGTATTGAATTCATATCCACAACATTAACCTGGGCCTCTGGACATTGCCATCCACCACCCCCACACACCAAACCATCACTCACCACCCATCCACCCACCCACCACCACCCCCACACACCAAACCATCACTCACCACCCATCCACCCACTCACCACCCCTACACACCAAACCATCACTCACCACTTACCAACCCCACCCACCACCACCACCACCCACCATCCTCACACACCAATGCTACCTTCTGCTACCTCTGCATAGCATATAGCATAGCAAGCACTGTGCTGTTAAGGAGGCAGTTCCAGGATTCTGACCCAGTGATGGTGAAGGAACAACGATATATTTCCAAGTCAGGGTGATGAGTGACTTGGAGTGGAAATTGCAGATGGTGATAGAACATAGAACACTACAGCACAAACAGGCCCTTCAGCCCACAAGTTGCGCCGATCACATCCATACCTATCAGGCCATAGAACTATCTGTAACTTCCAATGCCATTAGATCCCATGTACTCATCCAGAAGTCTTTTAAAAGACCCCAGTGAGTTTGCCTCTACCACCACCAACGGCAGCTGATTCCACTCACTCACCACCCTCTGAGTGAAAAACTTACCCCTGACATCTTCTCTGTACTTGCTCCCCAGCACCTTAAACCTGTGTCCTCTCGTAGTGACCATTTCAGCCCTGGGAAATAGCCTCTGAGAATCCACCCTATTTAATCCTCTCAACATTTTATAAACCTCTATCAGGTCGCCTCTCAACCTTCGTCTCTCCAGGGAGAAGAGACCGAGCTCCCTCAACCTATCTTCACAAGGCATGCCTCCCAATCCAGGCAACATCCTTGTAAATCTCCTCTGCACCCTCTCAATAGCTTCCACATCCTTCCTGTAGTGAGGCGACCAGAACTGCGCACAGTACTCCAAGTGGGGTCTGACAAGGGTCCTATAAAGTTGCAGCATTACCTCCCGACTCCTAAACTCAATCCCTCGATTAATGAAGGCCAGTACACCATACACCCTCTTGACCACATCCTCCACCTGCAAGGCCGATTTAAGAGTCCTATGGACCCGGACCCCAAGATCCTTCTGCTCCTCTACACTGCTAAGACTCCTACCCTTGATATTGTACTCCTGCATCCCATTGGACCTGCCAAAATGGACCACTACACATTTATCCGCGTTGAAGTTCATCTGCCACTTCTCTGCCCAGTCTTTCATCCTATCTATGTCACGCTGCAACTTCTGACATCCCTCCAGACTATCCACAACACCACCAACGTTCGTATCGTCGGCAAACTTACTAACCCATCCCTCCACTTCCTCATCCAGGTCATTTATGAAAATGACAAACAGCAAGGGTCCTAGAACAGATCCCTGGGGCACTCCACTGGTGACCGACCTCCATGCAGAAAAAGACCCATCCACAACCACTCTCTGCCTTCTGCAGGCAAGCCAGTTCTGGATCCACAAGGCCAAAGCCCCTTGGATCCCATGCCCTCTCACCTTCTCAAGAAGTATTGCATGGGGGACCTTATCAAACGCCTTGCTAAAGTCCATGTAAATCACGTCCACCGCTCTTCCTTCGTCAATGTGTTCAGTCACATTTTCAATGATGTTTCCAGGTATCTGCTGCTCTTGTCCATCTAGATGGAAGTGGTTGTGGATTTGGAAGGTGTTGTCTAAGGAGCCTTGCTGAGTTTCTGCACAGCATCTTGTAGCTAGTACACACGGCTACTACTGAGCATCGGTACGGAGAGAGTGAAAGGTCGAGGAAGGGTTGGCAATTAAATGGGCTGCTTTGTCCTGAATATGTGTTGAGCTTCTAGTGTTGTTGTAGCTGCACTCATCCAGGCGAGTGGAGAGTATTCCATCACACTCCTGACTTGTGCCTTGCAGATGGTGGACAGGCTTTGGGGATTCAGGAGGTGAGACAAGTCTGAAGCATTTCCAACTATCTTCAGCTTGAAAAGCTGAGTGGCTGATGCATCTCCAGCACTTGAGGTCCCCAGCGTCAGAGAAGCCAATTTTCTGCAAACATAATTGACTCCACAATGTGGCAAAACGGCTGAAGGCATTGGATATTGCAAAGGCAATGAGCCATGACAATATTCCAGCAATCATTCCGATGACTTGTGCTCCAGAACTTGCCGCTCCCCTAGTTCTTCCACTACAGTTATAACACTGGCATCTACCCAACAGTGTGGAAAATTGCCCAGGTATGTTGTGTATACAAAACGCAGGATCAATCCAACCCACCAAATTACTGAGCATCACTCTACTCAGCATCACAATGGAACAGGTCACCAACTAGTGCTATCAACTGGCACTTACTCAGCAATAACCTGCTCAGTGACGCCCAGTTTGGGTTTCTCCAGGGGGTCACTCAGCTCCTGACCTCATTACAGCCTTGGTTCAAACATAGAGAAAAGAGCTGAATTCCAGAGGTGAGAGTGACAGCCCCTGGCATCGAGGCTGCATTCAACCGAGCGTGACATCAAGGAGCCCCAGCGAAACTGGACTCAATCGGTATCGGGGACAAATCCTCCACTGGAAGAAAGGAAAATGGTTGTAATGTTAGTTGTTGGAGACTAATCAGCTGCCAAATCAGATACGCCCTGATGGTGTGGAATGGCAGTGCAGGCTTGATGGAGTACTCCAAAGTCCTATATTCCTATCTCAGTCTGAGGCCATCACTGCAGAAGTTTCCCAAGGTAATGTTTTAGTTCCAACCATCTTCAGCTGCTTCATCAATGACCTTCCTTCCATCATAAGATCAGAAGTGGAGATGTTCGCTGATGATTGCACAATGTTCAGCATCATTTGCAACTCCTCAGATACTGAGGCAAGCAAATGTCGCAAGACCTGAACAATAGTCAGTTTGGTAACTCTTCTCAATACTTCCTCAATAACAAGAACAGCCTTCCCAAATAAGGAAACCAAAACCGTACACAGTGTTCCAGGGGTGGCCTGGAATAATTGGAGAAAAACAGTCCTGCTCCTGTACTCGAAACCTCTCGCTATGAAAGCTAACATACCTTCAGATTTCAACATACATTTGCCTCTTTTCCTGCCGGCCACACCTGCACACTTACCTTCAGTGACTAGTGTACAAGGACACCCAGGTCCTGCTGCCCACTCTCCTCTCCTAACCTACAGGCATTCAGGTAATAATCTGTCTTCCATTTTTCTGCTACCAAAATGAATAACCTCACATTTATCCAGATTATACTGCATCCTGAAATGCATTTGCCCACTCAGTTTGTCCAAATCACACTAAAGGATCTCTGCATCCTCCTCACAGCTCACCCTCCCACCCAGCTTTGTGTCCTCTGCAAACCTGGAGATATTACATTTAGTTCCCTCATCTAAATCATTAATATATATAGTGTATAGCTGAGGTCCCAGCACTGATCCCTGCACTATATATTTCTGCATTCTATATGCAGATTAAAGTCACCCATTATTACAGATATTACTTTATTGCACGCATCACTAATTTCCTGTTTAATGCCATTCCCAACATCAGCATTACAGTTTTGGGATTAATATACAATCCCCACTAGCCCCCTTTTGGGCCCCTTGGTGTTTCTCAGCACCATCCATACAGATTCCACATTGTCGGAGCTAATATCGTTCCTCACAATTATGTTAATTTACTCTTTAACCAGCAATGTAACTCCACCACCTTTTCCTTTTCTGTCTGTCCCTCTAAATACTGGATACCCCTGAATCTTCAATTCCCATCCCTAGTCACCCCAAAGCCACATCTCCAAAATCCCAGCTACATCATACCCACCTACATCTATTTACACAATTAATTCATCCACTTTATTGTGAATACACTGTGTAAAGATCAAGGCTGATCTTTTTAAATTACTGGTCCTATTCCCATTAATCTCACTGTGGTTCTGACTTTTGATTTCTCTGTCTTTTCTTCTTGTCCTTGATTCTCTCTCTTCTGCCTCCTTGCATAAGCTCCCATTCCCTTCTATTGTTTAAATCCTTGCTATCCATTCTAGCAAATATTCCCCATCGGACATCACTGAATTCCCCACTATTGACATCCCAGGAGCTGCCAGTGACAGAAAATGAACCGGGCAGAATATATGAATATTATACCTACCAGAGCAGGTCAAAGGCTGGGAACCCTGCAGACAGTAATTCACCTCCTGACTCCCCAAAACCCTCTCCATCATTAACAAGGCACAAGTCAGGATTGTGATGGAATATTCCCCCCTTGCCTGGATGGGTGCAGCTCCAACAACACTCGGGATGCCTGACGATATCCAGGACAAAGCAGCCGGGTTTGACTGGCACCACATTCACCTTAAACATTCACTCTCTCCATTACTGCAGCAGCTGTACACACCACCTACAAGATGCACTTCAGCAACGCACCGAGGCTGCTTTGACAACACCTTCCAAACCCATGACCTCTATGATCTGAAAAGAATAGGGCAGCAGATACTGGGAACACCACCAGCTGCAAGCCACTCACCATTCTGACTTGGAAATATATCACCGTTCCTTCACAGCACTGTAGGTGTACCTACACCACATGGTTCAAGAAGGCAGCTCCCTTTCTCCTGAAGGGCAATAAATGTTGGCTTTGCCGTCAATACCCACCTTATCAGACTAGTGAGCAAGGGGAAGACGCTACTAAAGGGAGCGGCCGAGATGAATACATTGGGATTGAGATACACATCTAAGGCAGAAGGAAAGTTAGGGTTATTCTGATGGAGAGTTAGATGTGGGAGGACTGGAGAGGGCTGGAATGGTGGGGCTGAGTGGCCTGTATCTGTGCTGTACATCTTATGCAATCCTACGTGATTGAGTAACAGAACCACATTCATGTGAAAATAAATGCATGAAGCGCGGAGAATGAAGGTTGGTGAGTGGTACCCATAAATGAGGAGGGGAAACGGGAACTTAATATTTTGGTTACAATGTATTCCAGAGGAATTATACCGGAAACATATGTGGCGATTTATAAATTGAAGATGCTTTTCAAATTCAGGAATGAGAGGCCAAGGATACAATGTGTTCAGTTAAGGAGCAAAGAGAAGCTTTTCACTGATAGAAAATCACCAAATTATGCAAATAATTTAGGAGCAAACAGCTGAAAGACATCTTAACTATCGAGCAAGAGCTGGATTGTAACAGGGTGAAGGACAGAGAGGGAGAGGAACTCCTGAAAAGTGTTGACAGGGCAGGACAGGAGAGGCTGATAGACTGGGACATTGCCCCTGGAGCGTAGGAGGCTGAGGGGTGACCTTATAGAGGTCTGTAAAATAATGAGGGGCACAGACAAGGTAGATAGTTAATATTCTTTTCCCAAAGGTAGGGGAGTCTAAAACTAGAGGGTACAGGTTTAAGGTGAGAGGGAAGAGACACAAAAGGTCAAGGGGGCAATTTTTTTCACCCAGAGGGTGGTGAGTGTCAGGAACAAACGGGTACAATTTCGTCTTTTAAAAAGCATTTAGATAGTTACATGGGTACAGTGGGTATAGAGGGATATGGGCCAAATATGGGAAATTTGGATTAGCTTCGGGGTTTTAAAAAAAAAAGGTGGCATGGAGAAGTTGGGCCAAAGGGCCTGTTTCCATTCTGTAAACCAGGGACAGGGCAGGAGGGGAGGGGAGTGGACAGGGCAGGAGGGGAGGGGAGAGGACAGGGCAGGAGGGGAGGGGAGAGGACAGGGCAGGAGGGGAGGGGAGAGGACAGGGCAGGAGGGGAGGGGAGAGGACAGGGCAGGAGGGGAGGGGAGAGGACAGGGCAGGAGGGGAGGGGAGTGGACAGGGCAGGAGGGGAGGGGAGAGGACAGGGCAGGAGGGGAGGGGAGAGGACAGGGCAGGAGGGGAGGGGAGAGGACAGGGCAGGAGGGGAGGGGAGAGGACAGGGCAGGAGGGGAGGGGAGAGGACAGGGCAGGAGGGGAGGGGAGAGGACAGGGCAGGAGGGGAGGGGAGAGGACAGGGCAGGAGGGGAAGGGATGGACAGGGCAGGAGGGGAGGGGAGAGGACAGGGCAGGAGGGGAGGGGAGTGGACAGGGCAGAACAGAGCAGTTCTGCTTAATCCCCAAGCTGATCCCCGGCTTTCTAGTTGCTTGTCATGTTAATTCTTGCTTTCATGTTCACATTTCTATCCACAACCTGCTGAAATACACACAGATTAGGGTCAGGAGACCACTCGGCCCCTTTAGCTTGCTCCACCATTCAATAAGATCATGGCTGATCTGATTAGAGCCTCAACTCCACATTCTCCCCAATCCCTGTAAGATCAAAAATAGGAAGAGGATGAAGCCATTTGGCCCATCGAGTCTGCTTCACCATTCAATAAGATCATGACTGATCATTAGCCGGATCACGCGCCCCCCCCCTCCACTTCCCCCATATCCTTTGACCCGTTTTATCTCAGGAGTTTTATTAACTGCTTCTCAAAAACATTCAATGTTTTGGCTTTAACTGCTTTCTGTGGTAGGGAATTCCATAACCTATCACCTCCCTGGCTTATCAAAGATCTATCCACCTCTGCCTTAAAAACATTTAGACACTGTTTCCAATGCCTGTTCAGGAAGAGTTCCAAAGACACTCAATCCTTAGAAAATATATCACCTCATCTCTATATTAAATGAATGACTTCATCTTTGAATAAAGGAATAACATCTTTCTTCCAATCCACTGGAACATTCCCCACATCTAGGGAATTTAAAACTAATGCATCAATTATCTCTTTGGCCACTTCTTTCAAGACTTTAGGGTGAAGTCCATTGGAACTAGGGATTTGTCAGTTCACAGACCCAACAAGTTACTCAATTTCACTTCCCTGGTGATTGCAATTTTCCTGAATTTCTCCTTCCCTTCCATTCCCTGGATTTTAGCTGCTGGTGAGATGTTACATGTGGGCTCTATGGTGATGGCCGATGGTTCATTTGATGTGTAAATGGATTGAACCACTGACAGTTCAATCCATTTACACATTTCCCACTATTAATTCTGCAAACACACTGAAAAACCAACTCTCACTTTGTTAACTCTTTCTAAAAACATTTTCCCTTGTTTAAGAACGGAAGCAGGGATAATCTAGGAAATTATAGGCCGATGAGTGTGGCATTGGTGGTGGGGAAGCTTTTGGAGAAGATACTGAGGGACAGGATATATGCACATTTGGAGGGAAATGGACTAGTTAGTGACAGGCAGCATGGATTTGTCCAGGGAGGGTTATGTCTCACCAACTTGATTGAATTTTTTGAAGAGGTGACAAAGATAATTGATGAGGGAAGGGCTGTGGATGTAGTTTATATGGACTTTGGTGAGGCATTTGACAAGGTCCCACATGGCTGACTGATACAAAAGCTAAAATAACATGGGATTTAGGGTGGGCTGGCTAGATACAGAACTGGCTCGGTTATAGAAGACAGAGAGTAGCGGTGGAAGGATGCTTTTAGGAATGGAGATCTGTAGTTAGCAGTGTTCCGCAGGGATCAGTGCTGGGACCTCTCATCAAAATGCCTGAATCCGTCATCAAAGAAGAAATAGCGAGGCACCTAGAAAAGAATGGTTTGATAGAGCAGATGCAGCACGGATTCGTTAAGGGGAAGTTGTGTTTGATGAATTTATTGGACTTCTATGAGGATGTGACTAGTGCGGTAGACAGAGGGGAACCGGTGGATGTGGTGTTTTTAGATTTTCAAAAGGCGTTTGATAAGGTGCCTCATAAAAGGTTGCTACAGAAGGTTAGGGTGCACGGAGTTGGGGGTAAGGTGTTAGCATGGATAGAGGATTGGCTGTCTAATAGGAAGCAGAGAGTTGGTATCAATGGGTGCTATTCTGATTGGCAGTTGGTGACTACTGGAGTGCCCCAGGGATCGGTGCTGGGGCCTCAGCTATTTACCATTTATATAGACGATCTGGATGAGGGGGCTGAGTGTAGGGTGACGAAATTTGCTGATGACACAAAGATGAGTGGAAAAGCAAATTGCGTGGAGGGTGTGGAAAGTCTGCACAGAGATCTAGATAGGCTGAGCGAGTGGGCGAGGACCTGGTAGATGGAGTATAACGTTAGCAAATGTGAGGTTATCCACTTTGGCAGAAATAATAGTAGGAGGGATTACTATTTAAAGGGCAAAAAGCTGCAGCATGCTACGGTGCAGAGGGACCTGGGGGTCCTTGTGCATGAGTCGCAAAAACCCAGTCTGCAGGTGCAGCAGGTGATCAGGAAGGCGAATGGGATGCTGGCCTTTATAGCGAGGGGGATAGAATATAAAATTAGGGAGGTCTTGCTGCAACTGTACAGGGCACTGTGAGGCCGCAACTGGAGTACTGTGTGCAGTTTTGGTCGCCGCACTCGCGCAAGGATATTTTGGCCTTGGAGGAAGTGCAGAGGAGGTTCACTAGGCTGATACCGGAGATGAGGGGGTTGGAGTATGAAGAGAGACTAAATAGACTGGGTCTGTACTCGTTGGAGTTTAGAAGGATGAGGGGGGATCTTATAGAGATGTATAAGATAATGAAAGGGTAGAGGTAGAGAGATTTTTCCCACTTAGAAAGGATAGCAGGGCTAGAGGGCACAGCCTCAAGTTAAGGGGGGAGCAGTTTAGATTGGAGTTGAGGAGGAACTTCTTCGCTCAAAGGGTAGTGAATTTCTGGAATTCTCTGGCCATTGAAGTAGTGGAGGCTACCTCGCTAAATATATTTAAGTCATGGGTAGATAGGTTTTTGACAGTCAAGGGAATTAAGGGTTATGGGGAGAAAGCGGAACTGATCCACTTCAGATCTGCCATGATCTTATTGAATGGCGGGGCAGGCTCGAAGGGCTACATGGCCTACTCCTGCTCCTATTTCTTATGTTGTTATGAGAGATATTGATCGGGTGGATTCTCAGAGGCTTTATCCCAGGGCCGAAATGGCTGCCACAAGAGGACGCAGGTTTAAGGTGCTGGGGAGTAGGTACAGAGGAGATGTCAGGGGTAAGTTTTTCACTCAGAGGTGGTGGGTGTGTGGAATCAGCTGCCGTCGGTGGTGGTAGAGGCAGATTTGATGGGGTCTTTTAAGAGACTTCTGGAATGAGTACATGGGACTTAATAGGATTGAGGGTTATAGGTAAACCTAGTAGGTAGAGATATGATCAGCACAACTTGTGGGCCGAAGAGCCTGTTTGTGCTGTAGCTTTTCTATGTTGTAAATTTATGACAGGCTTAGACAGTGTGGATAGTGAGAGGCTTTTTCCCAGGGTGGAAGTGTCAATTACAAGGGGGTACAGGTTCAAGGTGAGAGGGGGAAAGTTTAAGGGGGATGTGTGAGGGAGGTTTTCACACAGAGAGTGGTGGGTGCCTGGAACGTGCTGCCAGAGGAGGTGGTGGAAACAGACACATCAGCAACATTTAAGAGTCATCAGGGTGGGTACATGAAAAGGGAGGGAATAGAGGAATACGGATCGAGTAAGGACAGAAGGCTTATTTTTAGTTACAGCACCATGATCGGCATGGGCTTGGAGGGCCGAAGGGCCTGTTCCTGTGCTGTATTTTAATTTGTTCTTAAAACTGTTATTATCTGCCTTTATATTTCTAGCTAGCTTTCCCGTGTTCCTTATTCTGTCCAGTATTCTTACAGGTATGACATCAGAACATTTCAGCGCAGTACAGGCCCTTCAGCCCTCACCCTCAATGTTGCACCGACCTGTGCAACAATCTAAAGCCCATTTAACCTACACTATTCCAATATCATCCATATGTTTATCCAATGTCCATTTAAATGCCCTTAGTGCACATTTAATAAAAAGTTTTTAAATCATGTTTTCTGCAGTTGTAATCAGACCTTTTCATTTTTTTCTCACTGTTGCCGGGTGATCTGGAGGAGTCCTTTTAGAACATAGAACATAGAACACTACAGCACAAACAGGCCCTTCGGCCCACAAGTTGCGCTGATCATATCCATACCTACCAGGCCTATCTGTAACTCTCAATCCCATTAAATCCCATGTACTCATCCAGAAGTCTCTTAAAAGTCCCCAGCAAGTTCGCCTCTACCACCACTGACGGCAGCCAATTCCACTCACTCACCACCCTCTGAGTGAAAAACTTACCCCTGACATCTCTGTACCTGCTCCCCAGCACCTTAAACCTGTGTCCTCTCGTAGCGACCATTTCAACCCGGGGAAACAGCCTCCGAGAATCCACCCTATCTATTCCTCTCAACATTTTATAAACCTCTATCAGGTCGCCTCTCATCCTTCGTCTCTCCAGGGAGAAGAGACCCAGCTCCCTCAACCTATCAATTTATTGCTACTTCAATGGCTTAAATGAGGTTTTGCTTATTTTTACTCTGGGATCTTTTATGATCTGACTGTAAATTTTCTATAGATCTGTAAAGAGAGAAAAAGATTGACAGAAATGAATGTGGGGCGCCTCGCAGTCAGAAACTGGAGAATTCATAACGGGGATTAAAGAAATGGCTGAGGAATAAAATTTGTACTTTGTTTTTCACAGCAGTAACTTAATTGCAGTGTTAATGTAAACCTAATTGTGAAGCTAATAAATAAACTTAACATAAGAACATAAGAAATAGGAGCAGGAGTAGGCCATCTAGCCCTTCGAGCCTGCCCCGCCATTCAATAAGATCATGGCTGATCTGTCGTGGCTCAGTTCCACTTTCCCGCCCTCTCCCCATAACCCTTAATCCCCTCTCTTATCAAGAACCCATCAACCCGCTTCTTAAAAATATTTAGCGAGGCAGCCTCCACCACTTCAACGGGCAGAGAATTCCAGAGATTCACCACCCTTTGAGTGAAGAAGTTCCTCCTCAACTCCGTTCTAAAACGCCTCCCCTTTTATCTTGAGGCTGTGCCCCCTAGTCCTACTGTCTTTTTTGAGCGGGAAGAGTCTCTCCACCTCTATCCTATCCATCCCATTCATCATCTTATACGTCTCAATGAGATCTCCCCTCATTCTTCTAAACTCTAACGAGTACAAGCCTAGTTTATTCAGCCTCTCCTCATAGCTCAACCCCCTCAACTCCGGTATCAGCCTAGTATACTCCTCTGCACTCCCTCCAGGGCTAAAATATCCTTGCGCAGGTGCGGCGCCCAAAACTGCACACAGTACTCCAGCTGCGGCCTCACCAGTGCCCTATACAGCTGCAGCAAGACCTCCCTACTTTTATATTCAATCCCCCTCGCTATGAAGGCCAGCATCCCATTCGCCTTCCTGACCACCTGCTGCACCTGCAGGCTGGATTTTCGTGACTCATGCACAAGGACCCCGAGGTCCCTCTGCACCGTCGCCTGCTGCAGTTTTTCGCCACGTAAGTAATAGTCCTTCCTACCATTCTTCCCACCAAAGTGGACCACCTCACACTTGCCAACATTAAATTCCATTTGCCATTTCCTGGCCCATTCGCCCAGCCTATCTAGATCCTTCTGCAGACTCTCCACACCCTCTGCACAATTTGCCGTTCCCCCAATCTTGGTGTCATCAGCAAATTTCGACACCCTGCACTCGGTTCCCTCCTCCAGATCATCTATATAAATGGTAAATAGCTGAGGCCCCAGCACCGACCCCTGGGGCACCCCACTAGTCACCAACCGCCAATCCGAATAGCACCCATTGATCCCCACTCTCTGCCTCCTATTTGACAACCAATCCTCTATCCACGCTAACACCCTACCCCCAACTCCATGTCCCCTGACCTTCTGCAATAACTTCTTGTGAGGTACCTTGTCAAACGCCTAACTGTATTGAAACATCATTTAATAAAAACAGAAAATACTGGACAAACCCAGCCAGTCTGGCAGCATCTGTGGAGAGAGGTGGCGTTAAACCAGTGAGATTCTCCAGCTTCCCGAGGTGTTTTTCCTGTCAGGAGGCAGCGTGCCATCGGAGGCGCCTTCTGGTCCTGGCGTCACCAATAGGTTTTCCCATTGAATCCACCCTATGCTGCTGGGAAAAAGGGAAAACCTTGGGGGGTGGAGGGGGGCTGTTGGCAATCCAGAACATCCGGAAAGTTCCGGCCAACATTTTGGATTGAAATGATCTTCCAACAGAACTATTACACTGAAGCACCTCCAAATACAGCATGACCTGTGTAAATAATTTCAATATCATTGCAGCTTCTATAATGAGCATTTTCAAATGTTTTGTGATGTTCTTTTAAATATTTTATATTTTTGCAAAGTTAATTCTGTTTCTCTCTGTAGTCGCCGCCGGAATCATTATTTCAGGAAAGGACAATTTTCCAAACAACAGCCGATCGCCTCACTTTTGAGGGAGATTCGCAAACATTCAAATCAACTCATTTCCTCAGGAATTCCCCCTTTCCTCAGGAATTCCCCCTTCCCCAGGAATTCCCCCTTCCCTCAGGAATTCCCCCTTTCCTCAGGAATTCCCTCTTCCCTCAGGAATCAAATGGACTTTTTTCTGGGATAATGGTCCAGGCGGCAGCGGTGAAGAGAAACAGGATTCACTTTACAGAAATGTGGGATCTGATGGATCGGGAAGTTTTGGGAAAGCTCCTTCCGGAGCCCCGCTGATATTGGGCTCCGTTTCCGGGACTAAGAATCTGTCCCCAAACCCGGGCCGCAGCCCCCAGACACCCGGGACCCCCCCCCACCAACACTGTCCACCCGGGACCCCCACCAACACTGTCCACCCGGGAGCCCCCACCCCCCTCCCCGGTCCCCCGCACCGGGACTCACCTCCGGCTCCGACTCGCCACCACTCCGCCCCCAGCGCCGCGTCAGCGGAGAAGCGAACCGGATTCAGCCGCCCCCCCCCTCCTCCGCCCTCGCCCCCCTCCCCCCCTCCCTCCGCCCCCGGCCCCGCCCCCTCCCCCCCCTCCTCCGCCCCCGGCCCCGCCCCCCTCCCCCCCTCCTCCGCCCCCCGGCCCCGCCCCCTCCCCCCTCCTCCGCCCCCCGCCCCCCTCCCCCCCTCCTCCGCCCCCGGCCCCGCCCCCGGCCCCGCCCCCCTCCCCCCTCCTCCGCCCCCGGCCCCGCCCCCCTCCCCCCCTCCTCCGCCCCCGCCCCGCCCCCTCCCCCCTCCTCCGCCCCGGCCCCGCCCCCCTCCCCCCTCCTCCGCCCCCGGCCCCGCCCCCCCTCCCCCCCCCTCCGCCCCCGGCCCCGCCCCCCCCTCCCCCCCCCTCCCCACTCATACAAACAGCAGCTGGACTGGACCCTGCCAAAAACATCTGGACTCCCCCACCCACTCCTTTCCAAAACAACATCTGGAAAGGACCCCCCCAGGTGTGATTCTGTTGACAATTTAGGGAGCTTTTATCAAAATAAACTTTATTGAACAACACCGTTTTAATATCATAAATGAATTAGCTTAAATATGTCAAGATAAAATTTTTAACTGCTAATCTACCTCTAGTTGTTCCAATTAAAGTAATAATCCTCTTACAGGCTTAAATCCTTCTTCAAAATCAGTTAGCAAAAATTACAGGCTGAAGTGTTTGTAGTTGTTAACAGTCCTGGAGCCTTTTGAACACTTCTGGAGAGAGAGATCTGAAGATAGCGGAAGGCTGTTTGTGATGAGAATATTATGATTCTGCAATGGGCTGTAGATTGATTGGGTAATATTTGATTTGATTTATTATTGTCACATGTATTAACATGCAGTGAAAAGTATTATTTCCTGTGTGCTATACAGAGAAAGCATACTGTTCATGGAGAAGGAAACGAGAGAATGCAGAATGTAGTGTTACAGTCATAGCTGTATAGACTGGGTGAAAACTTGGCAAATGGACTTTAATGTGGGGATGTGTGAGGTCATACACTTTGGTAGGAGAAATCAAAAGGCAGATTATTATGTAAATAGATTCACCCAACCTGTCCAGATCATGCTGAAGGATTTCTGCATCCTTGTCACAGTTCATCCTCTCACCCAGCTTGGTATTATCTGCAAACTTTGAGATGTTACATTTTATTCCCTCATCCAAATCATTTATATTGTGAATAGCTGAGGTCCCAGCACCGATCCCTGTGACACCCCACTAGTTACTGCCTGCCAATTTGAAAAGCACCCATTAATTCCTACTCTGTTTCCTGTCTGCCAACCAGTTTTCTATCCATCTCAATGGACTTCTCCCAATCCCATGCGTTTTAATCTTGCACAATATTCTTTTGTGCAGGACTTTCAGAAAGCATTTAGACAAAGTCCAAATATACCACATCGACTGGTTCCCCCTTGTCAACTCTACTAGTTACATCTTCAAAGAATTCCAGTAGATTTGTTCAGCATGATTTTCTGTTCATAAATCTATGCTGACTGTCTGATAACTGCAGAGAACATTTAGAAATGAAATGAAAATACAAGGGTCGAGGTAAAGGACTGGATAAAAAGGTAAAGGGCTAGATTTTTAAAACTGGGATGCGTAGAAGTTCCTTCTTGAAGAGGGCAGGGAATCCCCAGAATTTTCTGCCCCAAAGGGCGGTGGGAGCTGGATCATTAGAAGTATTTAAAGGGGAGATGGATAAATATTGGATAGATAGAGGAATAGAGAGTGATAGGGGAATGGCACAGAAAAGGATTTAAAGCCAGCATAGATCAACCATGTTTGTATTGAATGGAAGGGTAGGTTTGAAGGGCTCCTGGTGGTCTACTCCTGCTTCTATTTCTTGTGTTCTAGTGAGAGCCCCAAACAGTAGCCTCCAGAGAGACAGAAAGACAACTCCTGCTTCTCTCAGGACCACACAGAAACCGACCGTTTTAAAATCAAAGAGAATGGTGCATTTTCCCTGGAATCTTAGCTTCACCCATTCATATGACTCTGCCCCGTCAATCATTCCTAATCGCAACCCTACTCTAAAATCCCACAGGAAAAACCAAAAACAAACAAAAATGCAATAACTCAGATTAAAACATCCCTCACTGAAATCAATCATTAGCTTTCGTTCCCAGCATATAGGCACTGTGTAAATTCCTGTGGAATTTTAAACATGCCTCTTACAAGAAACTTGAGAAAAAAATACATTTCTTGAAGGCACAGTATCGTCACACCTTCTCCCTTAAAAAATGAAGCAACAATATGAAAAGATAACTCAAGATTTTGTAAAATGAAGCTATATGTATATTCGATTAAATCAAAGCTGCAAATATAACAGTCGTCAAGTCCAGTTTGATGCTTTTCCCCCAACGCTGAACATTCATTCTTCTTATCAGCAATCACCTTCTCCAATCCTCCTTTTCTCGACTCTCAGCTGTTCAGCTGCTTCCTCTCTCTTTTCAGAGACTTCCTTTTTCGATCTTGCTTTAATCCCAAATCCGAGCTCAATTCTGTGCCATGATAAATTAATTCTGGTAATCTCCTCAGACAGCTGGGCAGGCTTTGGGGGTAAAACTTTACATCGAAGGCAAACCAACACAAATCATATTGCCTTTGTTTACGCAACCAGTTCCGAGTCCCAAAACATCATAGGAACAGGAGGAGGCCATTCGGCCCTTTAAGCCTGCTCCACCATTCATTATGATCACGGCTGATCAGCGAATTCAATATCCTGATCCTTCCTCCCCCGCATATCCTTTGATTCCTTTAGCCCCCGGAACAAAATCTAATTTCTTCTTGAAATCAGACAACGTTCTGGCCTCAGTTACTTTCTGTGGGAGTGAATTCCACACATTCACTATCCTCTGGGTGAAGAAATTTCTCCTCACCTCAGTTCTAAAAGGTTTACCCCTTACCCTTAAGTTCTGGACTCTCCCACCACTGGGAACATTCTTTCTGAATCTACCCTGTCAGAATTTTATGAATTTCTATGAGATCCCCTCTTGCTCTTCTAAACTCCAGTGAATATAATTCTAACCGACTTCGTCTCTCCTCATATGACAGACCTGCCATCCCAGGAATCAGCCTGGTAAACCTTCACTGTACTCCCGCTATAGCAAGGACATCCTTCCTCAGATAAGGACACCAAAACTGCACACAATACTCCATGCATGGCCTCACCAACCCCCAATTACAGTAAATTGTCAAAATGTCAAAACAAAGTAATCTTTTTCAGAATGTTAAATTACTGACAGACTTTGTCAAAGAGAACATATTCCATTGCACACCTTCTCAACTCCATGTGTGTCTTCAGGCCCATCCAGAAGGCTCATTTTCTCCCTGGCCTCTTTCCTTTTAATGGGCTTTGGTTTCTGAATTCTGTCTACTTCATCCTTAAACAGATTCCATGGGTAAAGAGTTCCAAACGTTCACAACTCTCTGAATAAAGAAATTTCTCTTGTGAATCCTAAATGATTGACCCTTTATCCTGAGTCTGTGCCACTGTGCTCTAGAATCCTGACCAGGGGAAACAATCTCTTGGTGTCTGGTCTATCAGCCCCTTCAGAATCTTAGATGTTTCAATGAGATTGACTCTTTTAAACCCCAGAGAATATAGCCTTCATTTATTTAGCTCTCACTATAGCACAACTCCTTGTGTTATAGGAATTGTGCTATAGATACAACTGGCAAGAACCTATCTAGTGATCACTCATTGTACAATATCGCCAATGCAAATATATCTTTCCTTCAATATGGAGGCCAAAATTGAAGACAATACTCTCAAGTTTCACATTTTTTTAAAAACATTCTGTTTCTATTCTTTTGACCAAAGAGAATGATTTTTCCTTTATCCAAATTCACCTTGTTGCTCAGGCATGTATCTGTCTGTGTCTTCTCACAGCTTCTGTGTCCTCCTCATAGCTTACATTCCCACCTATTGTATCATCAGCAAACTTAGAAATATTACTCTCTGTCTCTTTGTCTAAATCATCAATAACGGTATAAATAGCTGAGGCCCCAGCACTGATCCCTGTGGAGCTCCACTAACCACAGCTTGCCATCGAAAATGCCCCAGTTATTCCTACTCTCTGC
>NC_137348.1:813360-1228266 GCF_965287045.1 Carcharhinus amblyrhynchos
TCCTGTAGGTTTCAATGAGATTGGATCTAAGGTTAGTTAACAGACGGGAAGGAGAGATTAAAGCTAAGTGGAGCATTTTTAAGTTGGCAGGCTATGACTCAGGGAATGCTGCAAGATGTTTGTTGGGACCTCAGCTATATACAATTGATGTCAATTAATTAGCCAAAGAGATAGGTTATTGATCGCCCAAAGCTGGGTGGAATGTAAGCTGTAAGGAAGACACAAAGAGGCTACAAAAAGATATGGACAGGGTAAGTCATAGCACAATGCTTTCATCTTAGGGATGTATTTAGTGAATCTTCGCTGCATAGCCTTAATGCAAATACATCTTTTAAATATGAAAATCAAAAATGCAGTCTTCCAGCTGAGATTTTGCTGAAACTCTGTACAACTGTTGTCAGATTGGAATATAAGAATAAACCAAGTTCCTTGCAATAAAGTCCAACATTCAATTTATCTTTTTAATTGCTCACTGTACTCGCATGCTAATTTTGTGTTCCTTTTAGCAGTGCATACAAAATCCCTCTGAAACCAACATTTACAAGCTTCATTTCTTTGAAATAAATCTGCTTTCTCATGCTTATAAACTCAAACTTGCCACATTATATTCCATCTGCCATCGAACCTGTCTAAATCTCTGTCTTCCTCACAGTTTACATTCCACCCAACTTTGAACTATCAACAAACTTAAATATATTAATTTCTATCTCCTTGCCTAACTAATTGATACAGATTGTAAACAGCTGAGGTTCCAGCAAACATCCTTGCAGCATTCCTTCAGTCACTGCTTGTCAACTCAAAATTGCCCCACTTACCCTTAATCTCTCCTTCTTATCTATTAACCAATCCTAGGTCTACGCTAACATGTCGCCCACAGGACCAAGCACTGATCTTGCGTTTAATCTTTCATTTGGCATTATCGAATGCCTTTTGGAAAATCACTTATCCCACATCTACTGATTCCTCATTCCTTTAGTTACATCCTCAGAAAACTCTAATAAATTTGACAAACAAAATTTTCCTCTTATAAAACCACACTGACCTTTTCTGATCATAATGTGATTTTCTAAGTGCTTTGTTAAGACTTTCTTATTAATAGATCCCAGCCTTTTCCCAGTGACTTATGCCAGATGAACAGATCTGTAGTTCCCTGTTTTCTCTCACTTTCCTTCCAGGCGTATAAAAGGTTCAGAGAGCTAGGAGATGTTAAAGATCTAGAGGAGTATAAGGCTTGTAGAAAGGAGCTTAAAAAGGAAATTCGGAGAGCCAGAAGGAATCATGAGAAGGCCTTGGCGGGTAAGATTAAGGAGAATCCCAAGGCCTTCTACAAAAATGTGAAGAGTAAAAGGATGAGAAGCAAAGGGATAGGACCTATAAAAGGTGAAGGGGGAAAAGTCTGTGTGGAACCGGAAGAAATGGCAGAGGTGCTTAATGAGTACTTTGCCTCGGTATTCACGGTGGAAAGTGATCTGGGAGGTTGTACTACAGGTTTGCGGCAGACTGAAAAGATTGAGTATGTGGACGTTAAGAAAGAGGATGTGTTGGAACTTTTAAATTCTATCAAGATAGATAAGTTGCCGGGACTGGATGGGATGTACCCCAGGTTACTGTGGGAGGTGAGGGAAGAGATTGCAGAGCCCCTGGCGATGATCTTTGCATTGTCGATGGAGACGGGAGAGGTTGCGGAGGATTGCGGATGTGGCTCCTATTTTCAAGAAAGGGAACAGGGATAGCCCAGGAAATTACCAACCAGTGAGTCTGACCTCAGTGGTTGGTAAAGTTGATGGAGAAGATTCTGCGGGACAAGATTTATGAGCATTTAGAGAAGTTTAGAATGATCAGGAATAGTCAGCACGGCTTTGTCAAGGGCAGGTCGTGCCTTACGAGCCTAGTTGAGTTCTTTGAAAACGTGACTGAACACATTGACGAAGGAAGAGCGGTGGATGTGATTTACATGGACTTCAGCAAGGTGTTTGATAAGGTCCCCCATGTAAGACTTCTTGAGAAGGTGAGAGGGTATGGGATCCAAGGGACTTTGGCCTTGTGGATCCAGAACTGGCTTGCCTGCAGAAGGCAGAGAGTGGTTGTGGATGGGTCTTTTTCTGCATGGAGGTCGGTCACCAGTGGAGTGCCCCAGGGATCTGTTCTAGGACCCTTGCTGTTTGTCATTTTCATAAATGACCTGGATGAGGAAGTGGAGGGATGGGTTAGTAAGGTTGATATGAAGGTTGGTGATGTTGTGGATAGTCTGGAGGGATGTCAGAAGTTGCAGCGGGACATAGATAGGATGCAAGACTGGGCGGAGAAGTGGCAGATGGACTTCAATGCAGATAAATGTGTAGTGGTCCATTTTGGCAAGACCAATGGGATGCAGGAGTACAATATCAAGGGTAGGAGTCTTAGCAGTGTTGAAGAGCAGAAGGATCTTGGGGTCTGGGTCCATAGGACTCTTAAATCAGCCTCGCAGGTGGAGGATGTGGTCAAGAAGGCGTATGGTGTACTGTCCTTCATTAATCGAGGGATTGAGTTTAGGAGTCGGGAGGTAATGCTGCAACTTTATAAGACCCTTGTCAGACCCCACTTGGAGTACTGTGCGCAGTTCTGGTCGCCTCACTACAGGAAGGATGTGGCAGCTATTGAGAGGGTGCAGAGGAGATTTACAAGGATGTTGCCTGGATTGGGAGGCATGCCTTATGAAGATAGGTTGAGGGAGCTAGGTCTCTTCTCCCTGGAGAGACAAAGGATGAGAGGCGACCTGATAGAGGTTTATAAAATGTTGAGAGGAATAGATAGGGTGAATTCTCGGAGGCTATTTCCCAGGGCTGAAATGGTCACTACGAGAGGACACAGGTTTAAGGTGCTGGGAAGCAAGTACAGAGGAGATGTTAGGGGTAAGTTTTTCACTCAGAGGGTGGTGAGTGAGTGGAATCAGCTGCCGTCGGTGGTGGTAGAGGTGAACTCGCTGGGGTCTTTTAAAAGACTTCTGGATGAGTACATGGGATTTAATGGGATTGGGAGTTACAGATAGTTCTATGGCGTGGTAGGTATAGATGTGATCGGTGAAACTTGTGGGCCGAAGGGCCTGTTTGTGCCGTAGTGTTCTATGTTCCTTTCTTGAATAGTGGGGTTACATTTGCTGACCAGGAAAATCCTAACTTGCATATCTTTTACCTCTGCAAATATCACACTTTCAGTGTTCAGAACTAAGTCGTCAAGTCATGAGGATGTTTAGCTTTTAGTTCCTTAAATTTCTCTGGAACCTTTTCTTTGCTGATATTAATTACCTGAACTTCCTCTATATCAGCCCTGGGTTGCCCTCCATTGCTGATATGTAACTTCTGTCTCTGTCGATAGGCACAAATATTTGTTTTAATGTTTTTAATGTTTCTGGCAAGTCCTCATTTCCCGTAACCATTTCCTGAGTCTCTCTGAGGGACTAAATGTTTACATTTCATACTCCCTTACTTTTTATTTTCCAGCAAAAGCTCCTACAATCTGTTTTTATATTACTGGCTAGTTCTTGGGGTCCTTACTTAGTTTCTAAAACGCTCCCAATCTTCAGGTTAACTACCATTGTCTGCAACATATTTTTTATTCATTTGTGGGATGTGGGCATCGCTGGCCAGACCGGCATTTATGTCTCATTCCTCATTACCACCGAGGAGGCGGTGGTGAGCTACTTTCTTGAATCGCTGCAGTCTCTGAGGTAACGTACACCCACAGTGCTGTTAGGGTGAGAGTTTCAGCGACAGCACAGTGAGTGACTTGGAGGGGAACCTCCAAGTGGGGGTGTTCCCAGGTATCTGCTGCCCTTGTCCTTTTAGATGGTGGTAGTTGTGGGTTGGAATGTGCTGTCTAAGGAACCGCAAAGAGTTGCTGCAGTGTATCTTGTAGATAGTACATACTGCTGCTACTGTGCGTCAACAGTGGAGGGAGTGGATGTTTGTGGATGGGGTGCCAATCATGTTGGCCGTTTTGTCCTGGATGGTGTTGAGCTTCTTGCGTCCATCCAGGCAAATAGTCTTCACTTTGAGATGATCAGAAATTGAGTAGTGCCAAGGGGTTCTTGTATGGTTACTTACTGCTACATCCATGAGATTAGGATAGTGGGCTTCCCAAAGGGAATTCCCCCATTATTCCAGGAAGCATAAACAGGCAGCAGGCAGGGTAGGCTGCACTAGAGGGAGGCATTGCCCCCTTACGTTCCTTCCCACTCACAGGGAATGTACCTGGAATGACAAGAGGTAGAATCTGCAAATGTGTAATAACTGCAGAAATTCCGTCAACTGCAGCTAGAATTCCCCAGAGGATTCACACTTACCTTATTCACTCCCCTCCATCAATTATCTAGCTGCTTCTCTTTCTCTGTTACATACTTATCTCAAATTACATACCCCTCATGCTATTTTACTTCCCCTTATTACTTTTTTCTCCCCATGTTAAGTCTTTAGTCCATTACCTGCTGATTCAATGTGAATAATGAAGGGTTAACAGGCTGACCGGTGATGATGAGCTGCTTACCTGGATTCCGAGAGTTTGAACGTTGAATAGTTTTGTCTCGTTGTTTGTAGGGAAAGCGTAAAGCTGTATCCAGCAGTTTGAAGCTCTCTTTTAATGAGTGTGTCTGGTAATATTCTACCAACTCCTAAAATTAGAGAATAAGCACCCATTATTATTCAATAACTTGAATTCTGAATGAAAAGACGTGCTGGTTAGGGTGCATTGGCCATGCTAAATTCTCCCTCAGTATAGCCAAACAGGCGCCAGAGTGCGGCGTCTAAGGGATTTTCATAGTAACTTCATTGCACTGTTAATGGAAGCATACTTAGAGCCATAGAGATTTACAGCATGGAAACAGGCCCTTCGGCCTAACTTGTCCATGCCGCCCTTTCTTTTAAACCTCGAAGCTAATCCCAATTGCCCGCATTTATCTGTCTATACCCATTGTACCCATGTAACTAAGTAAATGCTTTTTAAAAGACAAAATTGTACCCGCCTCTACTACTTGTGACACTAAATAATAAATAAACTTTAAAAGTTAACAGAAATTAAGAAACCTTTGACCCTCATCCCTGACGCTCTCTCCCCAGTTTCTCAAACTCTGTCCACGGTGATAAAGAACTCCTCCCAAGAATGGATGTTTGGATCACCATTTGAACATGCCTGGCTCGCTACTCATTCCCCAGCCTGACCCTCACTGACGTGGTGACCACCCACCTCACTCCTGCTCCCACCTTCGCCCATAATCTTCACGTCTCGTCCCTCATGTTTCAATCTTCTCTCATCGGCCTTTCCTCAAAACGCAGCCACGGGATTCACCGTTCTTGCAAAGTGCTGTTCCCATTCCCAACGCTCCTTCCTTCCCCAAATGTGTTGTCACTTCCCAAATCCGTACCCATCGTTCCCAGGACCCCATGTTTCAATCCCTCCAATCAGCTTCCTGCCTTGACACAGTATCAAAACAGCTTTTATCAGAGTCACAAATGAGATCCTGTGCGACTGGGACCAAGGGAAACTTTCCTCCTCATCCTGTCTGCAGCTTGTCACACACTAACCACATCCTCCTCCTCCAACACCGCTCACTGTTGTCCAGCTGGCTGAGACTGCTCTCACCTGGCTCCATTCCTATCTATCTAATCTCTGCCAATGCCTTTTCTTCCTGCTCCTGCAATATTGCCACTGGTGTTCCTCAAGGATCTGTCCTTGGAGCCTTCCTATTCTTCATCCTTGTATTCAGGATACAATGAGAAGAAAGAGAAAGGCTTTTAAAAAGTACAAGGGAAGCAAATCAGTGGAGACATTAATAAGGTATAGAAAGTGCAGGGTGAAGCTTAAGAAAGCAATTAGGAATGCAAAGAAGGATATGAGAAAGCTCTGGCTGGAAAACCCCAAAACATTCTTTATCAATGGGAAGGGGATAACCAGGGAAAGAGTAGGATCCAGTAAGGACCAAGGAGGCAATCTGTGGGTGGAGCCTGAGGACACTGGTAGAGTATTGGATGAATATTTCACATCCATCTTCACCCAAGAGAATGAGGACGCTGGTGTGGAATTCAGGGAGAGACACTGCGAGGTTCTTCAGCAAATTGATACAGGGAAAAACAAGGTATTGGAGGTGTTGGCAATCTTAAAAATGGATAAATCACCAGGTCCAGATGAATTGTGTCCCAGGCTGCGCAGGGAGGCAAGGGAAGAAATTGCAGGGGCTCTGACCCAAATTTTCAATTCCTCACTGGCCACAGGAGACGTGCCAGATGACTGGAGAACAGCCAATTAATTAATTTAAACAGCTATTTAAGAAGGGTTGTAGAGATAAACCAGGGAAACTGCAGACCAGTGAGCGGTAGGGAAACTACTAGAGAAACTTCTGAAGGAGAGAATCTATCTCCACTTGGAGAGGCAAAGCTTGATCAGGGATAGTCAGCATGGCTTCATCAGAGAGAGGTCATGCCTGACAGATTTGATTGAAGTTTTTGAGGAGGTGATCAGGTGTGTAGATGAGGGAATGCAGTCGATGTCGTTGATATGGATTTCAGCAAAGCCTTTGACAAGGTCCCACATGGGAGGCTTGTAAACAAAGAACAAAGAACAATACAGCACAGGAAACAGGCCCTTCGGCCCTCCAAGCCTGCGCCACTCATTGGTTCAACTAGACCATTCGTTTGTATCCCTCCATTCCCAGTCTGTTCATGTGACCATCCAGATAAGTCTTAAACGATCCCAGCGTGTCCGCCTCCACCACCCTGCATGGCAGTGCATTCCAGGCCCCCAACACCCTCTGTGTAAAATATGTCCCTCTGATATCTGAGTTAAACCTCACCCCCCCTCACCTTGAACCTGTGACCCCTCGTGATTGTCATCTCCGGCCTGGGATAAAGCTTCCCACTGTTCACCCTATCTATACCCTTCATAATTTTATTCACCTCTATTAGGTCGCCCCTCATTCTCCGTCTTTCCAGGGAGAACAACCCCAGTTTACCCAATCTCTCCTCATAGCTATGACCCTCCATACCAGGCAACATCCTGGTAAACCTCCTCTGCACTCTCTCCAAAGCCTCCACGTCCTTCCGGTAGTGTGGCTACCAGAACTGTACACAGTACTCCAAATGTGGCCTAACCAACATTCTATACAACTGCAACATCAGATTCCAGCTTTTATACTCTATACCCCGTCCTGTAAAGTCAAGCATGCCATATGCCTTCTTCACCACTCTTTCCACCTGTACTGCCACCTTCAGGGATCTGTGGACTTGCACACCCAGGTCCCTCTGTGTGTCTATACTCCTGATGGTTCTGCCATTTATTGTATAGCTCCCCACAACATTAGATCTACTGAAATGCATCACTTCGCATTTATCTGGATTAAATTCCATCTGCCATTTCTCTGCCCAATTTTCCAGCCTATCTATATCCTGCTGTATTCTCTGACAATGTTCATCACTATCCGCAACTCCAGCAATCTTTGTGTCGTCTGCAAACTTACTAATCAGACCAGCTACATCTTCTTCCAAATCATTTATATATATCACAAATAGCAGAGGTCCCAGTACAGAGCCCTGCGAAACACCACTAGTCACAGGCCTCCAACAAGAAAAAGACCCCTCCACTGCTACCCTCTGTCTTCTTTGGCCAAGCCAGTTCTCCACCCATCTAGCTAGCTCACCTTTTATCCTGTGAGATTTAACCTTTTCCACCAGCCTGCCATGAGGGACCTTGTCAAACGCTTGGATAAAATCCATATAGACGACATCCACGGACCTTCCCTTGGCAACCGTCTTTGTCACCTCCTCAAAAAACTCCACCGACTTTGTGAGGCGTGACCTCCCTCGTACAAAACCATGCTGTCTATCACTAATGAGATTATTCAGTCCTAAATGCGCATACATCCTATCTCTAAGAATCTTTTCCAACAATTTCCCTACCACGGACATCAAGCTCACTGGCCTATAGTTACCCGGGTTATCCTTGCTACCCTTCTTAAATAACGGGACCACATTCGCTATCCTCCAATCCTCAGGAACCTCACCTGTGTCCAGTGAAGAGACAAAGATCTCTGTCAGAGGCCCAGCAATTTCATCTCTTGTCTCCCTGAGCAGTCTAGGATAGATGCCATCAGGCCCTGGGGATTTGTCAGTTTTAATGTTTCCTAAAAAACCTAACACTTCCTCGCTTCTAATTGAGATTTTCTCTAACAGGTCAAAACATCTCTCTGAGACACTCCCAGTCAACACGTCCCTCTCCTTTGTGAATACTGATGCAAAATATTCATTTAGGATCTCCTCTATTCCCTTGGGTTCTCAGCATAATTCCCCTCCTTTGTCCCTGACAACCCTCTTGTTCCTAATGTATGTATAAAATGCCTTAGGATTCTCCTTAATCCTGATTGCCAAGGACATTTCATGACCCCTTTTTGCCCTTCTAACTCCCTGTTTGAGTTCTTTCCCACTTTCTCTGTATTCCTCCAGCACTCCGTCTGTTTTCAGTTGCCTGGACCTAACGTACGCCTCTCTTTTCTTTTTGATCAGATCCTCAATTTCCCTGGTTATCCACGGCTCTCTAATCCTACCCTTCCTATCCTTCCTTTTTACAGGCACGTGCCTGTCCTGCAGCCTCATCAACTGCTCCTTAAAAGACTCCCACATGCCAGATGTGGATTTACCCTCGAACAGCCTCTCCCAATCAATGGCCACCAATTCCTGCCTAATCCGGCTATAGTTAGCCTTCCCCCAATTCAGCACCTTCCCCATTGACAACACTCATCTTTTTCCATTACTATCCTAAAGTTAACAGAATTGTGGTCACGATTTGCCACATGTTCCCCTGCTGAAACTTTGACGACCTGACCAGGCTCATTCCCCAGTACTGGGTCCAGTATAGCCCCCTCTCTAGTTGTGCTATCTACATATTGTCCCAAAGAACCTTCCTGAACGCATTTTACAAATTTCTCCCCGTCCAGACCCCCAGCCCTAAGCACTTTCCAGTCTATACCAGGGAAATTAAAGTCCCCCACTACAACAATCCTATTTTTTCTGCACCTATCCAGAATCTCCTTACATATCCATCCCTCCACTTCCTGTGGGCTGTTGGGAGGCCTGTAGTATATCCCCAGCATAGTTACCGCACCCTTCCTATTTCTGAGCTCCACCTACAGTGGCTCATTACATGACCCCTCTAAACTGTCCACCCTCTGTACCACTGTAATAAGCTCCCTAACCAGTATTGCTATTCCCCCACCTCTTCTAGCCTCTCCTCTGTCTCGCCTAAAACACTTATATCCCGGAATATTCAGCTGCCAGTCCTGTCCTTTTAACCAAGTCTCCATCACCACAACCACATCCAAATTTCGCATAAGCATTAAGAACATAAGAACATAAGAACATAAGAAATAGGAGCAGGAAGGCCCTAAGTTCGTCTGTCTTACCTGTTACGCTCCTCGCATTGAAGTAGATGCACTCCAGACCTCCAGGCCCACTCAGGTCATCCTCCTCCAGAATGCTCTTCTTAGCTAACCTTGCCCTGGCCCCCAGCTCGTCCCCAGCCTCTCTGCTTACTGACCTACTGTTTTGATCCCCAGCCCACTGCCACATTAGTTTAAACCCACCCAAACCATACTAGCAAAACTCCCAGCCAGGATATTCATGCCCCTCTAGTTTAGGTGTAACTGGAGGTTACAAGAAGGTAAACATACATGGGATACAGGGTAATTTGATAAAGTGGATTCAAAATTGGGAGACAGAGGGTGATGAGAGAAGCTGCTTTAGTGACTGGAAGCCAGTGTCCAGTGGCTTTCCACAGGGATCTGTGTTGAGCCCCCTATTATTCGTCATTTATATAAATGACATTGATGACTATACGGGGGGGTGGGGTCAGTAAGTTTGTGGATGACGCAAAGATTGGACGGGTGATTAACAGTGAGGTGGAGTGAAAGCAGCAAAGTTATTTGGAGTTGTATAAAACTTTGGTGAGGCCACAGCTGGAGCACTGTGCGTAGTTCTGGTTACCACATTGTCAGAAGGGTATGATTGCACTGGAGGGAGTTCAGAGGAGATTCCCCAGGATGTTGCCTGGGATTTAAGTTATGAAGAGAGGCTTGGCTTGTTTTTGTTGGAGCAGAGAAGACCAGCCTGGGTGGGTGGTGGAGATGGGATGCCTCACATTCTTTAAACAGTATCTGGATGAGCACTTGGCACATCATAACATTCAGGGCTCAGTCTGGGCCAACTGCTGGCAGATGGGATTAGGTGGGAGTTCAATTGTTTCTCATGTGTCAGTGTGGATCTGATGGGCCGAAGGGCCTCTTCTGTTCTATATGAATCTATAATCCACATGCTGATATTCAGCAATATCATCTGAAGCCACAGTTAGTTTCTTGTGTACACCGATAATACCCAACTCTGCCCCATTCCCACTTCTCCCTACCCCCACTCCCAACCCCCCCACAAAATAACTAACTACTCTGCCCTGTGTGTGTGTGTGTGAGGTACACACAACTAGAAGCTCTTGTCTTTCAGCCTTGATCTGTGCAGAAAGCCTGAATAACAGCAGCAGCAGGAACTCCACATTTCCTTCACTCCCCGGCTTCAGAAAAGGGAGATTTCTGCTTCCCAGTCACTCTCCAATAGCCTGTACGACAAGATCTAGCTTCACTGTAATGCCACAATGGTCTGGGAATATGCTCTGGCCTCTGACAGGTTGAATGGTCATTTAGCCAAAATGCCAGAGAGGCACAGGCATCTGGAGGGCACGATGAGAATTATTTCACAGAGTATAAGGGAACGTACCAGGAGACTCTCAAACTTCTTTGCCTCAGTGATGTGGATCCAATTGTCCTTCTCAACAACTTTAATATGCTTCACTTCGTCATTAAACCTGAGGAAAGAGGCCATCACGACAGGGTTTGAGTGTCAATAAAACAAACAACAAAATCATTAAACAATAAGAGAAAGGTGTCACATTAGGCTGTACTTTAGACTGAGCAACAATAAAAATTGCCGTCCATTAGAGGCCAGATAGGTCGAGGGCAGTGGCTGTAGATTTCTTATGGGAAGGTTGTGTCTGATTAATCTGGTTGAATGTTACGAGGAGGGTTATGAGGTTTGAGAATCTGATGTAGTTCCACAGATTTTGGAAAGGCTTCAGATAATGACAGACTGATCAGTAAATGGAGTCTGAGAGAAAGTGGATTCAAAACTGCCTTCATGGCAACAAGCAAAGGATTCTGGTCAATGGGAGTTTTTGGAAGTGAAGGCCGATTCCAGTGGAGGTCCCTACCACGCAGTACTACCTCCTTCGCTTTTCATGGTAAATGATTTAGACTTGATTAAAAAGTTTGAACATGATGCCAAAATATGCTGTGCAGTTGATAGGTAGAAAGCTGTAGTAGGGCCTAGGTGGGATTGTTGTTGGTGCAGACTCGATGGGCCAAGTGGCCTCCTTCTTCACTGTAGGGATTCTACGGCTGACTGCAGGAACTGGTCCAGTGGGCAAAGAGGTGACAAACAAGGCAATGGAACACACAGTAAGTGAAAAAGGATACTAAGAACCATAAAGGATCAGAGGAAGTTAGAGTATATATCCATACACCCCTGAAGGCAGCAGAGCGGGTCAGGTACTCAAGAAGGTTTATGGGATTTTTTTATTGGCTGAGGAGTAGAATGAAAGAACAGGGCAGTGTTGTTAGAACTGTAGAAATCAGGAATTAAATGGCAGCTGAAGTACAATTCCAATAACGACATTCCGGGAAGGATGTGTTCACACAAAGGAGAGAGAGTTTTTCCCAGTAATGATTAAGGAGCAAGTGACAGTGCTCGGCAGAAAGGATGTCCCAGAGGGACCAAGGGCATCAGGAAACATTTAAGTTGACTTTTAAAGCTGAGAAAAACCCCTCCAAAAACAAAAGTTGACTTTTACACCAAGTGTATCAGTGGTGCAGTTGTAGGCGATCACCATTTTGAAACACCCTACACAAAAAGTGAGCATGTCTTAAACTCCCATTGCATCTTTACAACAGTCTGTATCACCTGCCTGATCCCTTGTGTCCAACTATAAGGTACTGGTGCAAAATATTGGTTTGTGGGGTGAAAAATCAAGACTGATCATTGATGCAGTATAGCATGTCATAACTGAAACAAGAGGCCAATTCCTTGTGCGTTAAACAGAAACACAAAGTGTTTCACATGGGCAATAATAACAATCTTTGCTCCAAGACTTCAGTGTAACTGCATTGTCAGCTTAGTATAGAGAGCTGCTCATCTCTAAAGCAACAGTCACAACCTCAGCATGTCTCATTGAGCTTCACAGCCAGTGAAGTAGGTCTTGAAATATAGTCACTGCTTCAGACATAAGAGAAATATGATTCAGCTAGCAAATCATTTTTCAAAAGGAGTTTCAGCTGTGAGGAGGCTTGCTTGAATTGTTCCAAACACAAGACATCTAAACAGGGTATACAGAGATCACCTGTTCCCATTGTACAAGGATTGAGAACCAGACGGCACTGATATAAAGTGATTGACAAAAGTAGTAAAGGTGACCGGAAGAGAACCTCTTGCACTGCCTAAAACTGTCGCAGTTTATTAGAGGGTGCTGGATAACTATCTGAAGAGAAAAGAATTGTTTTTCCTACAGGGAAAGGACAAGGAGGAGGGCTTAGCCAAGATACTCTTGTCAAAGGCTGGCATTGACACGTTTGGTTGAATGGCCTCTGTGCACTGTAACCATTCCATGGTTCCATTTCTGAGAGTTTTCCCAATGACGGAGGAAAGCTCAGATAGGTTAGAATAGACTTCATTGGAGCTAAGGTGGCTGAGGGGAGATTTAATCAAGCTGTATAAAATGACAAGGAGATGGAGTGGATTGGAAAATCCTATTTCCATTATCATAGGTTAGTAACAATGGGGCATAATTATTCAGGATTGGACAGGAGTTGAGGAACTTTTTTTACGCTGAGGGTGACGGGAGGGAATTTGGAACTCACTACCCGGGAGTGAGAGAAACTCTCAGTAGGGAGGTCTTGCTGCAGCTGTATAGGGCATTGGTGAGGCCGCAGCTGGAGTACTGTGTGCAGTTTTGGGCGCCGTACTTACGCAAGGATATTTTGGCCTTGGAGGGAGTGCAGAGGAGGTTTACTAGGCTGATACTGGAGTTGAGGGGGTTGAACTATGAGGAGAGGCTGAATAAACTAGGCTTGTACTCGTTAGAGTTTAGAAGAATGAAGGGAGATCTCATTGAGACGTATAAGATGATGAATGGGATGGATAGGATAGAGGTGGAGAGACTCTTCCCGCTCAGAAAGGACAGTAGGACTAGAGGGCACAGCCTCAAGATAAAGGGGGGGCGGTTTAGAACGGAGTTGAGGAAGAACTTCTTCACTCAAAGGGTGGTGAATCTCTGGAATTCTCTGCCCGTTGAAGTGGTGGAGGCTACCTCGCTAAATATTTTTAAGACGCGGGTTGATGGGTTTTTGATAAGAGAGGGGATTAAGGGTTATGGGGAGAGGGCAGGAAAGTGGAACTGAGACACGACAGATCAGCCATGATCTTATTGAATGGCGGGGCAGGCTCGAAGGGCCAGATGGCCTACTCCTGCTCCTATTTCTTATGTTCTTATGTTCTTACATGCAAAACATTTTGGATCCATACAGTAACCCCCAGGGCCACTGAGCAAGAATTGGAAGTGAGATTAGACTGATTCATTCTCTTTCAGCAGGAACATACACAATGGGATGAATAGCCTCCTCCTGTGTCCCGTGCACATTTTCTGTTCCTATGTTTGAGTGCCATGAAGTGAAAATGCATAATTCTCCAGTCCAGTTCTGCCAGGACTGTGTCTATCCCATACCAGCCTCTGCTCCACCATAAAAACACAATGTGTTCACACCAACCTAATACTAATAGCAAATCTTTCAGCCTCTGCTGTGCGCTCACGAATCAGATATGTTCCAGAGCTGTGTGTCTTCAGGAGATTGTCAGCCTGTCCACGCTCCAAATTGCCTGCAAACCTAGGGAGGAAAAAATACAAAAGCAAAACACTGGAAATCTGAAATTAAGCCAGATTAATCTGTAAAAAACTCAGTGCATTGACTTGAACAGCTGCCAGAGTGTGGCAACTAGGGGAATTTCACAGTAACTTCACTGCAATGTAAATGTAAGCCTTACTTGCGGCTACATTGGTGGAGAGAGAAACAGAGTTAACGTTTCAGACAGAACAGAAATAGAAATGTTGGAGCTCCTGTTGCACACTGCTAAATATACACACGAACCACTCCATTACCCTGTCCCTGTCCTGGGAGTGTTTGATGGGGGGACAGTGTAGAGGGAGCTTTACTCTGTATCTAACCCCGTGATGTACCTGTCCTGGGAGTGTTTGATGGGGGACAGTGTAGAGGGAGCTTTACTCTCTATCTAACCCCGTGCTGTACCTGTCCTGGGAGTGTTTGATGGGGGACAGTGTAGAGGGAGCTTTACTCTGTATCTAACCCCGTGATGTACCTGTCCTGGGAGTGTTTGATGGGGGACAGTGTAGAGGGAGCTTTACTCTGTATCTAACCCCGTGATGTACCTGTCCTGGGAGTGTTTGATGGGGGACAGTGTAGAGGGAGCTTTACTCTGTATCTAACCCTGTGCTGTACCTGTCCTGGAAGTGTTTGATGAGATTGTGTATCTATCAGTGACTTACCAGGGATAGATGCTGTAGTCAGGCTCTTTTGAAGGCGGCTTAATAAAATGCTGAAAGGAGAGATTAAAAACTATTTATTTCTCTTTTTGTGAGGGGTTTTCAACAAGATATCTGTGACCAAAACCTGGCAGAAAACAGCTGCTGCAAACAGGATAAATTGGGGAATATTGGAATAGTTCCAGAGTATTCTAGATTTAATCACAATCTGCAAATACTTTTTCCTCACGTCAGCGTTGAACTCTTTTCCAATCACATTCAACCCTGTCCTCTGGTTCTTGGCCCTGGTTTCTCCCTATTTATTCCCGAGTCCCTCCATCAAATCTCCTCTCAATCTTTCATGGTAATCAGTCCCACTTTCTCTTAGTCTGGCGATGCAGGGATACAGACAAAATGCTGGAAAATAGGATGAGGCTGCATGGCCCGTTTGTCGGCCAGTGCAGACATGATGGGCCAAATGGCCTCTTTCTACCCCATAAACTTTCTCCAATGTTCCAGTCTATCCACAGAACCAAAGTCCTTCATTTCTGGAACCATTCTCATGAACCTTACCTGCTCTCTCACAAAGCCTTGAGGCTGTCTTGTGGGTGCACTGAGTGGTCCCCTACATTGGATTAGAAGCTCCAGGTATGAGTCCAACATCAGGGCTTACGGAAGGAATGTTCAATGGGCTGATAACCAGCTTGGACATTCTTCCAGCACTTCCCCCACTTTTCCCCAAAGGGGTACAGACAGCACGGGTGTGGAGGTATGTAAGAGAGAGAGAGACTAAAGCCTTCACATCCTTCATGAAATGTGGTGTCTGACAATATTGCACCCAGTTCTGACATGGCCAAAAGTGTTTTTCGTTCTAGTAAACTCCAGTAATACAGGTCCCGAGTCCTCAGTCTCTCCTCATCCCAAGAATCGGTCTGGTAAACCTTCACTGCTCTCTCTCTTTAGAATCATAGAATCCTACAATCCAGAAAGAGGCCATCTGACCCATCAAGTCTGCACCAACCACAATCCCATCCAGGCTCTATCCTCATAACCTCATGCATTTACCCTAGCTAGTCTGGGATCGTGCTGGGACCAGAGTCCTGGCGAATCGTGTAGATAGGACTGTAGATAGGGCTTTAAACTAATTGGGGGGGGCGGGGGGCTGCAAGGGTAGGTGAAAATACAGGGTTGAAAGTAAAGGAGAGGGTGCAGGTACAGGAAGAGGCCAAGGATGTCCCAATAATAAAAGGAGTAGGGGGAGTGAGTAAGGTTGGTGACGTTCCAGCAAATAGGGTACAGGTGAAGGCTGGGATGAAGGCACTTTATCTGAATGCACGAAGCATTCGGAATAAAGTGAATGAGCTGGTGGTGCAGATCAGCACAAATGGATATGATCTGGTGGCCATTACAGAGACGTGGCTGCAAGGTGACAGGGACTGGGAGCTGAATGTACAGGGGTATCAAGTGTTTAGGAAGGATAGACGGGAGGAAAAAGCGGGGGGCTTGGCTCTGCTGATTAAGGATAGCATCAGGGTGGTAGTAAGGATGATATAGGAGCCAAAGAGCAGAAAGTGGAATCGTTGTGGGTGGAGATTAGGAACAGCAAAGGGAGGAAGACGCTGGTGGGTGTTGTCTATAGGCCCCCAAATAACGATCTGGAGGTGGGGCGGGCTGTTAACGGGCAAATAAATGCGGCGTGCAGGAATGGAATGGCGAAAATTTTGGGGGATTTCAATCTACATATTGATTGGTCGACCCATGTTGGATGCGGTGGGCTTGAGGAAGAGTTCTTGGAATGCTGCCGGGATAGTTTCCTTGAACAGTGTGTGTTGGAGCCGACGAGGGAGCGAGCTATCTTGGATCTGGTGCTATGTAATGAGGCGGGTAGAATTAGGGACCTTGCGGTGAAGGATCCTCTTGGGAAGAGCGATCATTGTATGGTGGAGTTTCTGATGCAGATGGAGGAGGAGAAAGTGGGTTCCCGGACCTGTGTCCTTTGTTTGAACAGAGGGGAGTATGGTAGGATGAGAGAGGAATTGGCGAATGTTGATTGGGGGAGCGCATTGGAAGGTAGGTCTGCTGAGGAGCAGTGGAGGATCTTTAAGGAGATCTTTCTTGGTGCTCAGCAGAAATTTATTCCGATGGTTAAAAAGGATCGTAGGAGGAGAGATAATCAGCCGTGGATAACGAAGGAGGTAAAGGAAAGTGTTAAGTTAAAAGCGGATGCGTTTAGAGTAGCTAAGAGTAGTGGGTGAGAGGAGGATTGGGAGAGGTTTAAATATCAACAAAGAATGACAAAGAAGTTGATAAAGGAGGGTAGGATAAACTATGAAGCTGGGCTAGCGCTTAATATAAAAAAGGATAGTAAGAGTTTTTATAAATATATAAAAGGGAAGAGGCTGACTAGGGTGAACGTTGGACCCTTAGAGGATGAGAGGGGGGACTTAGTGGTAGGGGATGGGGAAATGGCTAAGGCCTTGAATAACTTTTTTGTTTCAGTCTTCACGGAGGAGGACGTGAATAATTTGCCGGGTGTTAGCGATGGAAAGATGGTAGGAGTGGAGGGCCTGAATGATATTATTGTTACTAGAGAGGTGGTGCTCGAAAGACTGGAGGGACTGATTGTGGACAAGTCCCCAGGACCGGATGGAATGCATCCGAGGGTTCTGAAAGAAATGGCGGAGGTGATAGTGGATGCTTTGGTGATTATTTTCCAAACGTCGCTGGATTCCGGGGAAGTGCCGGATGATTGGAAAACAGCTAATGTTACGCCGTTGTTTTAGAAGGGTGGCAGGCAAAAGGCAGGGAATTATAGGCCCGTTAGTTTAATGTCTGTCGTAGGAAAAATGTTAGAATCTGTGATCAAGGAGAAAATAGCGAGGCATCTCGAGGAGAATTGTTTGATAGAGCAGACACAACACGGTTTCGTTAAGGGGAAGTCGTGTCTGACGAATTTATTGGAGTTCTATGAGGACGTGTCTAGGGCGGTGGATAGAGGAGAGCCGGTGGATGTGGTGTTTCTTGATTTTCAGAAGGCGTTTGATAAGGTGCCGCACAAGAGGTTATTACAGAAGGTCAGGGGGCATGGAGTTGGGGGTAGGGTGTTAGCGTGGATAGGGGATTGGCTGTCAAATAGGAGGCAGAGAGTGGGGGTCAATGGGTGCTATTCTGATTGGCGGTTGGTGACTAGTGGAGTGCCCCAGGGGTCGGTGCTGGGGACTCAGCTATTTACCATTTATATAGATGATCTGGAGGAGGGAACCGAGTGTAGGGTGTCGAAATTTGCTGATGACACCAAGATTGGTGGAACGGCAAATTGTGCAGAAGGTGTGGAAAGTCTGCAGAAGGATCTAGATAGGCTGGGCGAATGGGCCAGGAACTGGCAAATGGAATTTAATGTTGGCAAGTGTGAAGTTGTCCACTTTGGTAGGAATAATGGTGGGAAGGACTATGGCAAAAAACTGCAGCAGGCGACGGTGCAGAGGGACCTCGGGGTCCTTGTGCATGAGTCGCAAAAACCCAGCCTGCAGGTGCAGCAGGTGGTCAGGAAGGCGAATGGGATGCTGGCCTTCATAGCGAGGGGGATTGAATATAAAAGTAGGGAGATCTTGCTGCAGCTGTATAGGGCACTGGTGAGGCCACAGCTGGAGTACTGTGTGCAGCTTTGGTCGCCGTACTTACGCAAGGATATTTTGGCCTTGGAGGGAGTGCAGAGGAGGTTTACTAGGCTGATTCCGGAGTTGAGGGGGTTGAACTATGAGGAGAGGCTGAATAAACTAGGCTTGTACTCGTTAGAGTTTAGAAGAATGAGGGGAGATCTCATTGAGACGTATAAGATGATGAATGGGATGGATAGGATAGAGGTGGAGAGACTCTTCCCACTCAAAAAAGACAGTAGGACTAGGGGGCACAGCCTCAAGATAAAGGGGAGGCGGTTTAGAACAGAGTTGAGGAGGAACTTCTTCACTCAAAGGGTGGTGAATCTGTGGAATTCTCTGCCCGTTGAAGTGGTGGAGGCTGCCTCGCTAAATATTTTTAAGACGCGGGTTGATGGGTTTTTGATAAGAGAGGGGATTAAGGGTTATGGGGAGAGGGCAGGAAAGTGGAACTGAGCCACGACAGATCAGCCATGATCTTATTGAATGGCGGGGCAGGCTCGAAGGGCTAGATGGCCTACTCCTGCTCGTATTTCTTATGTTCTTATGTTCTTAGTCCCCCCCTAACACTAAGGAGCAATTTAGCATGGTCAATCCACCTAGCAGGCACACATCTTTGGACTGTGGCAGCAGACCGGAGCACCCAGAGGAAAGCCGCACAGGCACAGGGAGAGCGCGCAGATGCCACACAGTGAGACAAGCCAGAAATCGAACCTGGATCCCTGGCGCTGTGAGGCAGCAGTGCTAAGCACTGTGCCACCGTGCCACTTTAGATAAGGAGAGTAAAACTGCCCACAATACCCAAGGTATTATCTCCTGAAGGACATGTACAACTATAGTAACATATCCTTACATATCTGCACATGTTGAAAGCAAGTACATCATGAATATGAGTCAAGAAAACTCAGGATCCTAACACTGGCCCATGGGAAACGCCGTTATAAACCTTCCTGCAGTCTGAAAATGGCCATTCATCTGTTACTCTCCACTTCCTGTCACTCAGCTTACTTTGTATCCATGCCATTACTACTACCCCTTTTATCTTGGGGGCCTAGACTTTGCTGACAAGTCTTTTATGCAGCACTCCTTCAGATGTTTTGTGGGAAGTCTACGTACTCCACAGTAACCCTGTTACATTCAATAATCCACTCTGTTATCTCAAAGAATTCAAGGTTGTTGACTAAACATGATTGGCCCTGAACAATTATGCCCTATTTCTTATGTTCCTTCATCGATCCATATATGACTAAGTGACTTAATTTTTCCGTGAGTTATCATTTCTAAAAGCTTTTTCACCATCAAAGTTAAGCTGACAAGCCTGCATAGACAACGTTTAACCTTACAGTCTCCTTGGACAAGTAGTGGTGGCATGGTGGCACAGTGGTTAGCGCTGCTGCCTCACAGCACCAGGGACTTGGGTTCAATTCTGGTCTCGGGTCACTGTCTGTGTGGAGTTTGCACATTTTCCCTGTATCTGTGTGGGTTTCCTCCGGTGCTCCAGTTTCCTCCCACAATCCAAAGACGTGTGGGCTAGGTGGTTTGGCCATGCTAATTTGCCCTTTAGTGTCAGGGGGTTAGCAGGATAAATACGTGGGGTTAAGGAGATAAGATCTGGGTGGGGTTGTGGTCAGCACAGACTCGATGGACCAAATGGCCTCCTTCTGCACTGTAGGGGTATTCTATTCTAACTCTTGAGGCAAAGACTGAATGTTCAATCTGGGACTGAGTATTATACACCTTCCTCCCCCAGTTTCTGACCTCAACGATTATGTTGCCGCAATGACCCTACAATTAAAACTCTGGGTGCAGTGTCATCGAGGTCAGAATTCCAAAAATAAATCTGTGTAGGAAGCTGCTTGTGCCTTTGCTCAATTTTGTAAAATTTTGCAGGTTTTTGTTTTGAATTCAAACAGTTGTTCTTTTCTCCCCAATTTAACTATTATCTGGAGTGTTTGGCTTCTTCGATCGATTCCAGTGGCCGTTATCTGTGGTACCTGTGTATCCGTCCAGCTCAAACTATAACCCACTAAATCAAGTTGCCTGATATACAGGAGAGGATCAGCATCACGGCTCCTGGGACAAACTCCTAAATGAATGGGATTGTCGGGACAGGAACAGGAACAGGAGAACACTGCAGCAAGTCTGAAGCTTGATCACACTTACTCGTGAATCCACTGGACAAGGTTTCACAGACGAGCTCGGGAACCAACCAAAACGTTTGGTTTGAATGGCTTTCCCCTGGAATGGAGACGGACAGACACTGTCACTGTTGACGGTATAAACAGTGCAGCCCATTTACAAAGACAAAATTCCAAAGACTTCCCCCAACCCCACAAAACCGCCCTGTGCCCAAACATTAGACAGGATCCTCACCGGCAGACAGGCTTAATACACAACCACACCCCCCTCCCATTCTCTTCCCAGCCTGTCCACTGCACCCCCCTCCCCCCCACACCCGTCTGCCCCACCACACCCCACTCCCCCCCACGACACCCCACTCCCCCCCACACCCCCTGTCTGCCCCCCCACACCCCACTCCCCCCCGCTCCCCCCCCCCACACCCCACTCCCCCCCACACCCCACTCCCCCCCCGCGCCCCGTCTGCCCCACCACACCCCACTCCCCCCCACACCCCCTGTCTACCCCACCACACCCCACTCCCCCCCACACCCCCTGTCTACCCCACCACACCCCACTCCCCCCCCGCACCCCCTGTCTGCCCCACCACACCCCACTCCCCCCCCACACCCCCTGTCTGCCCCACCACACCCCACTCCCCCCCACACCCCCTGTCTACCCCACCACACCCCACTCCCCCCCACACCCCCTGTCTGCCCCACCACACCCCACTCCCCCTGTCTACCCCACCACACCCCACTCCCCCCCACACCCCCTGTCTACCCCACCACACCCCACTCCCCCCCCGCGCCCCGTCTGCCCCACCACACCCCACTCCCCCCCACACCCCCTGTCTACCCCACCACACCCCACTCCCCCCCACACCCCCTGTCTACCCCACCACACCCCACTCCCCCCCCGCACCCCCTGTCTGCCCCACCACACCCCACTCCCCCCCCACACCCCCTGTCTGCCCCACCACACCCCACTCCCCCCCCACACCCCGTCTGCCCCACCACACCCCACTCCCCCCCCCGCACCCCCTGTCTGCCCCACCACACCCCACTCCCCCCCCCGCACCCCGTCTGCCCCACCACACCCCACTCCCCCCCCGCACCCCCTGTCTGCCCCACCACACCCCACTCCCCCCCCGCACCCCCTGTCTGCCCCACCACACACCACTCCCCCCCCGCACCCCCTGTCTGCCCCACCACACCCCACTCCCCCCCCACACCCCCTGTCTGCCCCACCACACCCCACTCCCCCCCCACACCCCGTCTGCCCCACCACACCCCACTCCCCCCCCCGCACCCCCTGTCTGCCCCACCACACCCCACTCCCCCCCCGCACCCCGTCTGCCCCACCACACCCCACTCCCCCCCCGCACCCCCTGTCTGCCCCACCACACCCCACTCCCCCCCACACCCCCTGTCTGCCCCACCACACCCCACTCCCCCCACCACACCCCACTCCCCCCCACACCCCGTCTGCCCCCCCACACCCCACTCCCCCCCCGCACCCGTCTGCCCCACTCCCCCCCCCCCACACCCCACTCCCCCCCCACACCCCACTCCCCCCCCACACCCCACTCCCCCCCCACACCCCCTGTCTGCCCCCCACACCCCACTCCCCCCCCGCACCCCCTGTCTGCCCCCCCACACCCCACTCCCCCCCCGCACCCCCTGTCTGCCCCACCACACCCCACTCCCCCCCCGCACCCCCTGTCTGCCCCACCACACCCCACTCCCCCCCCACACCCCACTCCCCCCCCGCACCCCCTGTCTGCCCCCCCACACCCCACTCCCCCCCCGCACCCCCTGTCTGCCCCCCCACACCCCACTCCCCCCCCGCACCCCCTGTCTGCCCCCCACACCCCACTCCCCCCCCGCACCCCCTGTCTGCCCCCCCACACCCCACTCCCCCCCCGCACCCCCTGTCTGCCCCCCCACACCCCACTCCCCCCCCGCACCCCCTGTCTGCCCCCCCACACCCCACTCCCCCCCGCACCCCCTGTCTGCCCCCCCACACCCCACTCCCCCCCCGCACTCCCTGTCTGCCCCCCCACACCCCACTCCCCCCCCGCACCCCCTGTCTGCCCCCCCACACCCCACTCCCCCCCCGCACCCCCTGTCTGCCCCACCACACCCCACTCCCCCCCCGCACCCCCTGTCTGCCCCACCACACCCCACTCCCCCCCCGCACCCCCTGTCTGCCCCACCACACCCCACTCCCCCCCCGCACCCCCTGTCTACCCCACCACACCCCACTCCCCCCCACACCCCCTGTCTACCCCACCACACCCCACTCCCCCCCACACCCCACTCCCCCCCCACACCCCACTCCCCCACCACACCCCACTCCCCCCCACACCCCCTGTCTCCCCCACCACACCCCACTCCCCCCACACCCCCTGTCTACCCCACCACACCCCACTCCCCCCCACACCCCCTGTCTACCCCACCACACCCCACTCCCCCCCACACCCCCTGTCTACCCCACCACACCCCACTCCCCCCCACACCCCCTGTCTACCCCACCACACCCCACTCCCCCCCACACCCCCTGTCTACCCCACCACACCCCACTCCCCCCCACACCCCCTGTCTACCCCACCACACCCCACTCCCCCCCACACCCCCTGTCTACCCCACCACACCCCACTCCCCCCCACACCCCCTGTCTACCCCACCACACCCCACTCCCCCCCACACCCCCTGTCTACCCCACCACACCCCACTCCCCCCCACACCCCCTGTCTACCCCACCACACCCCACTCCCCCCCACACCCCCTGTCTACCCCACCACACCCCACTCCCCCCCACACCCCCTGTCTACCCCACCACACCCCACTCCCCCCCACACCCCCTGTCTACCCCACCACACCCCACTCCCCCCCACACCCCCTGTCTACCCCACCACACCCCACTCCCCCCCACACCCCCTGTCTACCCCACCACACCCCACTCCCCCCCCACACCCCACTCCCCCCCCACACCCCCTGTCTACCCCACCACACCCCACTCCCCCCCCGCACCCCCTGTCTGCCCCACCACACCCCACTCCCCCCCCGCACCCCCTGTCTGCCCCACCACACCCCACTCCCCCCCACACCCCCTGTCTACCCCACCACACCCCACTCCCCCCCACACCCCCTGTCTACCCCACCACACCCCACTCCCCCCCACACCCCCTGTCTGCCCCACCACACCCCACTCACCCCTCCGCACCCCCTGTCTGCCCACCACACCCCACTCACCCCTCCGCACCCCCTGTCTGGCTCCCCACCACCCCCCACCTCCCAGACCCCACTTCCCCTTCCTGATTATGTCATGTTGTTTCTACAATTTGAGAGGGATTCTGAACATAGGAATAGCACTAGACCATTCGGCCCCTCAAAGCTGTTTCACCAATCTGAAGCTGAGGTGTAAAATGTAACCGCTTGGAAAGGATAGTAGGACTAGGGGGCACAGCCTCAAGATAAGGGGAGAGCAGTTTAGATCGGAGTTGAAGAGGAACTTCTTCACTCAAAGGGTGGTGAATCTCTGGAATTCTCTGCCCGTTGAAGTGGTGGAGGCTACCTCGCTAAATATATTTAAGTCACGGGTAGATTGGTTTCTGATAGATAAGGGAATTAAGGGTTAAGGGGAGAAAGCAGGAAAGTGGAACTGAGCCACTTCAGATCAGCCATGATCTTATTGAATGGCGGGGCAGGCTCAAAGGGCTAGATGGCCTACTCCTGCTCCTGTTTCTTATGTTCTTATAAATGGATAAATCAGAGGGGACATTTCGGCAAAAATGAGTGGGAAATGGATGTAAAAAGCAGAGATTTCTACATGTGCCACCAAGTGATCATTTGACTCGACAGACTGACTCAATAATATCAAAAAGCTGCCTGCAAACTGAGAAACTATGTGGGAATCTGAAGTTTCTGAAAAGATAAACAAGATCAGCAAAGAAATGAAAGAGGGAAGACATGCTGCAGAGATGGGGATATAGAGAAGAGAGGAGACAGGGACTGCAATAGCAGCTCACTGAGTAGGAATTTCACCTGGGTGGGCACATCAGAGGCAGCCCTTCCAGCCTGCTCCGCCATTCATCTTGATCATGGCCGATCATCAAATTCAATATCCTGATCCCCCCCTCTCCTCCCCCCCACCATATCCTTCAATCCCTTTAGCCCCATCATCTCATTTCTTCTCAAAATCAGAATGTTTTGGCCTCAGCTACTTGCTGTGGGAGTGAATTCCACACATTCACCACCCTCTGGCTGAAGACATTCTCTTCACATCAGTTCTAAAAGGTTTACCCCTTTTCCTCAAACTCTGACCCCTAGTTCTGGACTCCCCCCCCCTACCACTGGGAACATTCTTTCTGAATCTACCCAGTCTAATCCTGTTAGAATTTTATAAGTTTCTATCAGATCCCCTCTCACTCTAAACTCCAGTGAATATAATCCTAGCCCACTTAGTCTCTCCTCATATGACAGACCTGCCATCCCAGGAATCAGCCTGGTAAACCTTCGCTGTGCCCCCTCTATAGCAAGGACATCCTTCCTCAGATAAGGAGACCAAAACTGCACACAATACTCCAGCTGTGGCCTCACCAACACACCGTACAATTGCAGTGAAACATCCCTATCCGTGTACTCAAATCCTCTCGCTATGAAGGCCAACATACTATTTTCCTCCTTTACTGCCTGCTGTACCTGCGCACTTACTTTCAGTGACTGATGCACGAAGACTCCAAGGTCTCACTGAGTATCCGCCTCTCCCAATTTACACCCATTCAAATAATAATCTGTCTTCCTATTATTGCCACCAAAGTGGATAATCTCACATTTATCTACATTACATTGCATCTGCCATGCAGATACCCACACACTCAGCCTGTCCAAATCACACTGAAGCATCTCTGCATCCTCCTCACAGCTTTGTATTTGGAAATAATACATTCAGTTCCCTCTTCCAAATCATTAATATATAATGTGAACAGTTGGGGTCCCAGCACAGATCCCTGCGGAACCCCGCTAGTCACCGACTGCCAATCAAAAAAAGACCCATATGCCTACTCTTTGCTTCCTATCTGCTAACCAGCTTTCTATCCACCTCATGACATTTCCTGCAATCCCATGTGCTTTAACTTTACATAGCAGTCTGTTAATGTGAGACCTTGTTGAAAGCCTTCTGAAAGTAAATAAACCACATCCACTGGTTCTCCTTGGTCAAATCTACTAGCTACATCCTCAAAAGCTCCAATAGATTTGTCAAGCATGATTTCCCTTTTGTGAACCCATGTTGACTTTGTCTGATTATCCCACTGCCTTCCAATGCTGAGTTACGAAGTCCTTGAAAGAAATGGAAGAGGAAATCATCTAATGAGAGAGGAGCAAGAATCACAAAATGATTCTTGCAAGAGAATTTACTTTTCCAATAATTATTAGGACAATGGCAAAGTGAGATTCCTGCATCGTGTGCAGAGTCTCCTCGGTGTCACCCAGCCCACAGAACGAAGGCATCGCAACTTTAAACACAGAGGCAATCTTAAAGCTTTACACAGGAGCCTGAACATCAAAACAAAGGCAACATCAGCACTGAGGGTGGGTCTAAAGGAGGAAAGTTCAAAACTTGGCACCAAAGCAGCTGAAGGCACGGCCAGCAATGGTGAAATGGTTATTAAAATTAGGACAGTAGATCAGAACAGGAGGAGATCTCAGGGATTTGTGGGCTGAACAGGATTCCAGAGATAGGGAGGGGCGAGATCATGGAGGAATTTGAAAAAAAAATTGTGAACCATCTTGGGACATTTTATTTTGTTAAAGTTTCTTTTTCAAACATTTTTTAGGTGATGTGGACATTACTGACGAGGCTATTAATTGTTGCCCATCCCTAAGTGCCTTTGAACTGAGTGGCTTGCTGGGCTACTTAACAGCTGTGGGTCTGGAGTCACATGTAGGCCAGACCGGGTAAGGACAGCAGATTTCCTTCCCCAAAATCCATGAGTGAATCAGCTGGGTTTTACAGCAATCAATAATAATCATTACTGATCATGACAAATTCCAGATTTAATTCAATTTAAATTTCACCACCTGAACCACTGTCCCCAGTATCAGTCTGGGGCTTTCAATTACGACACCAGTAGCATTACCCCTCTATAAATACGAGGAAATGTTACAACTGGCTATCTCTACTTGGGAGTGAGAATTCCATCCGTATTCACATTCCTGAAATATCATTTAACAGCCCAGCCAATCACCACCCTCATCTCGCTCAACATCCAATAGCGTATCCAATGGCGATGGGACTTGCTTCTAACATTTGCCTGAAAAGTGATCTAACGTTTTCTTTTTATCCATCACAAGATCACTTATTCTGCTGTCTAATCCGAACTGTGCCTAAACAGAGGGTCCAGCAGCTGTACAGAGGCTGCCATAACCCAGTCACGGATATTCCTGGAACAGTTCTGACCCTTTCCGTTTCCCAAACTCCCATCAGTGATTCTGACCTCCCACCATGAAGATTCTGGGTCTCCCTTCAGCAATTCAATGACTTCTCCACTCTGGAAGCTGAGGCTTGGTTTTCCCACAGGTGGAGGGGGGTTTCCCTGGTACGTACGAACTGCTAACATTCTGGGACCTAGAAAAATTGGCAAAAGACGCATTTCCATCGTATTTCTGAATCAGTGGAGAAAAGAGAAGTCAGGGACAAAGTGCCACACTGAGACCATGCACCCCGTTATTAACAAACAGCAACACATTCATACACAACACTAACACACTTGGTAAACGTGCCGGTGTCGTGAGGTGGGGGGGGGCTGGTGTGCAGGGTGTGGGGGTGCTGGAACACAATACTATCTCTAGAAATCCCATTTGATGTTTTTCAAATTGTCCACATGGCTCAGTGAGATCAATCACACCTCGAGAACTAAAGGCTTGAGGTTCAAAAACTTCCCCCCATATTTCAGGCTGACACTCCCAAATCATTGCCGAGGGACTGCGCCCCGCTGTCAGAGGGTCAGTGCCGAGGGAGCGCCGCGCTGTCAGAGGGTCAGTGCCGAGGGAGCGCCGCGCTGTCAGGGGGTCAGTGCCGAGGGAGCGCCGCGCTGTCAGGGGGTCAGTGCCGAGGGAGCGCCGCGCTGTCAGGGGGTCAGTGCCGAGGGAGCGCCGCGCTGTCAGGGGGTCAGTGCCGAGGGAGCGCCGCGCTGTCAGGGGGTCAGTGCCGAGGGAGCGCCGCGCTGTCAGAGGGTCAGTGCCGAGGGAGCGCCGCGCTGTCAGAGGGTCAGTGCCGAGGGAGCGCCGCGCTGTCAGAGGGTCAGTGCCGAGGGAGCGCCGCGCTGTCAGAGGGTCAGTGCCGAGGGAGCGCCGCGCTGTCAGAGGGTCAGTGCCGAGGGAGCGCCGCGCTGTCAGAGGGTCAGTGCCGAGGGAGCGCCGCGCTGTCAGAGGGTCAGTGCCGAGGGAGCGCCGCGCTGTCAGAGGGTCAGTGCCGAGGGAGCGCCGCGCTGTCAGAGGGTCAGTGCCGAGGGAGCGCCGCGCTGTCAGAGGGTCAGTGCCGAGGGAGCGCCGCGCTGTCAGAGGGTCAGTGCCGAGGGAGCGCCGCGCTGTCAGAGGGTCAGTGCCGAGGGAGCGCCGCGCTGTCAGAGGGTCAGTGCCGAGGGAGCGCCGCGCTGTCAGAGGGTCAGTGCCGAGGGAGCGCCGCGCTGTCAGAGGGTCAGTGCCGAGGGAGCGCCGCGCTGTCAGAGGGTCAGTGCCGAGGGAGCGCCGCGCTGTCAGAGGGTCAGTGCCGAGGGAGCGCCGCGCTGTCAGAGGGTCAGTGCCGAGGGAGCGCCGCGCTGTCAGAGGGTCAGTGCCGAGGGAGCGCCGCGCTGTCAGAGGGTCAGTGCCGAGGGAGCGCCGCGCTGTCAGAGGGTCAGTGCCGAGGGAGCGCCGCGCTGTCAGAGGGTCAGTGCCGAGGGAGCGCCGCGCTGTCAGAGGGTCAGTGCCGAGGGAGCGCCGCGCTGTCAGAGGGTCAGTGCCGAGGGAGCGCCGCGCTGTCAGAGGGTCAGTGCCGAGGGAGCGCCGCGCTGTCAGAGGGTCAGTGCCGAGGGAGCGCCGCGCTGTCAGAGGGTCAGTGCCGAGGGAGCGCCGCGCTGTCAGAGGGTCAGTGCCGAGGGAGCGCCGCGCTGTCAGAGGGTCAGTGCCGAGGGAGCGCCGCGCTGTCAGAGGGTCAGTGCCGAGGGAGCGCCGCACTGTCAGAGGGTCAGTGCCGAGGGAGCGCCGCACTGTCAGAGGGTCAGTGCCGAGGGAGCGCCGCGCTGTCCAAGATCAAGTTTATTTGTTGCTATCTCAATAGGCTTACATTAACACTGCAATGAAGTTGCTGTGAAAATCCTCTAGTCACCACACTGCGGTGCCTGTTCAGGTGCACTGAAGGAAAATTTAGCATGGTCAATGCACCTAATCAGCACATCTTTCGGACTGAGAGGGGAAACTGGAGCACCCAGAGGAAACCCACACAGACGTGCGGAGAACTTGCAGACTCCACACAGTGACTCAAGCTGGGAATCAAACCTGGGTCCCTGGCGCTGTGATGTAGCAGTGCTAACCACTGTGCCACCATGCTGTTGCAGGGTCTGTATACAGGGAAGGCTGCAATATTGAAGATGAGGAGAGGAGCTCCAGGGACCTGGGTTCGATTCCTGGCTCGGGTCACTGTGTGAAGATTGCACATTCTCCCCGTGTCTGTGTGGGTTTCCTCCGGGTGCTCCGGTTTCCTCCCACAGTCCAAAGATGTGCGGGTTAGGTTGATTGGCCATGCTAAAATTGCCCCTTAGTGTCCTTAGATGCTTGGGTTAAAGAGATTAGCGGGAAATGTGTAGCGATGTGGGGATAGGGCCTGGATGGGATTGTGGTCGGTACAGAGTCGATGGGCCAGATGCCCTATTTCTGCACTGTAGGGTTTCTATGATTCTATAATAAGCCCAGACCCCTCGGGCCTCTCAGGTGAATATTCCACATCTCACATTTGAAGAGGATCAGGGGAGTTCCTGTGGATGCCTGGCCAATATTTATCCATTGAAATGACTAGAAGAGATTATCTGGGAATAATTTAATCACGGTTAGGGATGTTTCGTACATTCTGACAGTAAGAAAGCTTTGGGAGTTAGCTACAAGCTGTGAACTGCACTGGGATATTCTGAGGCTGATGAAATGCTGTATAAATGGATTGCCTGGAATTTCCCCTCAGGCTGGGGTGGGCATGTACCTGCTGCCACTGCGAGTCCTCCGTCCTGTGAAGAAAGACACAAGGGTTATTCATTTTGAAATGAGATGAAAGTTTCATTTTTCTGTGCAGTGCTCGGATTTCCAGCAGCTTGTTCAGATACAATGTGGAAGCAGGGATGTAGTGATTGGGTTGGGAGTAATCTTCCAAGAATCCTTAAATTATGGAGACGTACCAGAGAATTGGAAAACTGCCAACACCATTATTCAAAAAGGCAGAGAGAGAAAACTCTGTAACTGTTGGCCAGTTAGCCCAATACCTGTCACTGAGAAAATGTTCGAGTCCGTTATTAAGGCTGTAATAGCTGAGCAAGCAGCATTAGCACAGCTTCACAAAGGGAAAATCATGCCTGACAAGTCTATTCAAATTCTTTGAGGTAATGAGCAAGATAGATAAAGGGGAACTAGTGGTTGTAATATACTTGGATTTCTAAAAGATTTTCAATTAGGTGGGATTTGGGATGGGCTGGCTAGATGGACACACAACTGGCTTGGCTATAGAAGTGAGAGAGTAGCAGTGGAAAGGAGATTTGTAGCTAGCGGTGTTTTGGAGGTGCCGGTGTTGGACTGGGGTAAACACGGTAAGAAATCTCTCAACACCAGGTTTAAGTCCAACAGGTTTATTTGGCAGAACAAGCTTTCGGAGTCTCAGGCTCCTTCATCAGGTGAAGCAGCAGCACTCCAAAAGCTTGTGCTGTCAAATAAACCTGTTTGACTTTAACTTAATATTGTAAGACTTCTTACTGTGCTAGCAGTGTTCCGTAGGGATCAGCGCTGGGACCTCTGCTGTTTGTAGTATCTATAAATGATCTGGTGGAAAAAGTGGGGGGGGTCTGATCAGTAAGTTTGTGGATGACACAAAGATTGAAGGAGTTGCTGATAATGTCAGGGATTGTCAGAGGATCCAACAGGATAGAGATAGATTGGAGACTTAGGTACAGAAATGGCAGATGGAGTTTAATCTGGACAAACGCGAGGTGATGCATTTTGGAGGATCAAATTTAGGTGTGAATTATACTGTAAATGGCAGAACCCTTAGGAACATTAACATACAGAGGGATCTGGGCGTGCAGGTCCACAGTTCCCTAAAAGTGCCAACACAGGTGGCCAAATTGATTTAGAATGCATACGGCACAGCCGGGGCACTGAGTACAGGAGTTAGAAAATCATGTTGCAGCTATATAAAACCTTGGTTAGGCTGCATTTGGAGTATTGTGTGGAGTTCTGGTCACCACACTACCAGAAGGGCATGGAAGCTTTGGAGAGAGTGCAAAGAAGGTTCACCAGGATGTTGCCTGGTCTCGAGGGTGTTGGTTATGAGGAGAGGTTGAATAAACTAGGATTGTTTTCACTGGAAGGATGGAGGCTGAGGGGAGACCTGATAGAGGTCTACAAAATTATGAGAGGCAGAGACAGGGTGGATAGTCAGAGGCTTTTTCCCAGGGTGGAAGTGTTAATTACAAGGGGGCACAGGTTCAAGGTGAGAGGGGGAAAGTTTAAGGGAGATGTGCGGGGGAAGGTTTTCACGCAGAGAGTGGTGCACATATCGGATTCTCAGCAGGTTTGACAGGGTTGATGCGGAGAAGTTGTTTCCCAATGTGGGACCAGAGGGGATGATCTTAAAGTAAGGCGGACACCCATTCAAGACAGAGATGAGAAGGAATTTCTTCTCTCAGAGGGGAGTGAATCTGCAGCATTCTTTACTGCAGAGAGCTGTCGAGGCTGAGTCATTGAGTATGTTCAGGATGAGATAGATGGATTTTTAATTGTTGTGTGTGGGACCCGTACCCCAGTGAGAGTCAGTGTGTGTGGGACCCGTACCCCAGTGAGAGTCAGTGTGTGTGGGACCCGTACCCCAGTGAGAGTCAGTGTGTGTGGGACCCGTACCCCAGTGAGAGTCAGTGTGTGTGGAACCCGTACCCCAGTGAGAGTCAGTGTGTGTGGGACCCGTACCCCAGTGAGAGTCAGTGTGTGTGGGGCCCGTACCCCAGTGAGAGTCAGTGTGTGGGACCCGTACCCCAGTGAGAGTCAGTGTGTGTGGGACCCGTACCCCAGTGAGAGTCAGTGTGTGTGGGACCCGTACCCCAGAGAAATTCAGTCTCTTTGTTTTATCTCTTACTTACCAGATCATCAGTTGTCAGATCTGAAAGGAGAAAGAGAGGTTGTTAGATTCAAAACAAAGTGAAGCAATCCTATCACTGGTTCATACCCATGCTCCATGCTGACACACCCTCTTCCTGTGTCCCCGCTTACAACTCCAGAGTTTATTGCCCATCCCTAATTGCCTCAGAACCAAGTGGCTTTGTAGGCCATGCAGAGGGCAGTTAAAATAGAAATAAGAAACAGAAAGAGGCCATTCGGCCCTTCGAGCCTGCTCCACCATTCATTGTGATCGTGGCTGATCATCAAATTCAATATCCTGATTCCCCCTTTCCCCCCATATCCCTTGATCCCTTTAGCCCCAAGAGCAATATCTAATTTCTTCTTGAAATCACACAATGTTTTGGCCTCAACTACATTCTGTGGGAGTGAATTGGCATTTATAAATTGGAGTATTGAGTATAACAGTTGGAGTGTTCTGGTAAGGTTATATAAGGCATTGGTGAGGCTGAATTTAGAGTATTGTGTACAGTTTTTGTCACTTAGTTACAGGAAGGATGTAAATAAGGTTGAAAGAGTGCAGAGAAGGTTTACACGGATGTTGCTGGGACTTGAGAAACTGAGTTACAGAGAGAGATTGAATAGGTTAGGACTTTATTCCCTGGAGTGTAGAAGAATGAGGGGAGATTTGATAGAGGTGTATAACATTTTGATGGGTATAGATAGAGTGAATGCAAGCAGGCTTTTTCCACTGAGGCTAGAGGAGAAAAAAAACCAGAGGGCATGGGTTAAGGGTGAAAGGAGAAAAGTTTAAAGGGAATATTAGTGGGGGGCTTCTTCACACAGAGAGTGGTGGGAGTGTGGAATGAGCTGCCGGATAAATTGGTAAATGGGGGTCACTTTTAACATTTAAGAAAAACTTGGACAGGTTCGTGGATGAGAGGGGTGTGGAGGGATATGGTCCAAGTGCAGGTCTGTGGGACTAGGCAAAAAATGGTTCGGCACAGACAAGAAGGGCCAAAAGGCCTGTTTCTGAGCTGTAATTTTCTATGGTTCTATGGAATTCCACACATTCACCATCCTCTTGGTGAAGAAATTTCTCCTCACCTCAGTTCTAAAAGGTTCACCCGTTGTCTTCAAACTATGACCCCTAGTTCTGGACTCTCCCAACACTGGGAGCATTCAGCTGCTGTGATATGTTGTACATGCACCTTTAAGTGCACGTACAATATATTGTTAATTGTACAGGGTGTTGGTGAGACCACATCTGGAGTATTGTGTGCAGTTTGGGTCTCCTTATCTGAGGAAGGATGTCCTTGCTATAGAGGGAGCACAGTGAAGGTTTACCAGGCTGATTCCTGGGACGGCAGGTCTGTCATATGAGGAGAGACTAAATCAGTTAGGATTATATTCACTGGAGTTTAGAGAAATGAGAGGGGATCTGATAGAAACTTATAAAATTCTAACAGGATTAGACAGATTCAGAAAGAATATTCCCGATCGTGGTAGCTCTCGGGGCTAAAGGAATCCAGTAATATGGCCCGGGGCGGGGCAGCCATGATCAGGTAGGAATGGTGTTGCAGGCTCAAAGGGCTGAATGGCCTCCTCCTGCTTCTAGTTTCAGTTAACCTGCTGTCAATCATTACACATCTCAACCAAATGTAATGTTTTCATCCCATGACCTGTTTGGCTGTCTGCAGGAGCAGTGGTAAGGCTCAGATAGACTCAGGTTCTCGGTGAGCATCACCTGTAAATTGTCTGATCTTCAAATAAAGGATTCACTTTCTTGATGCACGATTCGTGTGTTTCAGTCAGAGAGATAAAGAATCTCATGGCAGTTACATTGGCTAGGCCAAGTAAGGAGGGCAGTATTCCTTCTCCAACGATCTAGGATAGCTACCCTGGTCACCCTCACTGAGACCAGACTTATTCAGTTAAATTCCATCAGCTTCAATGATGGGCTTTGAGCCAGAGCATTATTCTGGGTCTCTCGCCATTGTCAAAGATATCACCACCATGCTGCCATCTCCACTGTGTTTTGCGCAGGAGTTTAGCGTCTGCTCAGTTATTCTGGAGGCTTTCCTCAAACAGGATTCTCAGTGATGGTGATTGGAGGTACGGTTATGACACAAGGGCAAGCTGTCACTGGCTCTGCTCCGCCTCTTTGAAAGATGGAAGATGAATCAGCCGTAATTTCCCAGGTCAGTGTTAATAATTACACAAAGAACAGTCCAAATCCCTGGTGAATACAGCAACAACAGCATTTACATAGCACCCTTAAAGGGGTATAAAGTCCCATGGCACTTCACAGGAATATCAATCAAACAGATATTGAGGCACACAAAGAGATATTACTGCAAGTTAACAACTGAACTGCATCAGCTACATAAACACAGTGGCTACAAGACTAGCTCAGAGGCTGGGAATCCTGTGGCAAATAACTCACCTCCTGACTCTGTAAAGCCTATCCACTATTGACAAGACACAAGTCAGGATTGTGATGGAATATTTTCCAATTGCCTGGCTGGCTGAAGCTCCAACAACACTCAACAAGTCTGACAACATCCAGGGCAAAGCAGCCCATCCACAAACATCCACTCCCTCCACTATCGACTCTCAGTGGCAGCCGTGCGTACCATCTACAAGATGCAGCAACTCACCAAGCAAACCAGCAATCTCTGTCACCTAGAAGGACAAGGGCAGCAGATGCATGGGAAGGTGGTGGTGTAGTGTTATAGTCACTGGATTAGTTATCCAGAGACCTACATTAATGCTCTGGGGATCCAGATTTGAATCCAGCCACAGCAGTTGATGAAATTTGAATTCAATAAAAATCTCGAATTAAAAGTCTACTGATGACCATGAAACCATGTCCATTAAGGATTGAGTACGTGAATATTAAGGAGGAGGATGTGTTGGAACTTTTGAATTCTATCAAGGTAGATAAGTCGCCGGGACCAGATGGGATGTACCCCAGGATACTGTGGGAGGCGAGGGAAGAGATTGCAGAGCCCCTGGCGATGATCTTTGCGTCGTCAATGGAGACGGGAGAGGTTCCAGAGGATTGGAGGATTGCGGATGTAGTTCCTATTTTTAAGAAAGGGAACAGAGATAGCCCGGGAAATTACCGACCGGTGAGTCTGACCTCAGTGGTTGGTAAGCTGATGGAGAGGCTTCTGAGGGACAAGATTTACGAACATTTGGAGAGGTTTGACATGATCAGGAATAGTCAGCATGGATTTGTCAAGGGCAGGTCGTGCCTTACAAGCCTAGTTGAGTTCTTCGATAATGTGACTGAACACATTGACGAAGGAAGTGCCGTGGACGTAGTGTACATGGACTTCAGCAAGGCGTTTGATAAGGTCCCCCATGCAAGACTTCTTGAGAAGGTGAGAGGGCATGGGATCCAAGGGCCTTTGGCCTTGTGGATCCAGAACTGGCTTGCCTGCAGAAGGCAGAGAGTGGTTGTGGATGGGGCTTTTTCTGAATGGAGGTCAGTCACCAGCGGAGTGCCTCAAGGATCTGTTCTGGGACCCTTGTTGTTTGTCATTTTCATAAATGACCTGGATGAGGAAGTGGAGGGATGGGTAAGTAAGTTCACTGATGACACGAAGGTCGGTGGTGTTGTGGATGATCTGGAAGGATGGCAAAAGTTGCAGCAGGACATAGATAGGATGCAGGACTGGGCGGAGAAGTGGCAGATGGACTTCAACGCGGATAAATGTGTAGTCGTCCATTTTGGCAGAACCAACGGGATGAACGAGTACACTATCAAGGGCAGAAGTCTGAGTAGTGTTGAGGAGCAGAAGGATCTTGGGGTCCGGGTCCACAGGACTCTTAAATCGGCCTCGCAGGTGGAGGAGGTGGTCAAGAAGGCGTATGGTGTACTGGCCTTCATTAATCGAGGGATTGAGTTTAGGAGTCGGGAGGTAATGCTGGAACTTTATAAGACCCTTGTCAGGCCTCATTTGGAGTATTGTGCGCAGTTCTGGTCGCCTCACTATAGGAAAGATGTAGAAGCTATTGAGAGGGTGCAGAGGAGATTTACAAGGATGTTGCCTGGACTGGGAGGCATGCCTTATGAAGTTAGGTTGAGGGAGCTGGGACTCTTCTCCCTGGAGAGACGAAGGTTGAGAGGCGACCTGATAGAAGTTTACAAAATGTTGAGAGGAATAGATAGGGTGGATTCTCAGAGGCTATTTCCCCGGTTTGAAATGGTCGCTACGAGAGGACACAGATTTAAGGTGCAAGGAGGGAGGTTCAGAAGTGATGTTAGGGGTAAGTTTTTCACTCAGAGGGTGGTGAGTGAATGGAATCGGCTGCCGTCAGTGGTGGTGGAGGCGAACTCGCTGGGGTCTTTTAAAAGACTCCTGGATGAGTATATGGGGTTTAATGAGATTGAGGGTTATAGATAGGTCTGTAGGTTGGTAGGTGATGTGATCGGCGCAACTTGTGGGCCGAAGGGCCTGTTTGTGCTGTAGTGTTCTATGTTCTATTATCAGAAAAACCTATCTGGTTCACCAATGTCCTTTAGGGAAGGAAATCTGCCGTCTTTACCCGGTCTGGCCCACATGTGACTCCAAAGCCACAGCAATGTGGCTGACTCTTAAATGTCCTCAGGGATGGGTAATAAATGCTGGCTCTCTCATCCCAGGAACAAGTAAAGAAAAATCTTCAGGTTCCACTCCACATCAATAAATATTTATTAGTACTAGCAAAACCTAGTAACAAATATAAAAAATTTTGGTAGATAACAAATGGTTTGGTCAAACTAGGAGTTTTAAATGAGAATCTCTAAGGAGGAAAGCAAGAAGCAGAGGTTTAGGTAGTGAATTCCCGAAGTGGGGACTGAGTCAACTAAAGATACAGCCACAAGGAATAGAACCACAGAACCACACATCACTGCAGCTCAGAAACAGGCCTTTTGGCCCTTCTTGGCTGCGCCGAACCATTTTTCTGCCTAGTCCCACTGACCTGCACCTGGACCATATCCCTCAACACCCCTCTCATCCATGAACCTCTCCAAGATTTTCTTAAAAGTGACCCCACATTTACCACTTTATCCGGCAGCTCATTCCACGCTCCCACCACTCTCTGCGTGAAAATACCCCACCCCCAACATTCCCTTTAAAAACTTTTCCCCCTTTCACCCTTAACCCATGTCCTCTAGTTTTTTTTTCTCCCCAAGCCTCAATGGGGAAAGCCTGCTTGCATTCACTCTATCTATACCCATCAACATCTTATACACCTCTATCAAATCTCCCCTCATTCTTCTACATTCCAGGGAATAAAGTCCTAACCTGTTCAATCTCTCTCTGGAACTCAGCTTCTCAAGTCCCGGCAACATCCTCGTGAACCTTCTCTGTACTCTTTCAACCTCATTAATATCTTTCCTGTAATTAAGTGAGCAAAACTGCACACAATACTCTAAATTCAGCCTCACCAATGTCTTACACAATCTCACCATAACATTCCAACTCTTACACTCAATACTTTAATTTATAAAGTCCAATGTTCCAAAAGCACTCTTTACGACCCTATCCACCTGTGACACCAATTTTAGGGAATTATGTACCTGTATCCTCAGATCCCTCTGTTCTATTGCACTGTTGAGTGTCCAACCATTTACCATGTATGTTCTACCTTGGTTTGTCCTTTCAAAGTGCAATACCTCACACTTGTCTGCATTAAATTCCATCTGCCATTTTTCAGCCCATTTTTCTAGTTGGTCCAAATCCCTCTGCAAGCTTTGAAAACATACCTCACTGTCCACTACACCTCCAATCTTTGTATCATCAGCAAATGTGCTGATCCAATTTACCACATTATCATCCAGATCATTGATATAGATGACAAACAACAATGGACCCAGCACTGATCCCTGCGGCACACCACTAGTCACAGGCCTCCGCTCAGAGAAGCAATCCTCCACTCTCTGGCTTCTTCCATTGAGCCAATGTCTAATCCAATTTACTACCTCTCCACGTATACCTAGTGACTGAACCTTCTTAACTAACCTCCCATGCAGCACCTTGTCAAAGGCCTTACTGAAGTCCATGTAGACAACATCCACTGCCTTCCCTTCATCCAGGAAAGTGGATGTTGTCTACATGGACTTCAGTAAGGCCTTTGACAAGGTGCTGCATGGGAGGTTAGTTAAGAAGGTTCAGTCACTAGGTATACGTGGAGAGGTAGTAAATTGGATTAGACATTGGCTCAATGGAAGAAGCCAGAGAGTGGAGGATTGCTTCTCTGAGCGGAGGCCTGTGACTAGTGGTGTGCCGCAGGGATCAGTGCTGGGTCCATTGTTGTTTGTCATCTATATCAATGATCTGGATGATAATGTGGTAAATTGGATCAGCAAATTTGAAAAACTCTTAAACATGACCTACCATGCACAAAGCCATGTTGACTCTCCCTAATAAGTCCCTGTCTATCCAAGTATTTTTAGATCCTATCTCTTAGTACTCCTTCCAATAATTTACCTACTACTGACGTCAAGCTTACCGGCCTATAATTTCCCAGATTACTTTTTGAGCCTTTTTTAAGCAACGGAACAACATGAGCTATCCTCCAATCATCCGGCACCGAACAAAGGGACAAGAAGCTCAAATCATGAAATATTGCATTGTAAAGTTCAATTCTCTTTTACATGGGATATTTTTTATTCATTGATTGATGGGACCTGGATGTGGCTGGGCCAGCATTTACTGCCTGTCCCTAACTGTCCACAAGGCGGTGAAGAGCAGGTTGGTCACTACAACAAAAACAGAAAATGCTGCAAAGTCTCAGGGGATCAGACAGCATCTGTGGGGAGAAAATCAAACCAATGTCTCGAGTCTGCATGACTCTTCAGGGCCAGAATCAGCACAATTCTGCTGCACTCTCTTACTGTTATAGACAACTGCCAAGAAACGCCACACACAAAACAGAATGCCAGATGTCAACAAGGTCACTGTATCGAGCAGGCACTGCACAGGCACCATTTGGCCTTGGAGGGAGTGCAGAGGAGGTTTACTAGGCTGATACCGGAGTTGAGGGGATTGAGCTATGAGGAGAGGCTGAATAAACTAGGCTTGTACTCGTTAGAGTTTAGAAGAATGAGGGGAGATCTCATTGAGACGTATAAGATGATGAATGGGATGGATAGGATAGAGGTGGAGAGACTCTTCCTGCTCAGAAAGGACAGTAGGACTAGGGGGCACAGCCTCAAGATAAAGGGGGGGCGGTTTAGAATGGAGTTGAGGAAGAACTTCTTCACTCAAAGGGTGGTGAATCTCTGGAATTCTCTGCCCGTTGAAGTGGTGGAGGCTGCCTCGCTAAATATTTTTAAGAAGCGGGTTGATGGGTTCTTGATAAGAGAGGGGATTAAGGGTTATGGGGAGAGGGCGGGAATGTGGAACTGAGCCACGACAGATCAGCCATGATCTTATTGAATGGCAGGGCAGGCTCGAAGGGCTAGATGGCCTACTCCTGCTCCTATTTCTTACGTTCTTATATGACTAACTGACGGAGCAGAGCTTGTGAGCAAACATTGTACAGCAGCCAGTTCATTAACAGCAGCCGTCCACACCAGGGCTGTTCCCACGGATACACTCACTAATGGATCATCAGCAGCTGCAACTCTTCAGATATCAGAACATATCATTTGTTAAAACAGCCAAATGAAATAATTGAGTGGGTCAGCACTGCTGCCTCACAGCGGGTCAGCACTGCTGCCTCACAGCGGGTCAGCACTGCTGCCTCACAGCACCAGGGATCCGGGTTCGATTCCAGTCTTCGGTCACTGTCTGTGCAAAGTCTGCACGTTTCCCCCATGACTGCACGGGTTTCCTCCCCCGGTGCTCTGGTTTCCTCCCACAGTCCAAAGAAGTGCAGATAAGGTTGATTGGCCATGCTTAATTCACCGTTAGTCAGGGGATTAACAGAAAAAATATGTGGGGTTACAGGGATAGGGCATGAGTGGGATTGTGGCCAGTACAGACTGAATAGGCTGAATGGCCTTCTTCTGCACTGTAGGGATTCTATGATTCTACAAATATCCAGCTTCCAAATTCAAGCTGTTGACTAATGTTGTATTCATAGGAGTGTTTGATGGGGGGACAGTGTAGAGGGAGCTTTACTCTGTATCTAACCCTGTGCTGTACCTGTCCTGGGAGTGTTTGATGGGGGTCAGTGTAGAGGGAGCTTTACTCTGTATCTAACCCCGTGCTGTACCTGTCCTGGGAGTGTTTGATGGGGACAGTGTAGAGAGAGCTTTACTCTGTATCTAACCCTGTGCTGTACCTGTCCTGGGAGTGTTTAACACACAGTGTTTCATCTTCTCTAGATGTTTGAAGAGCTTTTCAAATTTCATTCAATTCCATGTGTGGGTGAAATATTATTTTCATTGGTTTAAACTCAGTGAGATCTCCTTTTGATGATGAAAGTATTTCCATTTACACAGTGTAGAAGGCTAGGGGCCAAGTGTTGAAAAATGGGATTAGAATAGATAAGTGCATGATGGCTGCATGGACAGGATGGACTGAAGGGCCTCATTCTGTGCTGTAAAACTCTGTGAAATTGTGATCGGCATTGAACCAAGATGTATTTTTGCGTAAGTTATTTGCATTTCACATCAGCTAAACTGTCCAAAATACCTATGTGTAGGTTGTGGATTACATAAAATAAAAGCAAATGACTGTGGATTCTGGAATCTGAAACAGAAACAGAAAATGCTGGAAAATTTCAGCGGATCCGACAGTCTCTGGAGAGAGAATAGAGCCAGAGTTTCGAGTCCGCATCAAAACTCAGCTCTGACAAAGCGCAATCCAGATTCGAAATGTTGGCTCTATTTTCTCTCCAGATGTTGCGATATCCCAACATTTTCCGTGATTGTTGTGTGTGGATTACGTACTCAGTTTGCACTGTGCTGCTGTCTCCAGACATTCTTTGTGGGCGCCGGCACCACAGCTCGAACAAGCGTAGCCCTGGAAAAATATCCCTCTGTGGGAAAAATATAGGAGCAAGATTAACATAAAGCCTGAAACACAAAGGGGAAAAGCTGAATGCCCCCCCGAAATGGAGAGAGAGAAGCTTGGGTTTCAGCACGACTGTTAGACCAGAGAGTTCAGTAATCACGGGGTGGGAGGGGGATTGAATATTCAAGTAGGGAGGTCTTGTACAGGGCACTGGTGAGGCCGCTGCTGGAGTACTGTGTGCTGTTTTGGTCACCGCACTTATGCAAGGATATTTTGGCCTTGGAGGGAGTGCAGAGGAGGTTTACTAGGCTGATACCGGAGTTCAGGGGGTTGAGCTATGAGGAGAGGCTGAATAAACTAGGCTTGTACTCATTAGAGTTTAGAAGAATGAGGGGAGATCTCATTGAGACGTATAAGATGATGAATGGGATGGATAGGATAGAGGTGGAGAGACTCTTCCCGCTCAGAAAGGACAGTAGGACTAGGGGGCACAGCCTCAAGATAAAGGGGGGGGGCGGTTTAGAACGGAGTTGAGGAGGAACTTCTTCACTCAAAGGGTGGTGAATCTCTGGAATTCTCTGCCCGTTGAAGTGGTGGAGGCTACCTCGCTAAATATATTTAAGACGCCAGTAGATAGGTTTTTGACAGACAAGGGGATTAAGGGTTATGGGGAGAGGGCGGGAATGTGGAACTGATCCACTTCAGATCAGCCATGATCTTATTGAATGGCGGGGCAGGCTCGAAGGGCTAGATGGCCTACTCCTGCTCCTATTTCTTATGTTCTTTATGTGGTGGGGTTGTAGCTGGTGAGATTCCTAGAGGGGTGGGGGTTGCGGTTGGTGAGATTCTTGGGGGTGGGGGTGTTCGCGTATGGGGAGATTCCTGGGGGCGGGGAGGAGGGAGGATTGCGGTTGGGGAGATTCCTGGGGGTGGGGGTGTTAGTGGTTGGGGAGATTCCTGGGGGTGGGGGTGTTAGTGGTTGGGGAGATTCCTGGGGGTGGGGGGGGGGGGGGGGGGGGGTCGGTGGGGAGGGAGGATTGCGGTTGGGGAGATTCCTGGGGGTGGGGGTGTTAGTGGTTGGGGAGATTCCTGGGGGTGGGGGGGGGGGGGGTCGGTGGGGAGGGAGGATTGCGGTTGGGGAGATTCCTGGGGGTGGGGGTGTTAGTGGTTGGGGAGATTCCTGGGGGGGGGGGGGGGTCGGTGGGGAGGGAGGATTGCGGTTGGGGAGATTCCTGGGGGTGGGGGTGTTAGTGGTTGGGGAGATTCCTGGGGGTGGGGGGGGTCGGTGGGGAGGGAGGATTGCGGTTGGGGAGATTCCTGGGGGTGGGGGTGTTAGTGGTTGGGGAGATTCCTGGGGGTGGGGGGGGGTCGGTGGGGAGGGAGGATTGCGGTTGGGGAGATGCCTGGGGGTGGGGGTGTTCGCGGTTGGGGAGATTCCTGGGGGCGGGGAGGAGGGAGGATTGCGGTTGGGGAGATTCCTGGGGGTGGGGGGGCAGACAGAGAGTTTCTGCTTTTACCTTAGCAACATTCCACATGCTTTGCAGTTAGTGAATTTGTCAAAAGTGGTCATTTGGAAGTTGTGATAATTTGCTGTTGCTTTCTCAGGTTTAATATTTGACCTGAAATAGAAAATAATCGAATGAGGACAGTAAAAATGGCAGTTTTGCCCCTGAAACGTATCACAGAAACGGTTTATTTTGTTTAATCCTCAGCTGCCACTGTGCCAACAGTTCCAGCTTTGTGACATTCCTACTCATTGCAGAGAATATCCTCACAGGCACAGTAACTGGTGACAAATGTCCAAGGGCACCCAGGGGTGCTGGGAGACTGGGTCTGAACTGCATGGCATCTGACCAAAACCCAGGAAACCAGGATTCTGTGACAGACATAATCTTTACTGCGGAGGTGGAGGCCATTCAGCCCCTCTAATCCTTCATACAGGATGTGAAGATGCCAGCGTTGGACTGGGGTGGGCACAGTAAGAAGTCTCACAACTCCAGGTTGAAGTGCAGCAGGTTTATTTGGTAGCACGAGCTTTCAGAGCGCTGTCCCTTTATCAGCTGAGTGATAACTTGCTGAAGGAACAGTGCTCTGAAAGCTCGTGATGCCAAATAAACCTGTTGGCCTTTAACCTGGTGTTGAGAGACTTCTTACCCTTTACACAGGAAATCATTCTGTGCCTTAAGCCTTCTCTACTATTCGATTAGATTAGATTTGTTTATCTTCATTTACCTTTCTTGGTTCCACAGCTTTTAATGCCCTTGCCCAACATGAAACTTAACAATCTTAGCTCTGACATTTTTAACTGATCCTGAATCGATTTTTAAATAATCAGCAGCTGTCTGTGGGGAGGGTTTCTGTTTTCTAACCCCCTTTATGTGAAAAACTGCCTGTGGATGTCACCTCTGAACAGACTGGCTCAAATTTTAAATTCTGCCCCTTGTTCTGGACTCCCGCCAACCCCACCCCCCTCCACTCGACCCCTGCCCACCCCCCTCCACTCGACCCCTCCCCACCCCCCTCCACTCGACCCCTGCCCACCCCCCTCCACTCGACCCCTCCCCACCCCCCTCCACTCGACCCCTGCCCACCCCCCTCCACTCGACCCCTGCCCACCCCCCTCCACTCGACTCCTGCCCACCCCCCCCACTCAACCCCTGCCCACCCCCCCCCCCCCCCCCCCACTCAACCCCTGCCCACCCCCCCCCACTCGACTCCTCCCCCGAGGGAATCGTTTCTCTACGTCAATCCCATCAAATCCCAATCAATAACATCACTCCTTAATTCCAAGAAATGGAAACCAGGAATGGAATTCTCCGACAGTTCACACCAGTGGGATTCTCCAATCCCGTTGCAGTGAATGGAGATTTGACTGGGAGTCTAATTCCCTGTCTTCTCTGGCAGCGGTGGCAGGATGTGAACGGACAGAGAACTCCGGCCCTCTTTTAATCCAACTGGAATTTGGAGAGGGATTGGACAAATCCAGTTGTGGGCTTTGTTAGAACAAATGTTACTGGTCAGAATATAGAGGAGATCTGGCTGAGAGAGTATCAGAACAGCAGGTTCCAGACACTAACACTTCCTGTATTATCGAACATGCCACGTTCCAACTTGCAGAGACAGACAGATCTGGAAAACTCTCACCAGGCTAAGGGCTGGTGTGAGTGAGAAGAGGGATTTCTTTTCTGGTACACGGGCACCAGTTTTGGAGCAGAAGGGAGGGGCTCCGTGTGATTAAACTGAGAGAGAACCCGAGCAGCCAGGGGATAACTTGAGGTCCCGACCAGGAGAGTAAAAAGATGGTTGGAAATAAAGAGAAATGGCTTTTAAAATTCATTCAAACTGCCTGAACAGCAGCGTACACAGTGTCTATAATAAAACAGAGGATCTGAAAACAATACAGTGCAAGGATCCAGATATATCAGGACACGGCTACAGAAAAATCAGCAATGGAAAATAAAGGTTGCATCACATATCTAGAGAACTACAAAAGGTTGTGAATGAAGCCCAATCCATCACACAAACATTGACTCTGTCTACATTTCCCACTGCCTCAGCAAAGCAGCCAGCGTAATTAAGGACCCCACGCACCCCGGACATTCTCTCTTCCACCTTCTTCTGTAGGAAAAAGATATAAAAGTCTGAGGTCACGTACCGACCGACTCAAGAACAGCTTCTTCCCTGCTGCTGTCAGACTTTTGAATGGACTGACCTCGCATTAAGTTGATCTCTATCTACGCCCTAGTTATGACTGAAACACGACGTTCTGCACTCTCTTGTTTCCTTCTCTATGAACAGTACGCTTTGTCTGTATAGTGCGCAAGAAATGATACTTTTCACTGTATGTTAATACACGTGACAATAATAAATCAAATCAAAAAGAGAAAGAATGGCAGCTGGAGCAGTTGTATTTATTCAGGATAACCGGACAGTAACAGAGAGAAAGGACACTGCTCGCAATAAAGAAAAGTAGAATCCATGTGGGTAGAGAAACAAGATCAATCACATTAAGAGGTAATAAGCAAAGGGAGTGAAAGGTTACTGGGGTAGGTGGGAATGTGGAGGTTACAATCAGCCATGAACTTATGAATGATGGAGCAGCTTGACGGGCTGAGTGGCCTACTTCTGCACCTAATTTGTATGTACGTCCACAGATCATCTATTAATGGAAGGGAGGTAGGGGAAGAAATCTGCACAGCTGGGTAAAAAGCCATGGGGAATTTCAACTACCCTGATATTCATTGGACAGGCAAGGTAAGTAAATGGAATAAGGGAATGGGATTCTTATACCGTGTACAGGACTCCTTCCTAACTTGATATTTAAAAAACCAGGCAAGGTAAATTCCCTATTGGATCTAGTAATGGGGAATGAATCAGAACTGATAAAATAAGCAAACACTGGGGAACATCTGGGCAATAGTGAACATAATACAATCCAATTTAGAATAATAATTGGGAAAGAGATACACACGACAAAGACCAGGGTAATGATTGGAGATAAGCTGATCTTGAGGAGTTGAGAATAGAACATGAGAAAGTAAAATGAACAATAATACTGACAAACAATGATGTAGAACAGCCACAGGAAACATTTAAAAATGAGTTCAGTGCAGAGCAAGGAAAACCTGTTCCACTGAAAGGAAAGAACAAATAAAACACTAATGGGATTCCAGTGAGGAATAAGGATACAGACTAAAACTTGATAAGAAAAGAGACAGACACTAATTTCATGGAGAACTGGAGTGAGCAGCGAGGGAGAATGTGAAGATATTAAAAGAATGAGGAAATGAAAGCGGAATTATGAAATAAAATTAACAGAGAACATGAAACATAACACTGAAATATTCTACAGATATATGAAAAAATTGGAAAGCTGAGATTGAAACAGGGCGACGAGGGGACATTCAGGATGAACTGAAGAATGAGTGAAAAATGGTGAAAGATTAAATATTTACTCCATTTCAGTATTTATCAGATGGATCAAATCGATATCGGAAACTGACATTAGAAATTATATAACTGCATTTAGAATAAATTGAGAAATATTAAATTTAAGTAATTAAATCCAGAGAGGGTAAAGTCCCTGATCTGGATTAATTACATCTGATATTTTATCTGGAGAAGAAATAGCAGGAGCACAAATCTGGATATTTAGTAATTGAATAGGAACAGGTATTACACCAGGGGACTGGTGGATGATTCATGGAATTCCTATATTTAAGAAGTGGGGTAGATGATATCGAGCGAACTACAGACCAGTCCACTTAACATCGGTGGTAGAAAAAATAATGCAGGAAAGAACAGAAAACTGTCCGGAAACAAGAAATAGAATACTGAATAATCAGAATAGATTTCAAAAGGGAAAGTCCCACTTCACCAATACACTGAATTCTTTGAAAAGGTAACAGAATAGAGAAGGGTAGCGCAGTAGTCATAGGGGTTTACAGCATGGAAACAGGCCCTTCAAACCAACTTGTACATGCCGCCCTTTTTGTTAACCACTAAGCTAGCACCATTTGCCCACATTTGGCCCATATGCCTTTATAGCTATCTACTATCTTACCCATGTAACTGTCTAAATCCTTTTTAAAAGATAAAATTGTACCCACAGATGTAATGTATCTAGGTTTCCAAATTACCTTTGAAAAGGTGGCACAGAATAAGCAGCCAACACGGTTGTAACGTGCAGTTGCAAAAGACAAGTAACTGAGACAGATTGCTTTTTGGATACAAGAGAGAAAGACAGGAGCAGCAAAGCTTTGTTATTGCGGAAGGTGGGAACTATGATCCACTGGGATCAATCCTAAGATCACTGTGTTTACAATTTATATTAATCATTTAGACTTTGGGAACAAAAGCATTATATCTAAATTTGCTGATGATCTCAAATAGGAGAAATGTGATAAATTACAAACTAATAAAATGTAGAATGGATGAAAATTGACAAATTAATTTCATCATTGATAAACCCGAGGTATTACATTTGGGAAGAAATACAAGGTATCATTCAGAAATTAAGTCTAAACAGGTACGAGAAGCAGTGAAATCTGGGGTAATAAATATACAAATGATTAAAAATAGTGAAGCAGCACAAAATCAGGCCATAAAGTGAATCGAGCACTAGGCTTCATTTCCAAAGGGAATTGAAAAGTGGAGATGTTTTCTAGAAAGGAATAGAAGAAAGATTGAAGATTACACTGATGGAGTTAGAAGGCAAGAACAGTGATCCAGGATGACACCTGTTATTGGTTTATATATTCTCTATAAATTGTCCTCATAATATAATCATTTTACCCTCGCTGTTATCATTCACTCTGGTGAATGTGTTGCAGCCTCTCTGGATAAAGTCTTCCCTGAGATACGGAGCCCAGAACTGAACACAGTGATTCCAGAAGGTTCTGTGTGGCTGCATATTCAATTCTACCTCTTCACATTACAGCTATTTTCAGATAAAGACCAAGGCGTTTTTTATCTTTTTAATTATTTCTTTCTACTTGTCCACTCACTTTAAGCGATTCTTTTCTTGGATCTGTAAATTTCTCCGCTTTTCACTTTGGGAAATATTATATTCTGGTTGGTCTGTCTGAGGTCCGGACTAAATCAGCCCACATTCCGCACTCTCACTCCACCTGCCAGTTTTGTTATCCACTATACCAATCATTGTCCATATGTTGTTTCAGGATTAGGGAATACATTCGAGTCATCCTGAATAATGAGGTGAGAAACCCATTTACAGTGACCTCTCCAGCCTGCCTTTACTAGTTTATATTAGCTCAGAGCAGGCAGCCTGGAATGGGGCTCACGGTAACTCCACAGACATGACTCACATTGCCATTTCAAATTGCTCCATCCACTTCCTCTTCATGTCTTCTGTTTTACAGAACAGCTGGAATCCCTGCTTCCCCTGAAGGTGAATTAAATAAAAAGCATAGGACCACTGGAAGACACAAAAGCAAAGTTCTCAGGTTAGGAACTTAGAGACACAACATCAGACAGACAGTCCATAAACCAGAGTACACCCCAGAGACAATTCACCTGTCTCCCGGGTAAGGGAGGGGAGGGGGGCAGTTCCACTGCCCCGAGGGCAGGGTCCTCTCAATCCCATTGGACACAGTTAACAATTAAAAGTTCTTCCTTTGGCTTTTAATTAAGGCAAATGGAATTTTGTCCTTCATTGCTAGAGGGATGGAGTTTAAAAACAGTGAGGTTATGTTGCAGCTGTATAAGGTACTGGTGAGGCCACACCTGGAGTACCGTGGACAGTTTTGGTCTCCTTACTTGAGAAAGGATATACTGGCACTGGAGGGGGTGCAGAGGAGATTCACTAGGTTGATTCTGGAGTTGGGAGGGTTGGCTTATGAGGAGAGACTGAGTAGACTGGGACTATACTCATTGGAATTCAGAAGAAACATATAAGATTATGAAGGGAATAGATAAGATAGAAGCAGGGAGGTTGTTTCCACTGGCGGGTGAAACTAGGACTAGGGGGCATAGCCTCAAAATAAGGGGAGCAGATTCAGGACCGAGTTGAGGAGGAACTTCTTCACACAAAGCTGGGCCCAAGGGCCTGTTTCCATGTTGTAAATCTCTATGACTCTATGACAAAGGGTTGTGAATCTGTGGAATTCCCTGCCCAGTGAAGCAGTTGAGGCTCCCTCACTGAATGTTTTTAAGGCAAGGATAGATAAATTTTTGAACAGTAAAGGAATTAAGGGTTATGGTGAGCGGGCGGGTAAGTGGAGCTGAGTCCATGAAAAGATCAGCCATGATCTTGTTGAATGGTGGAGCAGGCTCGAGGGGCCAGATGGCCGACTCCGGCTCAAAATTCTTATGTTCTTAGTTTTTAAGATCAGAGTGCTCCCTGCCACTGCTCTCAAGCTGAGCTTTTCTCAGCTTTGCTGCAGATCCCGGGCTCCAATCTCAATCATAACACCTCCCCCCCCCACCACCCCCCCCCGCCCCGCCCCCAGTCTCACATCATAACCCCCCCCCACCACAACCCCAATCTCACATCATAACCTCCCCCCGCAACCACGACCCCAATCTTACATCATAACCCCCCACCACGACCCCAATCTCACATCATAATCCCCCCAAACTCAAACACCCCAACACTTTCCACAGTCTTGCTCTGATCACCACAGCCTCCACTCTATTGCCTATGCCTCTGCACTGCCCTGAACCCCATCCCTGGCCCCACTCTGATCTCCCTGGCCCAGCTGATCTGGTATTAGATATAATTCTCCTCCTCATTCTCACACTTTACTTCAAGTCCCAATGGAATGGCTGGATTAATTCGGGATGAAGCAAGTTACTGCCTCTTTCCAACAACAATACCAGTTTATCCCCAGCGCTTGTCCTATCTCACACAGGATGTATGGGCTTTACCAGATCTGCAGCCTCTCCCTTTGGCTGGCTACTGATTCCTTGATGTATTTGGTAATCTAACATTCTGCTGCATTCATTTCAGCCTTTATTCCAGATCACAGAATCATTACAGTACAGGAGGAGACCATTTGGCCCATCATGTCTGCACTGGCTCTCCAATCATCACATAATGCTATTCCGCTGCCTTTCCCTGGACCCATGGCTTTTATAAAGCAGCAACAATATTGTCTCCCGTTATCCCAAAAGGACAACTGATGATCAGACAGTGCTGACCTGTGGCTCACTCAGATCAGATTCACCTTCTGACTGGGAGAACTGGAACAGACAGCTGAGCCACTGAAATCCAACAGAGTCAGAAACACAATGGGGGGCACAAATCATCAGCAAATAAATTCACTCAGTTAACTAGCAACACAAACTTTCATTAGGTAATTATTGGAAAGGATTCTTCCAGACAGGATTTACTCCCACTTGGAAATACGTGAACATATTAACAAGAGGCAACATGGTTTTGTGAAGAGCCTGTTGGGATATACCCCAGAATACTGAGACAGGCAAGAGAGGAAATTGCTGGGGCTTTGAGAGAAATCTTCGTATCTTCACTGGCTACAGGGGAGGTCCCAGAGGATTGGAGAACAGCCAATGTTGTTCCTTTGTTTAAGGGTAGCAAGAATAATCCAGGTAATTACAGGCCGGTGAGCCTTATGTCAATAGCAGGGAAATTATTGGGGAGGATTCTTCAACACAGGATTTACTCCCACTTGGAAATAAGTGGATGTATTAGTGAGAGGCAACATGGTTTTGTGAAGGGGAGGCCCTGTCTCACAAACTTGATCAAGTTTTTTGAGGAAGTGACGAAGATGATTGATGAGGGTAGGGCAGTGGATGTTGTTTACATGGACTTCAGTAAGGCCTTTGACAAGGTCCCTCATGGCAGACTGGTACAGAAGGTGGAGTTGCATGGGACCAGGTGAACTGGCAAGGTGGATACAGAACTAGCTCGATCATAGAAGATGGAGGGTAGCAGTGAAAAGGTGTGTTTCTGAATGGAGCGTTGTGGGCGAAGAAATGGCAGATGGATTTATTCCAGACAAATGTGAGGTAATACATTTTGGAAGGTCTAATACAGATAGGAAATATACAGTAAATGGCAGAGCCCTTAAGAGTATTGATAGGCAGAGGGATCTGGGTGTACAGGTACACAGGTCACTGAAAGTGGCAAGACAGGTGGAGAAGATAATCGAGAAGGCATACGGCATGCTTGCCTTCATCGGCCAGGGCATTGAGTTTAAAAATTGGCAAGTCATGTTGCAGCTTTATAGAACCTTAGTGAGGCCGCACTTGGAATGTAGTGTTCAATTCTGATCGCCACACTACCAGGAGAGGGTACGGAAAAGAGGGCTTTGGCGAGGGTACAGAAAAGATTTACCAGGATGTTGCCTGGTATGGAGGTCGTTAGCTATGAGGAGAGGTTGGAGAAACTTGGTTTGTTCTCATATGGAGCGATGGACATTGAGGGGAGACCTGATGGAAGTCTACAAGATTATGAAGGGCATGGACAGAGTGGATAGTCAGAAGCTTTTTCCCAAGGTGGAAGAGTCAATTACTGGGGGGCACAGGTTTAAGGTGCGAGGGGCAAGGTTTAAAGGAGATGTACGAGGCAAGTCATTTTACCCAGAGGGTGGTGGGTGCCTGGAACTCGCTGCTAGGGTGAGATGGTTGAAGCGGATACAGTAGTGACTTTTAAGGGGCGTCTTGACAAATACATGAATAGGATGGGAATAGAGGGATACGGTCCCCGGAAGGGTAGGGGGTTTTAGTTCAGTGGGGCAGCATGGTCAGTGCAGGCTTGGAGGGCTGAACGGCCTGTTCCTGTGCTGTAATTTTCTTTGTTTTTTGTAAACGCACTCGAGTGACCAGGAACATAAACTATTCAGAAGATTTTCACAGTATTTCCAAAGCAGCTATTGAAGACTCACCATCTTCCCGTGGGACTGAGGCATGGAAGAACAACAGAGACAACATCAGCAGGTAGTCAGAGTTAACAAACAGGACAAAGCACTCAGTGTGACTGTGGAATTGACTCCATTCTGCACTTCTCTCAATCACACTAACTGGCTCCCAGAGACTGGAATGAACTAGGGAGCAGATTCCAACCACTCAAAACCTCCAAGTAGCAGCAGCAAAGCTCCAGCAGGGAAATTAGAGAGGGAGAGAGAAGGGGTGGGTGTCAGGGGAGAGAAGGGGGGCAGGGAGGCGATGTGGAGGAGACAGACCCTTGCACTCGTGGCCCGATCAATTGTAACCCCCTATTCACACATTCTTCTTCACAATTCCCCACTCGCACTCCGCCTGCCCTCCATCCCTCCTCGCTCCCACTCCCTGCACCGTTGTGCAGACACACTTTCACTGGGTTCTCACTAGCGCTGATGTGATGTGTTTGATATCCACAGCCTGAGTTGTGTTCAAATCAGGCAGTTACCTTTCGCAATTCCTTGTTATTCATCGGATCGTCCGTCACTTTATGGGACTGAAGATCAATCATCTCTTTCAGTTCATAGTTGTAACCCTTCCTTTTACACACAATGACCGCCTTATCGAAGAGGAACAGGTACCTGGAACATTCCAGAACATTCCAACAAATCACAGCTTCATCAGCAACATGAACACAAACAACAGATTATTGCCAAATTCCCACCGTGGAAAGCTCCCCCCCCAAGAGTTCCACACACACTGACTCTCACTGGGGTACGGGTCCCACACACACTGACTCTCACTGGGGTACGGGTCCCCCACACACTGACTCTCACTGGGGTACGGGTCCCACACACTGACTCTCACTGGGGGACGGGTCCCACACACACTGACTCTCACTGGGGGACGGGTCCCACACACACTGACTCTCACTGGGGTACGGGTCCCCCACACACTGACTCACCGGGGTACGGGTCCCCCACACACTGACTCTCACCGGGGTACATAGAACATAGAACATTACAGCGCAGAACAGGCCCTTCGGCCCACGATGTTGCGCCGACCAGTTAAAAAACAATGACCCACTAATCTAAACCAATCCCTTTTCGTCCATAAACCTATCCACAGATCTCTTAAACGCCCCCAAACTAGGCGCATTTACAACCGCAGCAGGCAGGGCATTCCAATCCCTCACCACCCTCTGGGTAAAGAACCTACCCCTGACATCCGTCCTATAACTACCCCCCCTTAATTTAAAGCCATGCCCCTTCGTGCTAGCTTTCTCCATCCGAGGAAAAAGGCTATCACTATCCACCCTATCTAAACCTCTAATCATCTTATATGTTTCAATAAGATCCCCTCTTAGCCGCCTTCTTTCTAGCGAAAACAACCCCAAATCCCTCAGTCTCTCCTCATAGGACCTCCCCTCCATACCAGGCAACATCCTGGTAAACCTCCTCTGCACCCTCTCCAAAGCCTCCACATCCTTCCTGTAATGTGGAGACCAGAACTGCACACAATACTCCAAGTGCGGCCGCACCAGAGTTGTGTACAGTTGCAACATGACGCTGCGACTCCTAAATTCAATCCCCCTACCAATAAACGCCAAGACACTGTATGCCTTCTTAACAACCTTATCTACTTGATTCCCAACTTTCAGGGATCTATGTACACATACACCTAGATCCCTCTGTTCATCCACACTATTCAAAGTCAGCGTGTGTGGTACGGGTCCCACACACGCTGACTCTCACCGGGGTACGGGTCCCACACACGCTGACTCTCACCGGGGTACGGGTCCCACACACGCTGACTCTCACTGGGGTACGGGTCCCACACACGCTGACTCTCACCGGGGTACGGGTCCCACACACGCTGACTCTCACTGGGGTACGGGTCCCACACACACTGACTCTCACTGGGGTACGGGTCCCACACACACTGACTCTCACTGGGGTACGGGTCCCACACACACTGACTCTCACTGGGGTACGGGTCCCACACACACTGACTCTCACTGGGGTAGGGGTTATCCTGAGTTTGATGATATAGAAATCCAAGTCTGTCTGTTTGGAAGGTGTTTTATGTGATGCACTCGGAACCAGCCGAGGAATTTAAATCCCGTTCCCCTGAGCTTTATTTCACCTCCAAAAATCAAGCAAATAGAAAACAGCCAGGACAAACAGCAAACCTGGCTTCAAGCAGGTCAACACTTCGACCTTTAACCTGCTGCATCTTAACACTCTGACCTTTGACTTCTGGCATACACACCGATCCTGCTTTGTTCTGTTAACCGTGGAACACACTTTCAATTCTCCATCGATCTTCGGTCTCCCGAAATTCACCAGTGATGTGTGCTGTCAAAACAAAGCACGCTAGCCATGGACCCAACATCAAACACGGCACCCCCACAGACACCCGGATCCCCCGCAGACCCTCCCAACCACCTGCAGACTCTCCCCGACCACCCCCACACAGAACCCCCCACCGACCACCCCGCAGGGCACCTACCGACACCCCCCCCCTGCCCCCGCAGGCCCCCCCCCCTCACAAGCCCCCCAGCACCGCTCCCCCCCGCCCCCTTGCAGATCCCCCCTGACCACCCCGCAGGGCCCCCCCCCGCAGAGCCCCCCTGACCACCCCCTGCAGAGCCCCCCCAGACTGCTCCCGCAGAGCCCCCCACTAACCGCCCCCGCAGAGGGCCCCGGACCACATGCAGCACCCCCTGGATCATATGCAGACCGCTGGACATCCCAAACCCCCGCAGACCCTCCCCAAAATACCCACTGCGGACCCCCGGACACCCCCCCAAACATCCAATGCAGACCACCAGGCACTCCCCACAGATACCCAGCGCAGACTCCAGGACCCCGACCCCTGCCCCACCGCCCCCCCCACCCCACACTCCCGGATCACCTCCCACAGACACTCCAGACCCCCTGCAGACTCTCTGGCCTTCCCCCATCCCCCACAGATCCTTGATCCTCCCCTGCAGAAAACTCCGACCACCCACAGACCCCAAGATTCCCCGGCAGATTCCCGGAGTCCCCACAGACCGGACCAGCCCCGCACACCCAGCACAGACACACCAGAATCGCAGATCTCCTGCGGATCTCCCACCCTCCCAAAGCCCTGGACCACCCACAACAGACAATCCATAACCTCGACCCCTCACAGACCCCCAGGCCATTCCCCCCCCCCCCCCCCCCCCCGCAGATCCTTGAATTCCCCCCCAGGCACCGAGAACAATGCCTGCAAACGCTCAGGTCCCAGCAGACACCCTGGCTTAGTCTGCAGAGCAACTGTCTATCAGACAGTCTTCACGCAATGGAGTAGCCAATCATTGAACTCTGTCTGCGGTCAGTGCCCGCGGTCAGTGAGGGGTCAGTGCCCGCGGTCAGTGAGGGGTCAGTGCCCACGGTCAGTGAGGGGTCAGTGCCCACGGTCAGTGAGGGGTCAGTGCCCACGGTCAGTGAGGGGTCAGTGCCCACGGTCAGTGAGGGGTCAGTGCCCACGGTCAGTGAGGGGTCAGTGCCCACGGTCAGTGAGGGGTCAGTGCCCACGGTCAGTGAGGGGTCAGTGCCCACGGTCAGTGAGGGGTCAGTGCCCACGGTCAGTGAGGGGTCAGTGCCCACGGTCAGTGAGGGGTCAGTGCCCGCGGTCAGTGAGGGGTCAGTGCCCGCGGTCAGTGAGGGGTCAGTGCCCGCGGTCAGTGAGGGGTCAGTGCCCGCGGTCAGTGAGGGGTCAGTGCCCACGGTCAGTGAGGGGTCAGTGCCCACGGTCAGTGAGGGGTCAGTGCCCGCGGTCAGTGAGGGGCCAGTGCCCGCGGTCAGTGAGGGGTCAGTGCCCACGGTCAGTGAGGGGTCAGTGCCCACGGTCAGTGAGGGGTCAGTGCCCACGGTCAGTGAGGGGCCAGTGCCCACGGTCAGTGAGGGGTCAGTGCCCACGGTCAGTGAGGGGTCAGTGCCCGCGGTCAGTGAGGGGTCAGTGCCCACGGTCAGTGAGGGGTCAGTGCCCACGGTCAGTGAGGGGTCAGTGCCCACGGTCAGTGAGGGGTCAGTGCCCACGGTCAGTGAGGGGTCAGTGCCCACGGTCAGTGAGGGGTCAGTGCCCACGGTCAGTGAGGGGTCAGTGGCTCTGAGCTGTCAGTTTTCACACTCACCAGATTCTCTATCGAGCATTGGAATTCTGAGATTTTCTTCAGGGTCTCGTTATCTCTTTTTACTTCATTGATGTACATCGCCAAATCCTGCAATAAAACCACACTCACCAACCTCAGCAGCTCTCCCCAGGAAGACACTGAATCATAAACTATTTAACATCAATATTCTATTGTTTATCGGGGCAGTTTCCAGCTGCAGTTAGTTCAATCAGATTGCAGTTCCAGTCTTGAGGCCTAGATGGCAATCTTGTACATGTGATTGGCCTGGACTGGACTGCAGCGAATTGGCTCAGTGTTAACTCCTGCAACTGGGGTGGGATTGAATGGACTCTCACCCTACGGCCGGAACTCTATCACCTTGCCTGCCACGGAATTGGAGCCAGTGAGGGTCTGACAACAGAAATCTCCAGTCACCTCCAGTGGGAATTTCCAGGCTCGCCTGAGTGAAACTGTAAAATTCTGCCCCATATCTCAGTTACTATCTTTCTCCAATTCCTCTTTCCTTCAGTGTTCTCCCTGTTTTGCAGGCAGCTCCTACCCTACCGCACTTTACCCAGGAGCTAGTATTTCCCACTTACATCCAGCAGCAAGTGTCTGGATATTTAACTATGATGCAGCTTCCCAAACTTCATCCGCTGTCTTGCGCAGTACAGAAAGGGTTAAGAGAGTCAGAGATAGACTCATAGAGGCTTACAGCAGGGAAACAGGCCCTTCGGCCCAACTTCTCCATGCTGCCCTCCTTTTTAAACCACTAAGCTAATCCCAATTGCCCACATTTGGCCCACATCCCTCTATACCCATCGTACCCACGTAACTATCTAAATGCTTTTTAAAAGACAAAATTGTACCCGCTTGTACTACTACTTCTGACAGCTTGTTCCAGACACCACTGTGTGAAAAAATTGCCCCTCAGAACCCTTTTGTATCTCTTCCCTCTCACCTTAAACCTAGTTTTAGACTCCCCTACCTTTGGGAAAAGATATTGACTATCTAGCTGATCTGTGCCCCTCATTATTTTCTAGACCTCTACAGGTCAGCCCCCAGCCTTCCTACGTTCCAGAGAAAAAAGTCCCAGTCTATCCAGACTCTCCTTATAACTCAATCCATCAAGTGTGGGAGCATCCAAGTAAATATTTTCTGCACTCTTTCGAGTTTAATAATAGAACATAGAACATTACAGCGCAGAACAGGCCCTTCGGCCCACGATGTTGCGCCGACCAGTTAAAAAGCAATGACCCTCTAACCTAAACCAATCCCTTTCCATCCATAAACCTATCCACGGATCTCTTAAACGCCCCCAAACTTGGCGCATTTACAACTGCAACAGGCAGGGCATTCCAATCCCTCACCACCCTCTGGGTAAAGAACCTACCTCTGACATCCATCCTATAACTACCACCCCTTAATTTAAAGCTATGCCCCCTCGTGCTAGCTTTCTCCATCTGAGGAAAAAGGCTATCACTATCCACCCTATCTAAACCTCTAATCATCTTATATGTTTCAATAATATCCTTTCTATAAAAAGGTGACCAGAACTGCATACAATATTCCAAGTGTGGCCTTACCAATATCTTGTAAACTTCAACAAGACGTCCTAATTCCTGTATTAAATGTTTTCACCACTCTGTCCACCTGTGTCTCCACTTTCAAGGAGCTATGAACCTGTACCCCTAGATCTCTCTGTTCTGTAACTCTCCCCAACACCCTACCATTAACTGAGTAAGTCCTGCCCTGGTTCAATCTAACAAAATGCATCACCTCACATTTGTCTAAATTAAACTCCATCTGCCATTTGTCAGCCCACTGGCCCAATTGATCAAGATCCTGTTGCAATTGGAGATAACTTTCCTCACTGTCCACTATGCTACCAATCTTAGTGTCATCTGCAAACTTACTAACCATGCCCCCTATATTCTCATGCAAATCATTAATATAAATGACAAATAACAGTGGGCCCAGCACTGATCTCTGAGGCACATCACTAGTCACTAGTTTGAAAAACAACCCTCTACAACCACCCTCTGGCTTCTGTCAAGAATCCAATTTTGTATCCATTTAGATACCTCACCCTGGATCCCGTGGGATTTAATCCTATGCAACAACCTACCATGCGGTACCTTGTCAAAGGCCTTGCTAAAGTCCATTCAGGCAACCTTCTTGGTTACACCTCCAAAAAGCTCAATTAGATTTGTGAGACATGATTTTCCACTCACAAAGCCATGCTGACTGTCCCTAATCAGTCCTTGCGTCTTTCAGCCCTTTTTAAACAAAGGCACAACATCTGCCACTCTCCAATCTTCAGGCACCTCACCCATGACTGTCGATGATTCAAATATCTCAGCTAGAGGACCCAGAATTTCCTCCCTAACCTCCCACAATTTCCTGAGATATACCAGGTCCTGGGATTTCTCTACCTTGATGCGCTTTAAGACTTCCTTCTCTGTAATATGTACACTCCTCAATATATCACTATTTATTTCCCCAAGTTCCCTAACGTCCATGCTTCTCAACAGTAAATACTAATGAGCAATATTCATTTAGGATCTCACCCATCGCTTATGGATCTGCACATGGATGATCTTGTTGATCTTTAAGAGGCCCTACCCTCTCCCTTGTTACTCTTTTACCCTTTATGTACTTGTAGAAGCTCTTTGGACTTTCCTTTGCCTTATCTGCCAAAACAACTTTGTGTCCCCTTTTTGCCCTCCTGATTTCTCTCTTAACTCTACTCCTACACCCTCTATACTCAAGAGATTCACTTGACCCCAGCTGCCTATGCATGTCATGTGCCTCTTTCTTCTTATTCACCAGGTCCTCAATATCCCGAGTGATCCAGGGTTCCCGACTTCTACCAACCTTGCCCTTCACTCTAAGAGGAATGTGTTTACCCTGAACCCTGGTTAACACACTTTTGAAAGCCTGACAGTTACTAGACATCCCTTTTCCTTCTCACAGACTCTCCCAAATAACTTTGGAAAGTTCCTGCTTGATACCAAAATTAGCCTTGCCCCAATTTAGAATTTTAACTTTTGGACCAGCGGGACTGAGAACAGTAACACCCACACTGTGATGTGAGTGAGTAGAACAGTAAGTAATGTGAGTGAACAGGAAAGGAATTAAGGGTTATGGTGAGTGGGCAGGTAAGTGGAGCTGAGTCCTCAAAAAGATCAGCCATGATCTTATTGAATGGCGGAGCAGGCTCAAGGGGCCAAATGGCCTTCTCCTGCTCCTAGTTTTTATGTTCTTGTAATCCACACCAAGGGGTCAGTGCAGTGTGGCACAGAGGTGTGTGCACAAGCAAGCATGGAGACATTTAATTCAAACCCATCACTGTGTATACATACATAATTCCTGTACTTAATAAATAGAGTTCACCTACACAAGACCACAAACACTGCCCTAAGACACACTGAACCACGCCTGACAACGCTCACTCAACATGCAGATACTAAACATGTTGAGAAACAGGGCCGACACCAAACCTGACACCAAACCCAAAACCGAACCAGACACCAAACCCAAAACCTTTGTGTGAGAGAATGTGTGTATATGAGAATGTGTACATATGTATGCGTGAATGAGAATGTCTTTGCTTGTCAGAATGTGTGTAAATGTGCATTTGTGTGTCTGAGAATGTGCAGGTGTTTGCAGCTGTGAGGGTGCATGAGTACATGTGTTAATTTGTGCATGCTCATGGTGTGTGTGTACATAAGTTTTTATTTATTGTCACAAGTAGGCTTACACTAACACGACAATGAACTTACTGTGAAAATCCCCTAGTTGCTGCACTCCGGTGCCCGTTCGGGTACACTGAGGGAGAATTTAGCATGGCCAATCCACCCTAACCAGCACATCTTCTGGACTGTGGGAGGAGACTAGGGCACACGGAGGAAACCCATGCAGACACGGGGAGAAGGCACAGATTCCACACAGACAATAACCCAAGATGGGAATCAAACCTGGATCCATGATGCTGTGAGGCAGCAGTGCTAACCACTATGCCACCATACTGCCTTGTGCACGTGTGTGTCTGTGTACATGTGTGTATGTGAGTATATATGTGCCTGTGTTATTCTGAGATTGTGTGTTTGAATCAGTGCATACCTGAGTGAGTGAGTATGAGTGAGCAAGTGAGAAGGTGAGTAGTTAGTAATGAGTAGCATTTATGATTCACTAAATCTCCTGTCAGCCCTACTGAATAAAACTGAAATCCTGAAGCCATCAAAATGCCAAAATCCAAATCTGGTGTGTTTTTGCTGACACTTCCCTGTTCTATCTTTAGCCAGCCTTCTCTTCTTTATATACATATGAAGAGGAGGCTGGCTAAAGTGAATGTTGGACCCTTAGAGGATGAGAGGGGGGATTTAGTGGTGGGAGATGAGGAAATGGCTGAGGCTTTAAATAAGTTTTTTGCCTCGGTCTTCACGGAGGAGGACGCGAATAGTTTGCCGTATCTTAAAGATAGAAGGATGGTAGGAGTTGAGGGCCTGAATGCAATTACTGTCACTAGGGAGGTAGTGCTTGATCGACTAATGGGACTGAAGGTGGACAAGTCCCCAGGACTGGATGGAATGCATCCCAGGGTTCTGAAGGAAATAGCAGAGGTGATAGTAGACGCCTTAGTGATTATTTACCAAACTTCACTGGATTCCGGGGAAGTGCTGGAAGATTGGAAAACGGCTAATGTTACGCCGCTGTTTAAAAAAGGTAGCAGGCAAAAGGCAGGGAATTATAGGCCGGTTAGTTTAACGTCTGTAGTTGGAAAAATGCTAGAAACCTTCATGACAGAAGAAATAGCGAGGCACCTAGAAAAGAATCGTTTGATAGAGCAGACGCAGCACGGATTCATTAAGGGGAAGTCGTGTTTGACGAATTTATTGGATTTCTATGAGGATGTGACTAGTGCGGAAGACAGAGGAGAACCAGTGGATGTGGTGTTTTCAGATTTTCAAAAGGCGTTTGATAAGGTGCCTCATAAAAGGTTGTTACAGAAGGTTAGGGTGCACAGAGTTGGGGGTAAGGTGTTAGTGTGGATAGAGGATTGGTTGTCTAATAGGAAGCAGAGAGTTGGTATCAATGGGTGCTATTCTGATTGGCGGTTGGTGACTAGTGGAGTGCCCCAGGGATCGGTGCTGGGGCCTCAGCTATTTACCATTTATATAGATGATCTGGAGGAGGGGGCTGAGTGTAGGGTAACGAAATTTGCTGATGACACGAAGATGAGTGGAAAAGCAAATTGCGTGGAGGGTGTGGAAAGTCTGCAGAGAGATCTGGATAGGCTAAGCGAGTGGGCGAGGACCTGGCAGATGGAGTACAATGTTAGCAAGTGTGAAGTTATCCACTTTGGCAGAAATAATAGTAGGAGGGATTACTATTTAAAAGGCGAAAAGCTGCAGCATGCTACGGTGCAGAGGGACCTGGGGGTCCTTGTGCATGAGTTGCAAAAACCCAGTCTGCAGGTGCAGCAGGTGATCAAGAAGGTGAATGGAACGCTAGCCTTTATAGCGAGGAGGATAGAATATAAAAGTAGGGAGGTCTTGCTGCAACTGTACAGGGCACTGGTGAGGCCACAGCTGGAGTACTGTGTGCAGTTTTGGTCGCCACACTTGCGGAAGGATATATTGGCCTTGGAGGGAGTGCAGAGAAGGTTCACTAGGCTGATACCAGAGATGAGGGGTTTAGCCTATGAACAGAGACTGAATAGACTGGGTCTGTACTTGTTGGAGTTCAGAAGGATGAGGGGGGATCTTATAGAGATAGAAGATAATGAAGGGGATGGATAGGATAGAGGTAGAGAGATTCTTCCCGCTTAGAAAGGACAGCAGGACTAGAGGGCACAGCCTCAAAAATAAGGGGGTGGGGGGACGGGACAGTTTAGATCGGAGTTGAGGAGGAACTTCTTCACTCAAAGGGTGGTGAGTCTCTGGAATTCTCTGCCCGTTGAAATGGTGGAGGCTGCCTCGGTAAATATATTTAAGTCACGGGTAGATAGGTTTCTGATAGACAAGGGGATTAAGGGTTATGGGGAGAGAGTGGGAAAGTGGAACTGATCCACTTCAGATCTCAGATCAACCATGATCTTATTGAATGGCGGGGCAGGCTCGAAGGGCTAGATGGCCTACTCCTGCTCCTGCTCCTATTTCTTATGTTTTTGTCACCAAAGTAGTTATAAAAGAAAATAATATTTCACACTGATGTCTCACTGAACTGAATCAGTCAAACAGCTTGGGAATCAGTGAGAGGTTCAGAGAGCAGCTGAGGGTGGGAGACACTCCGAGTGTCTGGATATTACAGAGATCGGGAATGTGAACAGGAATGAAAAAGTAAATCTGGGAATTGCGTCTGCACCATTGCCAAGTGTTTGGAATCGCGCCCCCTCGCACGGGGGCCCCTCCCCTCACCTGCATGGCCTCCAGAGCCTCCTTCAGCTGCTGTTTTTCAGGGCGATCACTCGAGTGACTCAGCAACTCCTGGGGGTGAAAGCAGACACATTCTGAGCTGTAAACCATCGCTCGGAGCGACACCAAATCACCAGACTGAGACCTTTCCGTTAAATCTGGAAACGGCACATATTTCAGATGGAGATCCTGGATCTCAGCACGACCCCCTCCCCAAACCCGACCCTCACCCCTGACCCCTCCCCGACCCTCACCCCTGACCCTCATCCCCGACACCCTCCCCCACCCCCCGGACCCCCTCCCCCACCCCCACCCCTGGCTCCAGTTGAAGCTTACCTTTAGTAAAAGATGATATTTTAAAACTCTCTGCATGGGAACAACCAGGAGATCTTGCAGCCTGAACTTTCCTTCCTGAACTTTCAGAGTGCATTCCTCCACAAAGAAAACAAACACAGTCATTGGAACAAGGTCAGAAATCCCAGGATAAAAGGCCCTTTATTTCTCGCAATCCAAAACTGATTCCACTACCCAGAGACTGGGAATGACAGAGTTACACCCAGAAACTAACACTGTAAATTCACATACTGACAGGGGGAGGGGGAAGGTGGGGGGGGAGAGTGATGGGGGAAAGGAGAGAGAGATGGTGGAGGGGTGGGGGTGGGGGGACGAGGACGAGGACGAGGACGAGGACGAGGACGAGGACGAGGACGAGGACGAGGACGAGGACGAGGACGAGGACGAGGACGAGGACGAGGACGAGGACGAGGACGAGGACGAGGACGAGGACGAGGAGGAGGAGGAGGAGGACGAGGAGGAGAGATGGTGGGGGGGTGGGGCGGAGGAGGAGAGAGAGACGGTGGGCGGGGTGGGGGTGGGGAGCAATCGCGCGAGCGGGAGAGTCCGGCCTGATGCCCTCGCGTGGTTTTAATCACCTCAATTTTGTTGCGAATTTCCTCCCGGCTCAGCATCAGTTGGTCCAGCGTCTTCTGGGAGTTTTCCATCTGGCTGCAATACGTCCCATAGATCAGCAGCCTGTAATCGGGAGGGGGGAGGAGAGATGACAGGGAGATGGGGGAGCAGGGGAGGGGATTTAGGGTGGGGAGATGGGGTGAGAGTGGAATTTGATTTGATCACATGTATTAGGATGCAGAGAAAAGTATTGTTTCTTGTGCGCTATACAGACAAAGCATACTGTTCATAGAGAAGGAAAGAAGACAGCGCAGAATGTAGTGATACTGTCATAGCTCGGATGTAGAGAAAGATCAACTTAATGCAAGGTAAGTCCATTTAAAAGCCTAACAGCAGCTGGGAAGAAACTGTTCTTGAATTGGTTGGTACGTGACCTCAGACTTTTGTACCTTTTTCCCCAACAGAAGAAGATGGAAGAGAGAATGTCTGGGGTGCATGGGGTCCTTAATTATGCCGGCTGCTTTTCCGAGGCAGGAAGAAAATAGACAGATGGAATCAGTGGATGGGAGGCTGGTTTATGTGATGGATGGGGCTTCATTCACGACCTTTTGTAGTTTCTTGTGGTCTTGGGCAGAGCAGGAGTAATACCAAGCTGTGATACAACCAGAACAAATACTTTCTTTGGTGCATCTGTAAAAGTTGGTGAGAGTCATAGCTGACATGTCAAATTTCCTTAGTCTTCTGAGAAAGTAGAGGCATTGTTGGGGCTTTCTTAACTATAGTGTCGGCATGGAGGGGACCAGGACAGGTTGTTGGTGATCTGGACACCATCATTTCTATTTTGTCCCCATTGACGTAGACGGGGGCATGTTCTCCTCTACATTTCCTGAAGTCGATGACTATCTCCTTTGTTTTGTTGACATTGAGGGAGAGATTATTGTTGCCGCACCAGTTCACCAGATTCTTTATCTCATTCCTGTACTCTGTCTCGTCATAGAGGTTTACAGCATGGAAACAGGCCCTTTGGCCCAATTGTCCAGGCCGCCCTTCTTTTTAAACCCTTAAGCTAATCCCAATTGCCCGCATTTGGCCCATATCCCTCTATACCCATCATACCCATGTAACTATCTAAATGTTTTTTAAAAGACAAAATTGTACCCACCTCGACTACAACTTTTGGCAACTCGTTCCAGACACTCACCACCCTCTGTGTGAAAAAATTGCCTCTCTGAACCCTTTTGTACCTCTCCTTCTCACCTTAAACCTACGCCCTCTAGTTTTAGACTCCCATTTTCTTTACTCAGAGTGGTTGGGGTGTGGAATGCACTGCCTGCTGCGATAGCGGAGTTGGACACTTTAGGAACTTTCAAACGGTTATTGGATAGGCACATGGAACACACCAGAATGATAGGGAGTGGGACAGCTTGATCTTGGGTTTGGACATAGCTCAGTACAACATCGAAGGGCTGAAGGGCCTGTACTGTGCTGTACTGTTCTATGTCCATACCTTTGGGAAAAGATATTGACTTTCTAGCTGATCTGTGCCCCTCATTATTTTATAGACCTCTATAAGATCACCCCTAAGTCTTCTACACTCCAGAGAAAGAAGTCCCAGTCTGTCCAGCCTCTCCTTATAACTCAAACCACCAAGTCCTGGTAGCATCCTAGTAAATCTTTTCTGCACTCTTTCTAGTTTAAGAATATCCTTTCTATAATGGGGTGACCAGAACTGTACACAGTATTCCAAGTGTGGCCTTACCAATGTCATATACAACTTCAACAAGACGTCCCAACTCCTGTATTCAATGTTCTGACCGATGAAACCAAGCATGCCGAATGCCTTCGTCACCACTCTGTCCACCTGTGACTCCACTTTCAAGGAGCTATGAACCTGTACTCCTAGATCTCTTTGTTCTGTAACTCTCCCCAACACCCTACCATTAACTGAATAAGTCCTGCCCTGGTTCAATCTACCAAAATGCATCACCTCGCATTTATCTAAATTAAACTCCATCTGCCATTGGTCAGCCCACTGGCTCAATTGCTCAAGATCCTGTTGCAATTGGAGATAACCTTCCTCACTGTCCACTATGCCACCAATCTTGGTGTCATCTGCAAACTTACTAACCATGTCTCCTATATTCTCATCCAAATCATTAATATAAATGACAAATAACAGTGGGCCCAGCACTGATCCCTGAGGCATTGTTTGAGATCCGACCCATTACGGTGGTGTCATCAGCAAACTTGAAAATTGAGTTGAAGGGGAATTTGGCCGCACAGTGATTGGTGTATAAGGAGTATAGTAGGGGGCTGAGAACACAGCCTTGTGGGGCACCGGGGTTGAGGGTGATCGTGGAGGAGGTGTTGTTGCCTATCCTTACTGACTGTGTTGTGTAAATCAAATCAAATCTAATCTAATCATCCTGAGGAAGATTAGTTACACAGAGCAGTGACTGTGCACTCAGCAATTTGCTCTAATGGCATTTAGCTGCTGATCCCTGTGTGCACGCACACTTACCCCAATAGTATGACAGGGACACATTGTCGGCTCCAGCTGATTAAGTCTGAAGCTCCTGAGACCCTGACCACAGCCACTTTTCAAAGGCAAAACAGTAAATGATTCCCTTCTGAATAATTTATTTTCTTTTAAAAGAAAATTTGATTGGATAAATTATGTGATGGTGCTCAAGGGGTGAGTGATTGGATTAAGGAAATTGAGTGTTCAGGGAGTCTTACTTTGTTTTCAAATTCAGGAAAAACATTGGATAATCAATCAGACTCTGCTAATATCTGAATATAACCCTCCACTGCCCCATTTTAACCCCATTCTTTAGTTCAGACATCCACTAAATTGAGATTCTTCTTCCTACACTCTGCATTGCACATTCACGGACACGGACTTGCTCCAACCCCACACATTGGTCGGAAAGTCCCTGTAGCCCTTCCCCTGTGAGATAAACTCCAGCTAGGCCCATTCTGCCCTTTTCTAAACTTAAACCAAGCAAAGCAGTAGCAGCACTGCCTTTGCCTGCAATCGAGTCAGGGTTAAAATGCCAGCAGACTGGAGAGGGCAAATGTAACCCCGCTATTTAAAAAAAGAGGGAGAGAAAAGCAGGGAATTACAGACCAGTTAGTCTAACATCAATAGCAGGGAAATTGCAGAATCTATTTTAAAGGATGTGTATCAGGACACTTGGAAAATATTAATGTTATTAGACAAAATCAACATGGATTTATGAAAGAGAAATCACGTTTGACAAATCTATTTGAGTTTTTTGAGAATGTAACTAGTAGAATAGATCAGGGTGAGCCAGCAGATGTGGTGTGTTTGGATTCTCAGATAAAGTCCCACGTAAGAGGTTAGTATAAAGAATTAAACTGCATGTGATTGGAGGTAATGTATTGACACGGATTGAGAATTGGTTAGCAGACAGGAATCAGAATAAATGTGGCTTTTTCAGAGGGGCAGACAGTGGCTAGTGGGTACCGCAGGGATCAGTGCTGGGGCCCCAGCATAATTTAGACAAATTAACTGAAGGGGAAAACACAACAGATGAAGTATAACACAGATAAATGTGAAACTCTATGGAGTCTATGTTGCTATGGAATGGCAAACAGACTCAAAGGGCTGAATGGCCTATTCCTGTTCCAATTTTCCATGTGTCTATATGTTTTAAGAATTGGCCCTGTCAGAAGTGACCATGAGCTCAATCTCCTGCTGAGATTTCTAAACCCTGAAAATCGAACTGATTCATTCAACAGAATCCACCTCTCAAAACAAATCAATTTCCTAATAAAGGGTGTTTGTGAAAGAGTCTGAATGTGGACAAGATTGGGGTTCCAATTATACTGCTTCAAAACCCATCCAGACACCAATCAATCCCATAACCCAGGTACACAGAAGTTGACAAGCTGGAAACTGGGATGAGTGAGGGAATGGCTGAGGGACACTCACATTCCATACAGAAATACAATTGGCGTATCTGCAATCAAAAATCTCCCACATCTCGGCCAGTAAAACAAATTCTCCTTTCTCAACATTGTGTCATCATCTCTGGACAGGACAGAATGGGGCAGCACTCGGTCAGACAGGAAACTGGCAAATACTGACCCACAGGGACAACGGTCAGTAATTAACGCTGACCCACAGGGACAACGGTCAGTAATTAACGCTGACCCACGGGGACAACGGTCAGTAATTAATGCTGACCCACGGGGACAACGGTCAGTAATTAACGCTGACCCACAGGGACAACGGTCAGTAATTAACGCTGACCCACGGGGACAACGGTCAGTAATTAATGCTGACCCACAGGGACAACGGTCAGTAATTAACGCTGACCCACGGGGACAACGGTCAGTAATTAATGCTGACCCACAGGGACAACGGTCAGTAATTAACGCTGACCCACGGGGACAATCACTGGTGGGCTTTGGGGTGGGCGACGGGGCTCAGACCCATTTCCCACTGGGGAATCTGAGGCCAATCATATAAGACAAAATAAAGCTTTCATTGCAAAGGATTTCACAGGGCAGCACAATGATACAGTGGTTAACACTGCTGCCTCACAGCTTCAGGGACCCCGGCTCAGTTCTTGGCTTGGGTCACTGTTCACGTGCACATTCTCCCTGTTCACCGTGTCTGCATGGGTTTCCTCCAGGTGCTCCGGTTCCCATCCACAGTCTGAAAGACATGCTGGGTTGGGTGCGTTAGCCATGCTAAATTCTCCCTCAGTGTACCTGAACAGGTGCCAGAGTGTGGCGATTAGGGGATTTTCACAGTAACTTCATTGCAGTGTTAAGTAAACTGACTTGTGACTAATAAACAAACTTTTCAAAATGCTGCAACATTCCTGTGATCAGATCCCTGCCACAGTGACAGCTGGGGAGAATCCACATCGTATCCAAGCTAGAACATAAGACCATAAGACATAGGAGCAGAATTCAGCCACTCAGTCCATCAACCCTGCTCTGACATTCAATCGTGGCTGATATTTTTCTCATCCCCATTCTCCTGCCCTTTTCCCCATAATCCCTGATCCCCTTATTAATCAAGAACCTATCTATCTCTGTCTTAAAGACACTCAATGACCTGGCCCTCCACAGCCTTCTGCGGCAAACAGTTCCAGACTCCCCACTGTCTGGCTGAAGAAATTCCTCCTCATCTCTGTTTTAAAGGATCGTCCCTTTGGCCTGAGGTTGTGTCCTCTGGCTCTAGTTTTTCCTATTAGTGGAATCATCCTCTCCAAGTCCACTCTATCCAGGGCCTCACAGTATCCTGCAAGTTTCAATAAGATCCCCCCTCATCCTTCTAAACTCCAACGAGTACAGACCCAGAGTCCTCAACCGTTCCTCATACGACAAACTCTTCATTCCAGGGATCATTTTTGTGAACCTCCTCTGGACCCTTTCTTAGATCTTCCTGAGATTCAGGGCCCAAAACTGCTCACAATACTCCAAATGGGGTCTGATGAGAGCCTTATACAGTCTCAGAGGTACATCCCTGCTCTTATACTCTAACCCTCTTGACATGAATGCTAACTTGCTTTGGCTTCCTAACTGCCGACTGAACCTACACATTAACCTTAAGAGAATCTTGAGCAATGATTCCCAAATCCCTTTGTGTTTCTGATTTCCTAAGCACTTTCCTATGTAGAAAATAGTCTCTGCCTCCATTCCTCCTTCCAAGGTGCATAACCTCACACTTTTCCACATTGTGTTCCATCTGCCACTTCTTTGCCCACTCTCCTAATCTGTCCCCAAGTCCTTCTGCAGCCCCCCTGCTTCCTCAATACTACCTGTCCCTCTACATATCTTTGTGTCATCTGCAAACTTAGGGGCAGTAAGAAATCTCACAACACCAGGTTAAAGTCCAACAGGTTTGTTTGGTAGCACGAGCTTTTGCAGCGCTGCCTCTCATCAGCTGCCCCTTCATGCCAGCATCTCCACATCATACAAACTTAACAACATTGCTTCAGTCCCTTCCTTCAAATCATTAATGTATATTGTGAAAAGTTGTGGTCCCAGCATTGATCCCTGAGGTACACCACTAGTCACCGTCTGTCATCCTGAAAAAGACCCCTTTATCCCCACTCTCTGCCTTCTGCCAATCCTCTATCCATGCCAGGATCTTACTCTTAACACCATGAGCTCTTAACTTATTTAACAGCCTTCTAAGTGGCACCTTGTCAAGGGCCATCTGGAAATCTAAATAATCATGTCCACTGGTTCTCCTTTATCTAACTTCCTTGTTATTTCTTCAAAGAATTCTAAGAGATTTGTCAGATATGACCTCCCCTTGACAAAGCTGTCCTATTTTATCATGCACAAATAGGACAAAGAGTCCTATTTTATCATGCACTTCCGAGTACTCTGCAATCTCATCTTTAATAATGGACTCTAAAACCTTGCCAATGGGAGTCAGGCTAACCGGCCTATAATTTGCTGCCTCCCTCCCTTCTCAAACAGCAGTGTTACATCAGCTACTTTCCTGTCCTCTTCTTGGGTGGCCATTACTAAGGAGAGGGTTTAGGGGAAACAGAAAGGTCTGAAGGTGGATAAATCACCTGGACCGGATGAACTACACCCCAGGATTCTAAAAGACACACTGAGGAAATTGTGGAGACATTGATGGTGATCTTTCAGGAATCACTGGGCGCAGGGACAGTTCCTCCTGTGCCCTCTGACTCTCCTGGAGCTCCGGCATCCCACTGGTGTCGTCCACTGTGAAGACTGATGCAAAGTAACTATTCAGTTCCTCTGTCATTGCTCTGTTTCCTATTGTTACTTCTCCAGTCCCATTTTCCAGTGGTCCAATGGCTATTTTTGCCTCTCTCTTACCTTTTATACATTGAAAAAACTCTTCCTATCTTCTTTTACATTACTAGCTAGCGTACACTCATATTTCATCTTCTATAATGTCAGCAAGTGTGAGGTTATCCACTTTGGCAGAAACAATAGTAGGAGGGATTATTATTTAAAGGGCAAAAAGCTGCAGCATGCTACGGTGCAGAGGGACCTGGGGGTCCTTGTGCACAAATCGCAAAAACCCAGTCTGCAGGTGCAGCAGGTGATCAAGGCGGCGAATGGAATGTTGGCCTTTATAGCGAGGGGGATTGAATATAAAAGTAGGGAAGTCTTGCTGCAACTGTACAGGGTACTGGTGAGGCCGCAGCTGGAGTACTGTGTGCAGTTTTGGTCCCCTTATTTGCGAAAGGATATATTGGCCTTGGAGGGAGTGCAGAGAAGGTTCACTAGGATGATACCGGAGATAAAGGGGTTAGCTTATGAGGAGAGATTGAATAGACTGGGCCTGTACTCACTGGAGTTTAAAAGGCTGAGGGGGAATTTATAGAGACGTATAAGATAATGAAGGGGATGGATAGGTTAGAGGTAGAGAGATTCTTCCCGCTCAGAAAGGATAGCAGGACAAGAGGGCACAGCCTCAAAAATAAGTGGGGGGGGGGGGGGGGGGGTGCAGTTTAGATCAGAGTTGAGGAGGAACTTCTTCACTCAAAGGGTGGTGAATCTCTGGAATTCTCTGCCCATTGAAGTGGTGGAGGCTGCCTCGCTGAATATGTTTAAGTCACGGGTAGATAGGTTTCTGATAGACAAGGGAATTAAGCGTTATGGGGACAAAGTGGGAAAGTGGAACTGATCCACTTCAGATCAGCCATGATCTTATTGAATGGCGGGGCAGGCTCGAGGGGTTAGATGGCCTACTCCTGCTCCTATTTCTTATGTTCTTATTATGTTTTTATGGGAAACCAGAGATTGGGAAATCTATAAAAGTGAGCAGAGGACAACTAAAAAAGCAATAAGGGGGGAGAACATAAGAAATAGGAGGAGCAGTAGGCCATCTAGCCCTTCGAGCCTGTCCCGCCATTCAATAAGATCATGGCTGATCTGAAGTGGATCAGTTCCACTTTCCCGCTTTCTCCCCATAACCCTTAATTCCCTTGTCTGTCAAAAACCTATCTACCCGCGACTTAAATATATTTAGCGAGGTAGCCTCCACCACTTCAACGGGCAGAGAATTCCAGAGATTCACCACCCTTTGAGTGAAGAAGTTCCTCCTCAACTCTGATCTAAACTGCACACCCCCCCTTATTTTGAGGCTGTGCCCTCTAGTCCTGCTATCCTTTCTAAGTGGGAAGAATCTCTCTACCTCTACCCTATCTAGCAAGTCTCTATAAGATCCCCCCTCAGTCTTTTAAACTCCAGTGAGTACAGGCCCAGTCTATTCAATCTCTCCTCATAGGCTAACCCCCTCATCTCCGGTATCAGCCTGCTGAACCTTCTCTGCACTCCCTCCAAGGCCAATATATCCTTTCGCAAATAAGGGGACCAAAACTGCACACAGTACACCAAGTTGTGGCCTCACCAGTACCCTGTACAGTTGCAGCAAGACCTCCCTGCTTTTATATTCTATCCCCCTCGCTATAAAGGCCAACATTCCATTCACCTTCTTGATCACCTGCTGCACCTGCAGACTGGGTTTTTGCGATTCGTGCACAAGGACCCCCAGATCCCTCTGCACCGTAGCATGCTGCAGCTTTTCACCATTAATCCTTGCCACTTTGTATGCTTTTTCTTTTGTTTTTTGTTCTTAACTTCCTTCACCAGCCATGGATGCCTCATCCTCTCCTGAGCATATTTCCTCCTCTTTGGGATGAATTTCTGTTGTGCCTCCCACATAACCCCAAAAACCATTGCTGTCCCACTGTCCTCCCTGCTAGGCTCCCTTTCCAATCAACTCTGGCCATCACCTCTCTCATGTCTTTGTAGTTACCTTTACTTAATTGTAATACCGTTACATCCGACTCCAGCTTCTCCCTCTCAAACTGCAGGGTGAATTCTATCATATCGTGGTCACTGCTCCCTAAGGGTTCCTTCATCTTAAGTTCCCTAATCAGGTCTGCCTCGTTACACATCACCAAATCCAAATCTAGGAGGCTCTGCTCCAAAAAACATCTCTTAGACATTTCACAAATTCCTTTTCTTGGGATCCACAACCTACCTGATGTTCCCAATCCACCTGCATATTGAAATCCCCCATGATTATTGCAATATTGCCTTTTCTATCTCCTGATTTATTTTCTGCTCCACATCCTGACTACTACTAGGGGACCTGTACATAACTCCCATCAGGGTCTTTTTACCTTTGTGATTCCTCAATTCTGCCCACAGAGATTCTATGCCTTCTGATCCCATATCATAGAACATACAACACGACAGCACATACAGGCCCTTCGGCCCACAAGCTGCACCGATCACATCTATACCTACCAAGCCATAGAAATATATGTAACTTCCAATGCCATTAGATCCCATATACTCATCCAGAAGTCTTTTAAAAGACTCCAGCGAGTTCGCCTCCACCACCGACGGCAGCCGATTCCACTCACTCACCACCCTCTGAGTGAAAAACTTACCCTTAACATCTCCTCTGTACCTGCTTCCCAGCACCTTAAACCTGTGTCCTCTCATAGCGACCATTTCAGCCCTGGGAAATAGGGCTGAAATGAAATGAAATATCACTTCTTGCTATCGATTTAACTTCATTCCTTACCAACAATGCAACCCCACCCCCTTTGCCCATCCTTTCGATAGGACACATATCCTTGGGTATTTCGCTCCCAGCCTTGATCCCCTTACAGCCACGTTTCAGTGATGCCCACATCATCATACCGGCCAATTTCAATTGGAAGGACAGTGCATCTGGATGATTTATAAGTAGGGGAAGCAGAATTCCTGAATGTGTCGGTCAAATATCTGCTGACCTGTTGTTGAGAAGCTGCAGCTCTGACAGCGATAAATATTTCAGAATTGAGCAGTTATTATGAGGAATCTTTCTGCTCACACCCAGAATAAAATCTTTAATGTTTGGAAATTCAAAGCAAATACGAGATTGCATAGAAATAATTCGAAAGGAGAATCTCACAGCAATAAACCAAGGAAAGTTCCATTAAATATGACTGACTGAATGATTACTATCTCAATCCAGGTACTATGCTCTGTAAATATCACCCTGGCTGGGCCAGTGGAAGACACCAACACATTAAACATTGCCCTTCTGCTATAGCTCATTCATGATGTGGAAATGCTGGTGTTAAACCATTATTTTGTAAATTGAGTTTGTGTCTTTACATGCACTTTTTGTGAACAGAACTCCTGTTTACCTGATGAAGGAGCTGCGAACGCTCCGAAAGCTAGTGGCTTTTGCTACCAAATAAACCTGTTGGACTTTAACCTGGTGTTGTGAGACTTCTTACTAGCTCGTTCACACAAACTTTCCAGAAAGCCTCATTTGGCCACCTGAAAGTGTAGAACGCTAAAGGAATATAGTTAGATAGTGCAAATCAAGCCAGAAAACTAACAGAGGCACCAAGGGACTGAGAGAGAGACAGACATACTGACAGTGACAGACACAGTCACACTGAGACAACGACAGTTACACACACTACCTTACTAATACACAGGAGACTCAGAGGCACAGAGAGAGAAATTATTGCTGACCCAAATTCTTACCGCTCTTTGAAATCCAGGAAGACTTTGTAGAGTGTGTTACCTCCTGAGATTGCTGCTAAGTCAATGGCTCTCAGCAAATTATAATGCACTCGAATTAATTCCTGTAACAGAGGGAATAGTTGGTGTTCAGGCAGCTACTCACCAGACACATACAGATTATTCCCAGCACTCGAACGGAGGTCTATCTCACACACCAAGAACATCAAGATTAAAATATTCATTCACACGATACTGGATACTTGTCAGGTAGCTGACAAGGCCAGAGTTTACTGCTTGTCCCTAGTTGCCCTTGAGCATGTGGGGTAAAGCCAAGTTCATGAATATACACAATGTATTGCTGGGTCATTTTCAGAAGGCAGTTAAGAGTGAACTACATTGTTGTGGGTTTGGAGTCATATTTTCCAATAATCTGATTATTTTATGCTCATAATTACTGATGCAAGATAGGTTCTTATTTCAGATTTATTTAAATTGGTCATTAAGGTCATTTAGCCATAGTTTCTGAAGAACCATGGGCTGATCTCTCCACTAATGAGAGACAATTGGTCCTGTTTGACTTGAGGTGCAGCACTCTGCAAGTGTGAGGCGAGTTGAGGTGGCATGGGGTCCATGAACTGTTACAACTGTTCCAGGGGTTGAACCGGGGCTTTTGGTATAGCTCTGTACCACCCTCTAGTCGTTTGGTAATACAGAACTTGAGCATTGCTGAAAAAGAGAGAGAGATTGTGTCAAAGCTTTTCATCTTGTACTCATCAGGACAATTCACAAGAACACCAATGTTCGGGAAAACAACTTTATGCTGTGAGAAATGGATTCTGATTGTTTGGCAAATGGACTCTGATTGGTAGAGGCATTGTATTGGCGAATGCACCAGTTGATGGTGACTGATAATTAATTGCCAAACACTAATTGAAATTTATACCAGGTAGCTTGAATCTGATTGGTCAAGGCATTGCCTGAGGAATGGACCAGCAAATGGCTGTCACTTATTTTATTTAGCTGAAATTGGCACAACGTGTGTACCTGTCTTTTCTGTCTGCAAACAACATGACCCTGTGTTCATACATTCGGCCTCCAGTAACGCAAATGCCCTGCACTGCAAACCTGACAGTCTTAATTTTTTGCACACTGCAGATTATTTAGCAGTTGTTGTCCAATCACAGAATAGGATCTAATGCTGAACACTGTGTTTGGAGTTTTACAAGCACTAGCTGGTTGGGTATGGTCTATACCTTGTCCATTGCGATCGGCAGCTGGGACACGTTGTTTTATACGATCCACTAGTCTTTGGGATATATGATACTGTCAGTTAACATCAACTGGTGCATTCTCCGTGGCAACAATTCCACCAATCACTTGCCAATCAATCAGTTCTCTCTTTGCATACAGTAGTTTGTTGATTCCCCTAACTCTGGTATTCTTGTGATTGTCCTGATGAATGCAAGATGAAAATAATTGACAAAATACTTCTTTTCTCAGCAATACACATTTGAACCATCAAGTCAGCAGACCCCCACCAGTTATTGAACTAATTGAATTTAAATTATCCAAGCTGCTGTGGTGGGATTTGAATTCATGTCTCAGGATAATTAATCCAGCCCTCTGGATTGTGAGCCCAGTAACAGTGGCAGAGATACTCTGCTCCTGCTTCCATTGCACCATTCGATTTACATCTTATAAAATTATCAAAAGTCAGATTTCTAAAATAAAACTCCTTTTTTCATATTTTCCCAAGAGTCAATAGGAACAAAGTAACTTGATGTTAGTCTGTAAATCTGTGCAGGAGGCGAGGGTCGGGGTCAGGGGCAGAGCGAGGCAACAGATATTCTGGAAGTCTGGCTCTGTACCCTTCACAATAAAAAGTCTAACACCTGTAAAGAAACAGGACCAGGTCACCAAACAAACTGCAACTTTCAACATTCAGTTGTTGTTTGTCAAGGAATGCTGCCAATTGTTAAAGAATATTTACAGCTGCTCCTTCGCTCGCTCTCCCCAATCAGCACATTCTGATACTTGTTTCTCCGACCTGTGCACTCTGCCCCTGAATCTCCAAAATGATTAATTAAGGCTGAACTTCCAGCTGCAGCTGAGAAATCCTCGGTGTTTTTGATCTGTGCTGATGACAATGAATGATTTTTTTTTATGCGTTCCAAGTAAATATCCTGGAGCTTGTGAGGAATCTTTGCTGATTCTACAACAGAAGCGTTATGCTGTGCAATGTAAAGTTCATTCTTCTGCAGCACCCGGAAATCATCTGTCACAAAGAGTCCTCACTGTTAAACTAATCTGGAGTGTTAATGGTGGAGTGCAATGGTTTTCAATCCTTACTCCCAGAGCCAGCTATATACCCTCCCTCCCCTACCAGGGACCCCAGAGCCAGCTATATACCTTCCCTCCCTCCCCAGGGAGCCCAGAGCCAGCTATATACCCTCCCTCAGTAGAGACAGTGAAATATCGCTCTTAGCCTCGGAGGTAGATGAATGGCTGGCTGCTCTGCAGGGAGAGGTGGTTTGGATTTATTTACTGACTGACAGAAATAGGAAAACACTGACCTCCATGTTGATGAATATAGCCTCCATTTCCTGGGCACTCAGCACGGTCTTTAATGGGATCATGTAATTCTGTAACCGGCACAGAGAGAATATCGTTAACGCAGCCCAGAGCAGAACAAGAGGATCACAGAGGCGCAAGGTCAGATGGTCTCCTCCAGGTCAGATACTGAGTGCATTCAGCACCCACCACAAACACAAGCAAACAATGTCTACAGTAAGAAGTCTCACAACACTAGGTTAAAGTCCAACAGGTTTATATGGTAGCATGAACGTTCACAGTGCTGTTCCATCATCAGGCACTCACCTGATGAAGGAGCCGCACTGTCGGAGGGCCAGTGCGGAGGGAGCGCCGCACTGTCGGAGGGCCAGTGCGGAGGGAGCGCCGCACTGTCGGAGGGCCAGTGCGGAGGGAGCGCCGCACTGTCGGAGGGCCAGTGCGGAGGGAGCGCCGCACTGTCGGAGGGCCAGTGCGGAGGGAGCGCCGCACTGTTGGAATGAAATCTAACTTCTGAACTCTGAGTCTCTAATGCACATTGCGGCTGTGAGATTGTGGAAGTACCTGAACCCAGCAGCCCATTGTGATGCATGTTGCAGGATGAGGCCGGGTACTAGGCTGGCACTGGGGCGGGCGCTGGGGTGGGGTACTAGGCTGGCACTGGGGCGGGGTACTAGGCTGGCACTGGGGCGGGGCGCTGAGACTTGCCTTCTCAATATCCTCGAGCGTTTTGTAATACTTGGCTTCTGTTTCTTGGATCTCGAGCAGGCAACAGTTCCTCTTATCATCCTCTGTCATCCCCAACTTCTGTTAAAGACACACAACACCAAACACATCATCACTGCAGCAGCGAGAACAAATGAATGGGTGAGGGAGAGCTACAACATGGAGTGGGGGCACAGTTACATGGGGCAGTGCCCAGGGGCAGGGGGCACGGCCACACGGGGCAGTGCAGAGGTGGGGGGTGGGGGAAACCGGTCACGCAGGGCAGTGCCCACAGGGCACGGTCACAGGGGGCAGTGCCCTGGTTGGGAGGGGGGAAGTACGGTCATACGGAGCAGTGCCCAGTAGAGGGGGGGGGGGGGGAAACAGTTACATGGGGCAGTGCCCCAGGGGGGTGCACGGTCACACAGGGCAGTGCCTGGGTTGGGGGGGGGGGGGGGGAGATATGGTCACACGGAGCAGTGCCCGGGGGAGGAGGGGAACAGTTACATGGGGCAGTGCCCTGGGGGTCACGGTCACATGGGGCAATGCCGGGGGGGGGGGGGGGGGGGGGGCGGAATGGTTACATGGGGCAGTGCCCGGGTGGGGTGGGGGGAGACAGTCACATGGGGCAGTGCCCGGGGGGCTGTTCTGATTCACATGCAACATTTCTGAGAGAGCAGAGACCAAATGTCAAATAAATTGCTTTGGGACATGACACAGAGTGTGTGAGGGGTGGATGAGATGAGTAGGGGGTTTGAGGAGCAGCTACTTACCTGCATGTATCGAATCTGCAGCATCGGAAATAAAGAATTCCAATAAAATAACAGCAGCAACACATTCCACGCAGAATCTCAGGGTGCGCATCAACCTGTACATCCAACCGTGACCACACCTGCCCTTTAACACAAACTACAATCCGAAACAAAAATCTTCTCAATCTTAAATTAAGGAGCAAACAAACCAGAACTTTCTGAAACTTATTCTTTCACAAGGTGTGGGCATACCCAGCTAATCCATCACGTAGTCCGAATGTTGGGCAAGACCCGAACGATTTAATAAATGACAAACAAAAATATATTTTTAGAAGAAGATACAAACGGGGAGGGGGCAGAGGGAAAAGGAGCGAGAGTGAGGGCAGAAGCTTTTTATAGTGAGTTTGGTCATCATATTCAGCATGGGCTGGGAGGGCCGAATGGCCTGTTCCTGTGCTCCACTTTTCTCTGCTCCTTTTTATCCCTCGTTGCCGGAGAGGGAGGCGGATGTGGTGAGCTGCCTTCCCCAAACACTACAGTCCCATTGCACTGTTAGGGAGGGAGTTCTGGGACTTCATTCCAGGGGACAACTGGAGACAGAGAGAGACGCAGAGAGAGAGAGACGGACAGAGGGCGGGAAGGACGGGGGGGGGTGGGGGGAGGGGAGAGGAGGGCAGAGGAAGTGTACACACTCAGGATCTCTGCTCCAGGACGTGGATGGAAACTCCCACCGTCTCTGGCTGTGTGGGGTTACACGAGAGTTGCAGCGTTTACCATTGGTTGCCGAACCTCCACCTTGATGATGTCCTCATAAATGTCATCACCGTCATCGTCACATGGAACACAGTCGTAGATTTCCTCTCCCAGATCATGCTCACTAGAAAAGTAAAACACACCAAAAGGATTGACCCAGAGAAAAACCAGCAATTAAGGGAGCGCCGCACTGTCAGAGGGTCAGTGCTGAGGGAGCGCCGCACTGTCAGAGGGTCAGTGCTGAGGGAGCGCCGCACTGTCAGAGGGTCAGTGCTGAGGGAGCGCCGCACTGTCAGAGGGTCAGTGCTGAGGGAGCGCCGCACTGTCAGAGGGTCAGTGCTGAGGGAGCGCCGCACTGTCAGAGGGTCAGTGCTGAGGGAGCGCCGCACTGTCAGAGGGTCAGTGCTGAGGGAGCGCCGCACTGTCAGAGGGTCAGTGCTGAGGGAGCGCCGCACTGTCAGAGGGTCAGTGCTGAGGGAGCGCCGCACTGTCAGAGGGTCAGTGCTGAGGGAGCGCCGCACTGTCAGAGGGTCAGTGCTGAGGGAGCGCCGCACTGTCAGAGGGTCAGTGCTGAGGGAGCGCCGCACTGTCAGAGGGTCAGTGCTGAGGGAGCGCCGCACTGTCAGAGGGTCAGTGCTGAGGGAGCGCCGCACTGTCAGAGGGTCAGTGCTGAGGGAGCGCCGCACTGTCAGAGGGTCAGTGCTGAGGGAGCGCCGCACTGTCAGAGGGTCAGTGCTGAGGGAGCGCCGCACTGTCAGAGGGTCAGTGCTGAGGGAGCGCCGCACTGTCAGAGGGTCAGTGCTGAGGGAGCGCCGCACTGTCAGAGGGTCAGTGCTGAGGGAGCGCCGCACTGTCAGAGGGTCAGTGCTGAGGGAGCGCCGCACTGTCAGAGGGTCAGTGCTGAGGGAGCGCCGCACTGTCAGAGGGTCAGTGCTGAGGGAGCGCCGCACTGTCAGAGGGTCAGTGCTGAGGGAGCGCCGCACTGTCAGAGGGTCAGTGCTGAGGGAGCGCCGCACTGTCAGAGGGTCAGTGCTGAGGGAGCGCCGCACTGTCAGAGGGTCAGTGCTGAGGGAGCGCCGCACTGTCAGAGGGTCAGTGCTGAGGGAGCGCCGCACTGTCAGAGGGTCAGTGCTGAGGGAGCGCCGCACTGTCAGAGGGTCAGTGCTGAGGGAGCGCCGCACTGTCAGAGGGTCAGTGCTGAGGGAGCGCCGCACTGTCAGAGGGTCAGTGCTGAGGGAGCGCCGCACTGTCAGAGGGTCAGTGCTCCCTGTTGGGGCAGGTGCATTGTTTTGAAGAGGAGGAAGGGAGTTCCCCTCGGTGCCCTTGGGTCAATATTTATCCTTCAATCAACATCATAAACAGGATATCTGGTCATGATCGTACGAGTGCGTGCCCAAGCTGGCTGTGCCTTCCCTGCATCACCTCAATACAGGCTCCATTGTCTGAAACACTAAATAAATGCCAGTGTTTACTTTTCTCTTTACCCAAGAGTGAGGCATCCCAGGGAACATTGACTTGGAGCAGTTAACACAAGTTCAACTGAGGTCATTGCTGAGAGAATCCTACTCCCTTCCTCACCTCCTGGTCCATTCAGAGATCTCACCCTTTCTGAAATACTAGCTGTAATCAACCTGGGCCTTATACCCGGACACTGCTCCTTCCTGCCCTGAGTTATGAGAAAATAGCACCAGGTTCATACACTCACCCAATTAGTGATTTCATACCCACACGCTGTTCGAGCTGAGAAAGGCAGAGAGGGAGCGATTCGGATCAGGAGTGCTGAGGATAAGAGACTGATTTTTTTCAACCTTACTTTTCATTGGAGGTTTTTTTTGGTTAAATCAGTAAACCGGAAGTAGGCTGCGGGGTGGCCTGGGAAGGCTTCCGCACAATAAATTTGAACGGGGAGGAATTCTGAGACATTACACATGTTGAGTCTCTCACTCTTCCCCATCCTCTAATCTTAAAAAACTTGGGTGAGAGCAGGTAAATAAAAATAAAGGAGTCGGAGCAAGGGAGGCAGCGAGTGGAATGTGAGACTGCGCAGGCGCCTGGCATTAGCCAGTAGCGCGTGGAAAATTTAGAAAGCAGGCCAGCAGACAGTGTTGAGAGCGGGCGGTGGAGCGAGAGGGAGCAGTGTGGGATGGCTTTGGCTCAAACAGGCTTCGACTTGAACAGGCAGAGGCAAGGGTAGGTTCTGGTAAGTTTTTTTGATTCTTCAGAGTAGAAAGAATGCCAGGCAGGATGTCGGAATGCTCCTCCTGCAGGATGTGGGAAGTCAGGGAGACCTCCAGTCTCCCTGACAATGACACCTGCAAGAGGTGCATCCAGCTGCAGATCCTAACAAATCGCGTTAGGGAACTGGAGCAGGAGCTGGATAACCTCCAGATCATTCGGGAGAATGAGGAGTTTATAGATAGTAGTTTCAGGGAGGTAGTTAGGCTCAGAGCACAGGGTTACCATCAGATGAGAAAAGGGGAAAGGGCAGGCAGAGCAGGGTTCCCCTGTGGCCATTCCCCTCCACGACAGGTATACTGATTTGGATACTGTTGTGGGGGATGCCTTACCTGGGACAAGCTGCAGCAGCTGGATCTCTGGCACTGAGTCTGGTTCTGCAGCGCAGAAGGGAGGGTGGAAGAAGAAGAGAGCGGTAGTGATAGGGGACTTGATCGTCAGAGGTACAGACAGGAGGTTCTGTGGTCATGACAGAGACTCTCAGATGGTTTGTTGCCTCCCAGGTGCCAGGGTCAGGAATGTCTCTGATCGCATGCACAGCATTCTGAAGTGGGAGGGTAATCAGCCTGATGTCATGGTACACATCGGTACCAATGATGTAGGAAGGAAGAGTGAGGAGGTCTTGAAGAGTGAGTATAGAGAGCTTGGTAGGAAGTTAAAAAGCAGGACCCTGAGGGTAGTAATCTCAAGATTGCTACCTGTGCCACGTGCCAGTGAGGGTAAGAGTAGGATGAACACGTGGCTGAGGAGCTGGTGTAGGGGGCAGGGTTTCAGATTTCTAGATCATTGGGACCTCTTCTGGGGCAGGTGGGATCTGTACAAGAGAGACGGGTTACACCTGAACTACAAGGGGACCAGTATACTTGCAGGGAGGTTTGCTAGTGTTATTGGGGAGGGTTTAAACTAGATTTGCAGGGGGGTGGGAACCAGAGTGCCAGAGCAGATAGTGGAGCAGGGGTGAAAATAAATGATGTTAATAGTTCATGCAAAATCACAAATAGAAAGATTGTGTGTGGTGGTAATAATCTTCTGAGGTGTGTCTATTTCAATGCCAGGAGTATTGTGGGGAAGGCAGACGAGTTAAGGGCGTGGACTGACACACGGAATTATGACATTACAGCCATTCGTGAAACTTGGCTACCGGAGGGGCAGGACTTGCAGCTCAATGTTCCAGGGTTCCAATGTTTCAGACGTGATAGAGACAGAGAGATGAGGGGATGGGGGGTGTGGCATTGCTAGTCAGGGAAAATGCTATAGCAGTGCTCAGGCAGGATAGACTAGAGGGCTTGTCTATTGACGCCATATAGCTGGCGCTGAGAAACAGGAAAGGTATGACCACATTAATGGGGTTGTATTATAGACCACCCAATAGTCACGAGAATTGGAGGAGCAAATCTGCAGAAAGAAAGCAGCCAACTGCCGGAAACATAAAGTTGTGATAGTAGGGGATTTTAATTTTCCACATATAGCTTGGGACTCCCATACTGTTAAAGGTCTAGACGGGGTGGAGTTTGTAAAATGTGTTCAGGAAAATTTTCTAAATCAATATACAGAGGTACCAACTAGAGAGGATGCAACATTAGACCTCCTATTAGGAAATGAGTGACGGAAGTGTGTGTAGGGGAACACTTTGGTTCCAGTGATCATAACGCCATTAGTTTCAACTTGATCACGGATAAAGATAGATCTGGTCCTCGGGTTGAGGTTCTAAACTGGAAAAAGGCTAAATTCGAAGAAATGAGAAAGGATCTTAAAAGCGTGGATTGGGACAGGCTGTTCTCTGGCAAGGATATGATTGGTAAGTGGGAAGCCTTCAAAGGAGAAACTTTGAGAGTGCAGAGTTTGTATGTTCCTGTCAGGATTAAAGGCAAAGTGAATAAGAATAAGGAACCTTGGTTCTCGAGGGATATTGGAACTCTGGTAAAGAAGAAGAAAGAGATGTATGACATGTACAAGCAACAGGGAGCAAATAAGATGCTTGAGGAGTATAAAAAGTGCAAGAAACTACTTAGCAAAGAAATCAGGAGGGCTAAAAGAAGACATGAGGTTGCTTTGGCAGTCAAGGTGAAGGATAATCCTAAGAGCTTCTACAGGTATGTTAAGAGCAAAAGGATAGTAAGGGATAAAATTGGTCCTCTTGAAGATCAGAGTGGTTGGCTACGTATGGACCAAAAGAAATGGGGGAGATATTAAATGGTTTTTTTTATTCGAACAGCTCAGCATTTCTCTGGCCAGAACTGGGCTCCAGGATGATATGTTGCCTCCCTGATGCTAGGGGTCAAGGAGCAGCTACTGGACATTCTGAAGAGGGAGGCTGAATAGCCAGTGGTTGTGATACAAATCAGTACCAGCAACACAACTTAAAAAAAAGCAGAATTTCTAAATGATTTGGAGGAAAATGTAACTGGATTGATTAGTAAGTTTGTGGATGACACAAAAATTTGTGGATTTGCAGATAGTGATGAGGACCATCAGAGGATACAGATCAGTTAGAGACTTGAACGGAGAGATGGCAGATGGAGTTTAATCTGGATAAATGTGAAGTAATGTGTTTTGGAAGGTCTAATACAGATAGGAAATATACGGTAAATGGCAGAACCCGTAAGAGTATTGATAGGCAGAGGGATCTGGGTGTACAGGTACGCAGGTCACTGAAAGTGGCAATGCAGGTGGAGAAGGTACTCAAGAAGGCATACGGCATGCTTGCCTTCATCGGCCGGGGCACTGAGTTTAAAAATTGGCAAGTCATGTTGCAGCTTTATAGGACCTTAGTTAGGCCGCACTTGGAATATAGTGTTCAATTCTGGTCGCCACACTACCAGAAGAATGTGGAGGCTTTGGAGAGGATACAGAAAAGATTTACCAGGATGTTGCCTGGTATGGAGGGCATTAGCTATGAGGAGCAGTTGGAGAAACTTGGTTTGCTCTCACTGGAACGATGGGGGTTGAGGGGAGACCTGATAGAAGTCTACAAGATTATGAGCGGCACGGACAGAGTGGCTTTTAAGGGCCATCTTGAAAAATATGTGAATAGGATGGGAATGAAGGGATATGGTCCCCAGAAAAAAATTACAGCACAGGAACGGGCCCTTCGGTCATCCAAGTCTGTGCCGACCAAACTAAAATTCCCTAGCATTCCGGGGACCATATCCCTCTACACCCATCCTATTATAGTATTTTTCAAAACGCCCCTAAAAGCTCACTATCGTATCTGCTTCCACTACCTCCCCCGGCAATGAGCTCCGGCACCCACTACTCTGTGTAAAAAATCTGCCTCGTACATCTCCTTTAAACCTTGCCCCTCGCACCTTAAACCTATGCCCCCTAGTAATTGATTCTTCCATCCTGAGAAAGAGCTACTGACTATCCACACTGTTTATGTCCTCATAATCTTGTAGACTTCTATCAGATCGCCACCTCAAACTGTGTCATTCTAATGAGAACAAATGGAATGTTGGCCCTTATTTCAAGGGGGTTGGAGTATGAGAATCGGGAAGTCTTGCTGCAACTGTGCGAGATACTGGTGAGACCAGATCTGGAGCACTGGGAGAAGTTTTATTCATTTAAGGAATGATATTATTTCGTTGGAGACAGTTCAGAGAAGATTCACTAGGATGATCCCTGGTGTGGAGGGGTCGTCTAATGAGGAAAGGTTAAACTGGTTGCGAATCTACTCATTGGAAGTTAGAAGAGTGAGAGGTGATCTCACTGAAACATTTAGCATGATTAACGAATTTGACAGGGTAAATGCTGAGAGGATGTATCCCCTCACGGGAGAGTTAAAAACTAGAGGGATATAGTCTCAGAATAAAGGGGGGCCAATTTAACACTGAGATGAGGAGGAATTTCCTCCCTGAAAGGGTTGTGAGTCTTTGAAATTCCTTTTCGCAATGAGCTGTGGGACAGAGTCCATGTGTATGTTTAAGGCTGAGATATAGATTTTTGATCAGTAAGTGAATCCAGGGTTAGGGGGGGAAGGGCAGGGAAGTTGTGATGAGGAATGTCGGATCAACCACGATCCCACTGAATGGCCTACTCCTGTTCCTATTCCTTATGGACTTTCATGGGATGCGAGTGTCACTGACTAGGCCAGCATTTATTGCCCTTCCTTGATTTCCCATGAGAAAGTGGTAGTAAACTGCCTCCTTAAAACATTTGGTAGAAGTACATCCACAGTGCTGTTATGGAGGGAGTTCCAGGATCCTGACCCAGTAATAGTGAAGAAACAATGATATATTTCTAAGTCAGGACGGGAAGTGACTTGGAGGGGAGCATCCAGGTGGTGATGTTCCCAGGTATCAGTTGCCCCTGTCTTCAGCATGGTAGAGATTGTGGCTTTGGAGGATGTTGTTGAAGGAGTTGCTGCAGTCCATCTCGTAGATGATACACACAGCTGCTCCTGAGCGGCAGTGCTGGAGGGAGTGAATGTTTAAGGTGGCATATGGGGAGCCAGAGGGCTACTTTCTCCAGGATTGTGTCAAGCTTCTCGAGCGCTGAGAGAGCTGCACTCATCCAAGCGAGTGGAGACAATTCCATTCAACTCCTGCCTTGAGCCTTATTCAGGTTTCACAGCCACTGGGGAGTTGGAGGACCTGTCCCATGCACACTGACTCTCACTGGGGCACGGGTCCCACACACACTGACTCTCACTGGGGTACGGGTCCCACACACACTGACTCTCACTGGGGCACGGGTCCCACACACACTGACTCTCACTGGGGTACGGGTCCCACACACACTGACTCTCACTGGGGCACGGGTCCCACACACACTGACTCTCACTGGGGCACGGGTCCCACACACACTGACTCTCACTGGGGCACGGGTCCCACGCACACTGACTCTCACTGGGGTACGGGTCCCACACACACTGACTCTCACTGGGGCACGGGTCCCACACACACTGACTCTCACTGGGGTACGGGTCCCACACACACTGACTCTCACTGGGGTACGGGTCCCACACACACTGACTCTCACTGGGGCACGGGTCCCACACACACTGACTCTCACTGGGGTACGGGTCCCACACACACTGACTCTCACTGGGGCACGGGTCCCACGCACACTGACCCTCACTGGGGTACGGGTCCCACACACACTGACTCTCACTGGGGTACGGGTCCCACACACACTGACTCTCACTGGGGTACGGGTCCCACACACACTGACTCTCACTGAGGTACGGGTCCCACACACACACTGACTCTCACTGGGGCACGGGTCCCACACACACTGACTCTCACTGGGGTACGGGTCCCACACACACTGACTCTCACTGGGGTACGGGTCCCACGCACACTGACTCTCACTGGGGCACGGGTCCCACGCACACTGACTCTCACTGGGGTACGGGTCCCAAACACACACTGACTCTCACTGGGGCACGGGTCCCACGCACACTGACTCTCACTGGGGCACGGGTCCCACACACACTGACTCTCACTGGGGTACGGGTCACACGCACACTGACTCTCACTGGGGCACGGGTCCCATGCACACTGACTCTCACTGGGGCACAGGTCCCACGCACACTGACTCTCACTGGGGCACAGGTCCCACGCACACTGACTCTCACTGGGGCATGGGTCCTACTAACACTCAGGGATCAGTGCTGGCTCACTGTTATTTGTCATTTATATTAATGATTTGGATGAGAATATAGAGGGCATGGTTAGTAAATGTGCAGATGACACCAAGATTGGTGGCATAGTGGACAGTGAAGAAAGTTATCTCCAATTGCAACAGAATCTTGAGCAATTGGGCCAGTGAGCTGACGAATGGCAGATGGAATTTAATTTAGACAAATGCAAGGTGATGCATTTTGGTAGATTGAACCAGTGCAGGACTTACTCAGTTAATGGTAGGGCATTGGGGAGAGTTACAGAACAAAGAGATCTAGGAGTACAGGTTCATAGCTCCTTGAAAGTGGAGTCACAGGTGGACAGAGTGGTGAAGAAGGCATTCGGCATGCTTGGTTTCATCGGTCAGAACATTGAATACAGGAGTTGGAATGTCTTATTGAAGTTGTACAAGACATTGGTAAGGCCACACTTGGAATACTGTGTGCAATTCTGGTCACCATATTATAGAAAGGATATTATTAAACTAGAAAGAGTGCAGAAAAGATTTACTAGGATGCTGCCAGGACTTGATGAAATGAGTTATAAGGAGAGGCTGAAATAGACTGGGACTTTTTTCTCTGGAGTGTAGGAGGCTGACGTGTGACCTTATGAGTCTATAAAATAACGAGGGATATAGACAAGGTAGATAGTCAATATCTTTTCCCAAATGTAGGGGAGTCTAAAACTAGAGGGCACAGGTTTAAGGTGAGAGGGAAGAAATACAAAAGGGTTCAGAGGGGCAATTTTTTCACACAGAGGGTGGTGAGTGTCTGGAACAAGCTGCCAGAGGTAGTAGTAGAGGCGGGTACAATTTTATCTTTTAAAAAGCATTTAGATAGTTACATGGGTACAATGGGTATAGAGGGATATGGGACAAATGTGGGCAATTGGGATTAGCTCAGGGGTTTAAAAAAAAAGGGCAGCATGGAGAAGTTGGGCCAAAGGGCTCGTTTCCATGCTGTAAATCTCTATGACTCTATGATGACACTGATCTCACTGGGGTACGAGTCCCTCACACACTGATCTCACTGGGCTATGGGTGCAACAAGCACTGTTTCTCAGTTGTGTTCCCAACAGTAACCCCATCTCCAATCTCACACAGAGGGTAAAAGCCAGAAAGTTTGTGCCTCCAATGTGCTGCACTCATTAGTATGTTTTGCATATCTGGAGTGTATCAACATATTAGAGCCTTTACACCAGTGTAATACAGCATCCCACCCAGTCTTACACACTCAACCCTCATACCCTGAGGCGTTCCTACTTCAACTGATAGGAACAGAGGAAAATAGGACTGCTTAGCTAATAATGGGGATAGAGTTAATGTGGAGACTCACTCTGCCAGCTCCTCCAGACTGCGATAAACATCATCATCCACTGCTGTCTCCTCTGAAGGAAAGGGCCTGGGAAAGACAAAGAACAACATGGTTAAACACCAAACAACCTGCCCTCACATTCTCACTGCTCCCAGATTGGTTCTATCTTGGGCATTAGGTTTGGGACCTGTTCCTTATATTGTTGACACACTCTGGTATCTGCAAAACACTTGCTTGTTAGCACTACATTGTGTAGAGGGAGGCAATCAGGTTTGATTCTCAGTTTGGGTCACTGCCTGTGTGGAGTCTGCACGTTCTCCCCATGTCCGCGTGAGTTTCCTCCGGCTGCTCCGGTTTCCTCCCACACTCCAAAAGATGTTCTGGTTAGGTGCATTGGTCATGCTGAATTCTCCCTCAGTGTACCCGAACAGGTGCCAGAGTGTGGCAACTAGGGGATTTTCACAGTAACTTCATTGCAGTGTTTATGTAAACCTACTGGTGACTAATAAATAAACTATAAAAACTTTGAACCATGCTCCTAAGTGTGATTCCAACCTCATTCTTTCTTTCTCTCACACAAGGTAATATTACAAATTACTGACATAGAGTCATAGATGTTTACAGCATGGTGACAGGCCCTTCAGCCCAACTTATCTATGCTTTTTTTTTAAACCACTAAGCTAATCCCAATTGCCCGCATTTGGCTCATATCCCTCTATACCCATTGTACCCATGTAATTACTTAAATGCTTTTTATAAGACAAATTGTACTGCCTCTACTACTACCTCTGGCAGCTTGTCCCAGACACTCACCACCCTCTGTGTGAAAGAATTACCCTTCTGGACCCTTTTGTATCTCTCCCCTCACACCTTAAACCTAAGTGACATCCATCAGTCTTGTGTTAGACCATCCTCGTCTCACTCCTTCATGAGCGTGATTTGGGGAGAGAGGGGTCGGAACCATGTCTTACCTGTCACCTCTCCCGACACCTTAATTATTAGTGTCAATGGCATCATTATTATCTACGTCATTCATTAACCTATCACACTAGTTAACCGCTTGTACTACACCTCCTCCAAAAAATACTCTCCTACTTTTTAACATAATGTCTTTATCTACATTACATTTCTGTAACTTCCCAAGTCACAGCTCTCGCAAGGTTGAGTTGTCCACAACTGATATCTTGGAGACATGAGAGCTTCCTTTAGCATCTGGTGCAGAATGCAGATAAAAACTTCACCAGCATTGCTGCAAGGCAACGGGTAACTTTCAGGATGAGCAAATTGCAAGAATGAGAAAATCCCTTCCAAGAAAGACAAATCCGAGGGAGAAGATTGAAGACAATGAACCCTTGGACACTCAGGGACCAGAAGAGAGCAACTCAGGTCCCTCTGAGGAATTTGTTTCTCTCTCAAAGGTCTCTGGGTAGAAGCTTCCAAAGAGGAAAGATCTTCAACTCCAGGGAAGACTGCCACTGCCCCCCGCCATCCCCCGCCCCCATCTCCCACCCCCAGGACCTCCGCCACCCCGCCCTTCACTGCCACGCACATGATTGAAAAGGCATTGGAGATCTGAGATTTCGAGAAACTTGGACAATGAAGGAAAAAGTAACCAATATCTGAGAAGACTGTCAGAAAAGGAAGATGTGATTTGTCAATGATATTTTGGGAGGACTGTCTACTTTCTGGAGGCAGTGATACACAGAGAGCCACATTCCACTCTGTCTGAGGTCACCCCACTCTGGGCAGTGGGAAGACGTGCTGAGCATAAGGAGACAAGACAGCCTCACCTTCTGCAATGAGATAGATTTCCTGTAAGCGAAGGAGACCAGATTGCTGGACAGAATTCTGCAGCTTCAGACTGAGTCGCAGCCTCCGTGCTGACCTGCAGCCTGGAGGGAAGACAACTTTGTGCTGGAACTGAAATGTAGATGCTAATTGACCTTCCCCATGGCAAGGTGCCAGCTTTTCAGCAGTGTGATCCTACAAAGGGCAGCAGTGGTTAGCACAGTGCCAGGGAGCCAAGTTCAATTCTGTCCTCGCTGACTGTCTGTGTGGAGTTTCCTCGTGTTAGCGTGGGTTTCGTCCAGATGCTCCGGTTTCATCCCACACTCCAAAGACGTGCAGGTTAGGTGGATTGGTCATGCTAAATTGCCCCTCAGTGTTCCAAGCTGTGCAGATTAGGAGGATTAGTGGGGTAAATCTACGCTCCAGAGAGAAAAGTCCCAGCCTATCCAGCCTCTCCTTCTAGCTCAATCCACCAAGTCCTGGGAGCATCCTAGTAAATCTTTTCTGAACTCTTTCTAGTTTAATAATATCCTTTCTATAATAGGGTGACCAGAATTGCACACAGTATTCCAAGTGCAGAAAATGCAGATGCATGGGATTGAGGGTGATTTAGCAGTTTGGATCAGGAATTGGCTAGCTGATAGAAGACTGAGGGTGGTGGTTGATAGGAAATATTCAACCTGGAGTTCAGTTACAAGTGGTGTACCTCAAGGATCTGTTTTGGGGCCACTGCTGTTTGTCATTTTTATAAATGACCTAGATGAGGGTGTAGAAGGATGGGTTAGTAAATTTGCTGACGACACCAAAGTTGGAGGAGTTGTAGACAGTGAGGATGGATGTTACAGTTTGCAGAGGGACATGGATAAGCTGCAGAGCTGGGCTGAGAGGTGACAAATGGAGTTTAATGTGGAAAAGTGAGAGGTGATTCACTTTGGTAAGAGTAACAGGAGTACAGAATATAGGGCTAATGGAAGGACTCTTGGTAGTGCTGACGAGCAGAGAGATCTCGGGGTACATGTGCATAGCTCCCTGAAAGTTGGCACCCAGGTTGATAAGATTGTTAAGAAGGCGTACGGTGTGTTCGCTTTTATTGGTAGAGGGATTGAAATTCGGAGCCGTGAGGTCATGTTACAACTGTGCAAAACTCTGGTACGGCCGCACTTGGAGTATTGTGTACAGTTCTGGTCGCCGCATTATAAGAAAGATGTGGAGGCATTGGAAAGGGTGCAGAGGAGGTTTACCAGGATGTTGCCTGGTATGGTGGGAAGGTCTTATGAGGAAAGGCTGAGGGACTTGAGGTTGTTTTCGTTAGAGAGAAGGTGGTTAAGAGGTGACCTAATTGAGGCGTACAAGATGATCAGAGGGTTAGATAGGGTGGACAGTGAGAGCCTTTTTCCTCGGACGGTGATGGCTAACACAAGGGGGCATAGCTTTGAGAGGTGGTTATTATAGGACGGATGTCAGAGGTAGGTTCTTTACTCAAAGGGTAGTAAGGTCGTGGAATGCCCTGCCTGCAGCAGTTGTGGACTCGCCAACTTTAAGGGCATTCAAATGGTCAGTGGATAGGCATATGGATAACATTGGAATAGTTTAGGTTAGAGGGTCATTAGATTGGTTCCACTGGTCGGCACAACATCAAGGGCCGAAGGGCCTGCACTGCGCTGTAATGTTCTAACTATGGCCTTACCAATGTCTTGTACAACTTCAACAAGATGTCCCAACTCCTGTATTCAATGTTCTGACGGATGAAACCAAGCACGCCGAATGCCTTCTTCACCACTCTGTCCACCTGTGACTTCACTTTCAAGGAGCTATGAACGTGTACCCCTAGATCTCTTTGTTCTGTAACTCTCTCCAATGCCCCACCATTAACTGAGTAAGTCCTGCCCTGGTTGAATCTACCAAAATGCATCACCTTGCATTTATCTAAATTAAACTCCATCTGCCACTCGTCAGCCCACTGGCCCAATTGATCAAGATCCCATTGCAATTGGAGATAACTTTCTTCACTGACAAGTAAGCCATCAATCTTGGTGTCATCTGCAAACTTACTAACCATGCCTCCTATATTCTCATATAAATGACAAATAACATGGACCCAGCACTGATCCCTGAGGCACACCACTGGTCACAGGCCTCCAGTTTGAAAAACAACTCTCTACAACAATTCTGTCAAGAAGCCAATTTTGTATCCATTTAGATACCCTCACCCTGGATCCTGTGTGGCTTAATCTCATGCAACAACCTACCATGTGGTACCTTGTCAAAGGCCTTGCTAAAGTCCATGTAGACAACATCAACTGCACTGCCCTCATCTACCTTCTTGGTTACCCCTTCAAAAAGCTCAATTAAATTTGTGAGACATGATTTTCCACTCACAAAGCCATGCTGACTGTCCCTAATCAGTGCTTGCATCTCTAAATGCCTGTAGATCCAGTCTCTCAAAATACCTTCCAACAATTTACCCACCAAAGACATGAGGCTCACTGCTGCAGCCCTTTTTAAACAAAGGCACACCATTTGCCACTCTCTAATCTTCAGACATCTCACCTGTAACGATCGATGATTCAAATATCTCGGCTAAGGGACCCACAATTTCCTCCCTAGCCTCCCACAATGCCCTGGGATACACTTAGAACGTAGAACATTACAGAGCAGTACAGGCCCTTCGGCCCTCGATGTTGCGCCGACCTGTGAAACCAATCTAAAGCCTATCTAACCTTCACTATTCCAATCTCCATCCATATGTTTATCCAATGACCATTTAAATGCCCTTAATGTTGGCGAATCCACTACTGTTACAGGCAGGGCATTTCACGCCCTTACTACTCTGAGTAAAGAACCTACCTCTGACATCTGTCCAATATCTATCACCCCTTAATTTAAAACTATGTCCTCTCATGTTAGCCATCTCCATCCGAGGAAAAAGGCTCTCACCGTCCACCCTATCTTATCCTCTGATCATCTTATATGCCTCTATTAAGTCACCTCTTAACCTTCTTCTCTCTAACGAAAACAGCTTCAAGTCCCTCAGTCTTTCCTCAAAAGATTTTTCACCATACCAGGCAACATCCTGGTAAACCTCCTCTGCACTCTTTCCAATGCTTCCACATCTTTCTTATAATGCATACACAATACTCCAAGTGCGGCCGCACCAGAGTTTTATACAGCTGCAACATGACCTCAGGGTTCCTAAACTCAATCCCTCTACCAATAAAAGCTAACACGCCGTACGTCTTCTTAACAACCCTATCAACCTGGATGCCAACTTTCAGCGATCTATGCACATGGACACAGATCTCTCTGCTCATCCACACTACCAAGTATCTTACCATTAGCCCAGTACTCTGTATTCCTGTTACTCCTTCCAAAGTGAATCACCTCACACTTTTCCGCATTAAACTCCATTTACCACCTCTCAGCCCAGCCCTGCAGCTTATCTCTGTCCCTCTGTAACCTGCAATATCCTTCCTCACTGTCCACAACTCCACTGACTTTAGTGTCATACGCAAATTTACTAACCCATTCTTCTACGCCCTCATCCAGGTCATTTATAAAAATGACAAACAGCAGTGGCCCCAAAATGGATCCTTGCGGTACACCACTAGTAACTGAACTCCAGGATGAACATTTCCCATCAACCACCACCCTCTGTCTTCTTACAACTCGCCAATTTCTGATCCAAACCGCTAAATTACCCTCAATCCCATGCCTCCATATCTTCTGCAATAGCTTACCATGGGGAACCTTATCAAACGCTTTACTGAAATCCATGTACACCACATCAATTGCTTTACCTTCATCTACCCCTTTGATCACCTTCTCAAAGAACTCAGTAAGGTTTGTGAGGCATGACCTATACTTCACAAAACCGTGCTCACTATCCCTAATCAAATTATTCCTTTCTAGATGATTATAAATCCTATCATTTATAATCCTTTCCAAAACTTTGCCCACAACAGAAGGAAGGCTCACTGGTCTATAATTACCAGGGTTGTCTCTACTCCACTTCTTGAACAGGGGGACAACATTTGCTATCCTCCAGTCTTCTGGCACTATTTCTGTAGACAATGATGACCTAAAGATCAAAGCCAAAGGCTCTGCAATCTCCTCTCCAGCCTCCCAGAGAATCCTAGGATAAATCCCATCCAGCCCAGGGGACTTATCTATTTTCATACTTTCCAGAATTGCTAACACCTCCTCCTTATGAACCTCAATCCCGTCTAGTCTAATAGCCTGTATCTCAGTATTCTCCTTGACAACATTGTCTTTTTCCTGTTTGAATACTGACGAAAAATGTTCATTTAGTGCCTCTCCTATCTCTTCGGACTCCATGGACAACTTTTCACTACTGTCCTTGACTGGCCCTAATCTTACCCTAGTCATTCTTTTATTCTTGACATACCGATAGAAAGCTTTAGGGTTTTCCTTGACCCTGCCTGCCAAAGACTTCTCATGTCCACTCCTGGCTTTTCTTAGCTCTCTCTTTAGGTCCTTCCTGGCTAGCTTGTAACTCTCAAGCACCCTAACTGAGCCTTCACGTCTCATCTTGACATAAGTCTCCTTATTCCTCTTCACAAGTGATTCAACTTCTTTAGTAAACCACGGTTCCCTCGCTTAGCCACTTCCTCCCTGCCTGACAGGTACACACTGATCAACGACATGCAATAGGTGTTCCTTGAACAAGCTCCACATTTCAATTGTGCCCATCCCCTGCAGTTTCCTTCCACATCCTATGCATCCTAAACCTGATGATGACTCGTCTATTGAGGTGGTATGAGCTGAGGTTAGAAACAGGAAAGGAGGGGTCACTCTATTGGGAGTTTTCTATAGGCCTCCAGGGCTGTACTGTGCTGTACTGTTCTATGTTCTATGAATTGGGGCTGGTCCCCCTCCCTCTTAAGAATCCTGAAAATACAATCCGAGACATCATGGACCCCGGCACCTGGGAGGCAACACAACAACCGTGAATCTCTCTCATTCCCACAGAATCTCCCATCCGTCCCCCTAATCTCATCAGGTCCCAGGGATTTATCTATCTTGATGCGCTTTAAGACTTCCAGTGCTCCTTCTCTGTAACATGTACACTTCTCAAGACATCACTATTTATTTCCTCAAGTTCCCTAACTTCCATGCTTTTCTCAACAGCAAATACTGATGAGAAATATTTATTTAGGATCTCACCCATCTCTTGTGTATATACATATATAATAATATAGATGACCTTGTTGATCCTTAAGAGGCCCTACTCTCTCCCTTGTTACTCTTTTGCCCTTCATGTATTTGTAGAAGTTCTCTGGATTCTCCTTTGCCTTATCTGCCAAAACAATTTTGTGTCCCCTTTTTGCCCACCTGATTTCTCTCAACTCTACTCCTACACCCTCTATACTCTTCAAGGGATTCACTTGACCCCAGCTGCCTATGCATGTCATGTGCCTCTTTCTTCTTCTTGACCAGGGCCTCAATATCCCAAGTCATCCAGGGTTTCCTACTTCTGCCAGCCTTGCCTTCAATTTAATAGGAATGTGTTTACCTTGAACCCTGGTTAACACACTCTTGAAAGCTTCCACTTACCAGATGTCCCTTTGTCTTCCCATAGACTCCCCCAATTAACTTTTAAAAGTTCCTGCCTGATGCCATCAAAATTGGCCTTGCCCCAGTTTAGAATTTTAACTTTTGGGCCAAACCTATCATTTTCCGTGGCTATCTTAAAACCAATAGAATTATGGTTACTCATCCCAAAGTGATCCCTCACTAACACTTCTCTCACCTGGCCTTCCTTATTTCCCAAAAGGAGGTCAAGTTTTGCCCACTCTCTAGTCAGGCCATCCTCATACTGAATGAGAAATTCCTTCTGAATACACTCAATAAATTTCTCTCCATCCAACTCTCTAATACTATCACTGTCCCACCCAATTTTGGGAAAGTTAAAATCCCAACTATTATCACTCTATTTTTCTTGGATCTATCTGTAATCTCCTTACATATTTGCTCCTCAATTTCCCACTGACTATTTGGGGCCTATAATACAATCCTATCAAAGTGATTTCCCCCTTCTTATTTCTCAGTTCTACCCATACAGACTCAGTGAGTGAACCCTCAGATATATCCCCTCTCAGTATGGCCGTGATGCCTTCTGTTATCAAAAGTGCAACTCCCCCTCCTCTCTTACCTCCTGTTCTATATTTCCTATAGCATCTGTACCCTGGAACATTGAGCTGCTGGTCCCTCCCTTAGCCATGTTTCAGTAATTGCCATAATATCCCAGTCCCATGTCCCCATCAATGCCCTGAGTTCATCTGCTTTGCCCGTCAGGCCTCTTGCATTGAAATAAATGCAGTTTAATCTGGGCTTCCCTTGCTCTCTGCCCTGCTTTTGCCTGATCTGTCTGGTACTAGGATTACTGACACTGCCTTTACTATGTCATGTGTTCTCTTTAACTTCTCAGCTGTCCTCAAACTTCTCTTCTGTCTCCCTACTGCTTTGGATCCCACGCCCCCGCCAAACTAGTTTAAACCCTCCCAAGTGATTGTAGCAAATCTCCCTGCCAGGATGTTAGACCCCCCTCCGCTTCAGATGTAACCCATCCCTCTTGAACAGATCAGAAAAGATCCCAGTGATCAAAAAATCTAAATCCCTGCCCCCTGGACCAGCTCTCAAGCCACACATTCATCTGCCTAATCCTCCTATTCCTACTCTCACTAGCATGTGGTAGTGGTAGTAGTCCAGAAATTACTACCTTCGCGGTCCTGCACTTTAGCCTTCTGCCTAATGCTCTATATTCACGTTTCAGGACCTCATCCATTTTCCTCGGAGTATGCCAACTCTGCCATTCAATAAAGGTGTGCGCTATTTGTGAGAAGGACAGAATCAACTGTTTGCTGCTCATTGTAGCTAACAGGAGCATAATCCTGTCTTTGATCAGAAGGTCAGTGTCACCTGGACCTTGGAGTCGAAGGGATGAAGGGTCACTGGCTGAAGCTGGTCAGTCATTTGCTGAAACGTTAACAGCTGTTCCAATTTTAAAAGTAATATCGAAGCCCTGAACTTGGACAGTAACTGACCAGTAATCTGGATTAAGATTATCTACTTCCCCAAGCAGCTTTGCTCGAGTGAAGTGGGAGACAGCCCGAGTGAGGCAGCTAGAGTGGAATTGAAAGTCGGTAATTTGGAGCAGCGTGGGAGGAGCTGCTTTTTCCCTTTTTGTTTTGTTGTCTTTCTTCATGCTTTGTAACTGTTAATCTGCAGGGAGAGATGCAGAGAGCATCTGGGAAGGTAGGTGATATAAAGAACTACCCTGGGTACCTCAGGATCCATGACACTTCCAGCACTTTGGATGATATAGCTGCAGGAAGTTTCAGCTCCTCACAGACTGCATGGATGGGTTGCAGCAGTAGTTGGATGCAATTTGGAGCATGGAGGTGGCAGAAAGCATCATAGACAGGAGTTTTAGTGGCGGTAACACCCAAGGTGCAGGCAGATAGATGGGTGACCACGAGAAGGGGCAGGCAGCCAGTGTAGGAATCCCCTCTGGTGGTCCAAGTCTCCAACAATTATACAGTTTTGGATACTGTTGGGGGGAGTTGGCCTATCAGGGGATAACAGCAGCAGCAGCAGCCAGACCAGTGGCATCACAGCTGGCTCTGTTGTTAACTGGGGGATTTTGGCAGAACCAACGGGATGAACGAGTACACTATCAAGGGCAGGAGTCTTAGTAGTGTTGAAGAGCAGAAGGATCTTGGGGTCCGGGTCCACAGGACTCTTAAATCGGCCTCGCAGGTGGAAGAGGTGGTCAAGAAGGCGTATGGTGTACTGGCCTTCATTAATCGAGGGATTGAGTTTAGGAGTCGGGAGGTAATGCTGCAACTTTATAAGACCCTTGTCAGGCCTCATTTGGAGTACTGTGCGCAGTTCTGGTCACCTCACTATAGGAAAGACGTAGAAGCTATTGAAAGGGTACAGAGGAGATTTACAAGGATGTTCCCTGGACTGGGAGGCATGCCTTATGAAGTTAGGTTGAGGGAGCTGGGTCTCTTTTCCCTGGAGAGACGAAGGTTGAGAGGCGAACTGATAGAAGTTTATAAAATGTTGAGAGGAATAGATAGGGTGGATTCTCAGAGGCTATTTCCCCGGGTTGAAATGGTCGCTACGAGAGGACACAGATTTAAGGTGCGGGGAGGCAAGTACAGAAGTGATGTTAGGGGTAAGTTTTTCACTCAGAGGGTGGTGAGTGAATGGAATCGGCTGCCGTCAGTGGTGGTGGAGGCGAACTCGCTGGGGTCTTTTAAAAGACTTCTGGATGAGTATATGGGGTTTTATGGGATTGGGGGTTATAGATAGGTCTATAGATTGGTAGGTGTTGATGTGATCGGCACAACTCGTGGGCCGAAGGGCCTGTTTGTGCTGTAGTGTTCTATGTTCTATGTTCTATAAAGCACTAGATCAATAGTAATAGGGGATTCTATTGTTAGGGGTACAGATAGGTACTTCTGTGGACGTGAAACAGACTCCAGGATGGTATGTTGCCTCTCTGGTGCCAGGAACCAGGATGCCTTTGAACAGGCAAAAAGCATTCTGAAGGGGGTTGGGTCATGGTACATATTGGTACCAACAATATAGGTAGGAAGAGTGATGAGGTCCTGCAGCAGCAGTTTAGGGAGTTAGATAGAAAGTTAAAAAGCAGAACCTCTAGGGTTGTAACCTCAGGATTACTCCCTGTGCCAGTGAGGCTCAGAATAGGAAGACAGTGCAGCTCAACACGTGACTAAACAACTGGAGTAGGAGGGAGGGTTTCAGATATCTGGACTATTGGAATCTCTTCCGGAGCAGGTGGGACCTGTACATGAAGGAGGAGTTGCATCTAAACTGGAAGGGCTTAAATATTCCGGCAGGGAAGTTTGCTATTGTCACGTGGGAGGATTTAAACTAGTTTGGCGGGGGGGTGGGAACCAAAGCAAAGGTGAATTAACTGAAGAGGAACCAGAGAGTAGGGCCAGTTAGACTCAAAAGAAGAGTAGGCAGGGTGTGTTTGCTAATCATAGAGGGTCTGAGGACTGAAGTGCAATTGTTTCAATGCAAGAGGTTAACAGGTAAGGCAGATGAACATAAGAACATAAGAAATAGGAGCAGGAGTAGGCCACCTAGCCCTTCGAGCCTGCCCCGCCATTCAATAAGATCATGGCTGATCTGAAATGGATCAGTTCCACTTTCCCGCTTTCTCCCCATAACCCTTAATTCCCTTGCCTACCAAAAACCTATCTACCCGTGACTTAAATATATTTAGAGAGGCAGCCTCCACCACTTCAACAGGCAGAGAATTCCAGAGATTCACCACCCTTTGAGTGAAGAAGTTCCTCCTCAACTCCATTCTAAACCGCCCCCCCCTTATCATGAGGCTGTGTCCTCTAGTCCTGCTATCCTTTCTAAGCGGGAAGAATCTCTCTACCTCTACCCTATCCATCCTCTTCATTACCTTATATGTCTCTATAAGATCCCCCCTCATCCTTCTAAACTCCAACGAGTACAGACCCAGTCTATTTAGTCTCTCTTCATAGGCTAACCCCCTCATCTCTGGTATCAGTCTAGTGAACCTCCTCTGCACTCCCTCCGAGGCCAATATATCCTTGCGCAAGTGCGGCGACCAAAACTGCACACAGTACTCCAGCTGCGGCCTCACCAGTACCCTGTACAGTTGCAGCAAGACATTATATTCTATCCTCCTCGCTATAAAGGCCGACATTCCATTCGCCTTCTTGATCACCTGCTGCACCTGCAGACTGGGTTTTTGTGACTCGTGCACAAGGACCCCCAGGTCCCTCTGCACCGTAGCATGCTGCAGCTTTTTGCCCTTTAAATAGTAATCCCTCCTACTATTATTTCTGCCAAAGTGGATAACCTCACACTTACTAACATTATACTCCATCTGCCAGGTCCTCGCCCACTTGCTCAGCCTATCCAGATCCCTCTTTAGACTTTCCACACCCTCCACGCAATTTGCTTTTCCACTCCTCTTCGTGTCATCAGCAAATTTCGTTACCCTACACTCAGCCCCCTCCTCCAGATCATCTATATAAATGGTAAATAGTTGAGGCCCCAGCACCGATCCCTGCGGCACTCCACCAGTCACCAACTGCCAACCAGAATAGCACCCACTGATACCAACTCTCTTGGAACTTAGAGCTTGGGTTAGTACTAGGAACTATGATGTTGTTGCCATTATAGAGACTTGGTTAAGGGAAGGACAGGATTGATAGCTTAACATTCCAAGATACAGATGTTTTAGGCAGGATAGAGTGGGGGATGTAAAAGGGGTGGGGAGTTGCACTGCTGGTTAAGGAGAATATCACAGCTGTACTCCAGGAGGACACCTCAGAGGGTTCATTCAGCGAGGCAATAATGGGTAGCGCTCAGAAATAGGAAAGGTGTTTGGGCTTTACTATAAGCCTCCCAACTGTCAGAGGGAGATAGAGGAACAGATATGTAGGCAGATTTTGACTAGATATAAAAGTAACAGGGTTGTTTGATGGGATATTTTAACTTCCCCTATATTGACTGGGACTCATTTAGTGCTAGGGGTGTAGATGGGGCAGAGTTTGGAAGGAGCATCCAGGGAGGGCTTCTTGAAACAGTATGTAGATAGTCCAACGAGGGAAGAGGACACACTGGACCTGGTACTGGGGAATGAACCTGGCCAGGCGGTCGATGTTTCAGTAGGGGAGCACTTCAGGTACAGTGACCACAATTTTTTTTTAATATTCATTTGTGGGACATGGGCATCACTGTCTGGCTAGCACTTACTGCCCATCCTAGTTGCCCGAAGGCAGCTGAGAGTCAAGCACATTGCTGTGGCTCTGGAGTCACATGTAGGCCAGACTAGGTAAGAACAGCAGATTTACTTTCCTAAAGGACATTAGTGAACCAGATGGGTTTTTCTGACAATCGACAATGGTTTCATGGTTATCAGCAGATCATTAATTCCAGATTTTTTAAATTGAATTCAAATTCCACCATCTACTGTAGTGGGATTTGAACCCAGATCCCCAGAACATTAGCTGAGTTTCTGGATTACTGGTCTAGCCATAATACCACAAGGCCATCGTCTCCCACAGCTCAGTGAGCTTTAAGATACTGATGGATAAAGTTAAGTGTAGTCCTCAAGTGAAGGTGCTAAATTAGGGGGAGGCTAATTACCACAATATTAGGTAGAAAGATTGGGGGCAGATGTTTTGAGGGCAAATCAACATCTGGCATGTGGGGGGCTTTCAAGTGTAAGTTAATAGGAACTCAGGACCAGCACCAGCACATTCCTGTGAGAATGAAGGATAAGTATGGCAAGTTTCCGGAATCTTGGATAACGAGAGATATTGTGAGCCTAGTCAAAGAGAAAAAAGGAAGCATTTGTCAAGGCTAGGAGGCTGGGAACACACAAAGCAAGTGTGGAAATCTTTAGTAAAAAGGTTTATACAATCTGAAGAGAAACCAGTGTATACCGAAGCAAGTGTGCAATACAAGGAAAGTAGAAAGAAACATAAGCAAGGAGTTGGGAGGACTAAAAGGGGTCACAAAAAGTGATTGCCTTGCAAGATTAAAGAAAATTCCAAGGCTTTTTACACGTATATAAAGAGCAAGAGGGCATTCAGTTTAAAAATTGGCAAGTCATGTTGCAGCTTTATAGAACCTCAGTTAGGCCGTACTTGGAATATAGTGTTCAATTCTGGTCGCCACATTACCAGAAGGATATAGAGGCCTTGGAGAGGGTACAGAAAAGATTTACCAGGATGTTGCCTGGTATGGAGGGCATTAGCTATGAGGAGAAGTTGGAGAAACTTGGTTTGTTCTCACTGGAGTGACGGAGGTTGAGAGACGACCTGATAGAAGTCTACAAGATTATAAGGGGCATGAACAGAGCGGATAGTCAGAAGCTTTTTCCAGGGCGGAAGCGTCAATTGCTAGGGGGCACAGGTTTAAGGTGCAAGGGGCAAGGTTTAAAGGAGATGTACAAGGCAAGTTTTTTTTAACACAGAGGGTGGTGGGTGCTTGGAACTCACTGCCAGGGGAGGGAGTGGAGGCAGATACAGTAGTGACTTTTAAGGGGTGTCTTGACAAATACATGAATAGAATAGAAATAAACGGATATGGTCCCTGGAAGGGTAGGGGGTTTTAGTTTAGTCGGGCAGCATGGTCGGTGCAGGCTTGGAGGGCCGAAGGGCCTGTTCCTGTGCTGTAATTTTCTTTGTTCCTCTGACAGTGCGGCACTCCCTCAGCACTGACCCTCTGACAGTGCGGCACTCCCTCAGCACTGACCCTCTGACAGTGCGGCACTCCCTCAGCACTGACCCTCTGACAGTGCAGCACTCCCTCAGCACTGACCCTCTGACAGTGCGGCACTCCCTCAGCACTGACCCTCTGACAGTGCGGCACTCCCTCAGCACTGACCCTCTGACAGTGTGGCACTCCCTCAGCACTGACCCTCTGACGGTGCGGCACTCCCTCAGCACTGACCCTCTGACAGTGCGGCGCTCCCTCAGCACTGACCCTCTTGCAGTCTAAGTGCTGCATTGCAGTTAATGCCATAGACAAGTATTCATTCCCCTTCCTTCTTGATATTTTCAGTAAATAAGCACATTTTATTGCCACATCATATGCTTCCCCCGAACTTTTCAGGCTGTGTGAAATCTGCTGTATTTCACAATGTGTAACTGATAAAATGCCCCATGACGGTGCTGACAGTATAGACTTGTTGCAAGCAGCTTTTGTCAATGACATCTATATGGACTGATCTTTCGTGGCAGGTGGAAATCGCTGGTGAAGGAATTCAGTCTCACAAGGCATTAACTTTAAATAGTGCCAGACAGCTGTGTGGAAGGGGAATCAGTGGTTTAACTCTGGGCCTCTGTCAGTCAGTGTTTAGGCGGTTCCGTATTCTGTCACCTGCATCACTCTATCCTTAAACACACATGAGCTGATCAGGGAGTCAGTTTGGATTTGTTCAAGATGTGCCCAGTGTGAGTTAATTGAATATTTTGAATGAGTCACTAACAAAAAGTCTGTGGCTGGGTTTGATTTCAGAAGACTTTCGATACAGTTCCACACAAGAAGTGTTTGGTAAAACTGAGGATGCAGGAAGTTGGGTTGGCAAGTGAGGGACTGAAATCAGGGATAATGGCAATCTTTTCTGATCGGCAGAAGTGATCAGTGTGAGGTTAGTGTCCCTTTAAAAAAGCTTTTTTTTAAAAGCATGCTCACAGCCTCAGGTGATGTGAATTGGTGGGGGGAGAGAAAAATAACTGTGGCAGTCAGGTGACAAGGGTTGTTTTTAGTTTGGTTTTGGCTGCAGTGCCAGAGGCAGTCTTAGAAACAAGCTGGAAAAGAAGACTCTTTCTCTCTGTTCTGCTTTTGAAAATTTTACCATTTCGCTGAATGCACAACTTAATGCCATGCTGCAGTGAACAATCTACATTTTGGTGTTTTTGGGAGAGCTGAAGATTGCAAACTGCTCTGAGTTTTCAAGGTCATTTGAAATCAGCATTCAACCCATGGAACTGGTTTCTAGTATCATGAGATCTTTAGCCTATGCAGCGATAAATCTGTTTAAAGAGTTTTGTTTCTTGAATTTTGGTTTTAATTGGAACACATTGGAGATATTCATGAAGAGTTAAACATTATAGCAGTTGTTTCATTTCTTGTTTGTAATTGATAAAAGTTTTTGCTAATTTTCTTACTATACCTATTAACTGTGTTCTTAGATAAACTTTGTTTGATAAAAGTTCCCTAGTGGCTCATTTGAATCATACCTGAAGTCAAACATCTCATGCTTATCCTCGCAAACTTCAAGATGTAAAACTTGTGATTTAGGCAGGCTTCATAAACACTTCTGACCTGAACCTTAACACTACTGTTTTCCCCAGGAATGATATTTTCATTACATTTATCAGAGACTTAGATGAAGGAGCAGAGAGTCCTCTCTCTAGGTTCGAGAGCACTTTAGGATGGACAGGAATACCAGAGATGGAGGTAGAAAGTTGTAAAGGACCATTGACAGATTTGGTGAGTGGGAGAAATTGTGACAGCTGCAGTTCAGCTTGGGGATGAGGCAGGTTCCAGATAATCAGAGTATTTTTCAATTCAGGGAAATGAAGGAACTGGGGAAAACAGGGATAAAGGATCAAGTTACAGAATAAGCTGAAGTCAGTGGACAGGCACAGGAAAGGTCAATGCATTGTTCATCTTTATCAAAGTTTGGAATACAAAGGTTAGAAATGATGCTGCAGATGTGTAACCTCTGCATGGACCACATCTGGATTATCGGCTAAAACAAAATCCTGCAGAAACTAGAAACTTGAAATAAAAATTAAAAATGTTAGGAAAAGTCTGGCAGCATCTGTGAAGAGAGAGAGCTCATGTCCTGTTCAGGAAGGGTCTGGTGGTCCTGGTTAGATACAGACACACACCATAAACACAGTATCAGGCTGCATTTACATAGTGCCTTCATTGAGATCTCCAGGTGTTTACAGTCGTACTCACTCACATGTTGCTGTCCCCACACCAAGAGACAGAGATATACACACATGCACTGCCTCACACATGAAGGTTAAACCCATAATCCTCACACAGGCAGAAGGACCCCATAAATAGACAATTATTAAATGCATGCACCAAATTTAATGCATTGCCATGGTTACCTGATGCCTTTGCTCTGGACAGCAGCATGATGGGAGATTCTGGAGATGGCAGAGATAACCTACAACAAAGACACAGAGGAGTTAAATTAACAACAAAGTCCAGAATCCAAGATACCTTCCCTGACAGCAGGTGAGACCCACAACTTCAAGGGAATGCTAGGGCTGATGCGGGCCCCTTGCCCTGACCGAATGCCTGACCTCCAGCTGCAGCTTTACTTCCTGACAACATACAGTGTGTCAGACCTGATCACTTGGTGGGGGGGTTGTGTGTGTGTGGGTGTGTGTGTGTGTGTGTGTGTGTGTGTCAATAAGGGTCTCCCAGTCAGTACCAAGAACCCAACTGACTGCCTGGAGGGGTTGCCCGCTCTGACTGGCCTTGGAGATTTCATTACGTGAACACTCACATCCAACCAGCTCCCACTGGCCTTTCACCATTGGCTGCCAGTCACCCACTCTTACAAAGCTCCTGCTACCATAACAACGCAAAACTGAGCTGGCTGCTCGTGAACTGATTGGACAGTTTTGGACATTCAACCACTTTCCCAGCTGTTATATTCACAACAAACAACTAAAAGCCTGAACACAACCCCACAGCCTGTCCCTCTGTCCAACTGTAGCTACTTCTCTTTCTATCTTTCTCACTGTATTCATCCCGCTCTTTTTCTGTCTACATCTGTCTGGCACACTCAGGCCACCTCTCTCTGTGACTATCTGTGTCTCAGTGACTGTGTGTTGCTCTGCATAACACATTACAAACCCAAGTACTTCCATAATCTGTCTCTCTCACTCAGGCAATCACATCTCTGAACATTTGTATCAAATAAGAGTGTGATTCTAAACTGTGTGGAGTTGCGACAACCTGAAACAACAGACTGCGCCTCGCTCCTCGCAATGTCCTTTCTGGCTCTGATCCATCTTCCTGAATGTATTCCCCCTCCTTCAGAGCTTTCCAAACCCATCACCCAGTTCAGCCAATGGACAACCATTTGACTATCTCCATTTTGACATGGGTCTTGGGTGATGTTATGATTATTTTGTAACTCCATAGGACTTAGCAGCAAAAGTAGCCCATTCAGCCCTTCAAGCCTGCTCTGCCATTCAATAAGATCACGGCTGATCAGATTGTGATCCCAACTCCATATTCCAATCAGTCCCCCATAACCCCTGACTCCCGTTGACGATCAAAAATCTAACTTATCCACAGTGACTAGCACTGCTAGCTGCTATCACCAGGGACCCGGGTTCAATTCCAACCTCGGGTCACTGTCTGTATGGAGTCTGCACGTTCTCCCAGTGTCTACGTGGGTTTCCGCTGCATACTCAGTTTCCTCCCACAATCCAAAGATGGACAGGTTAATTGGATTGGCCATGATAAATTGCCCCTTAGTGTCCCAAGATGTGTAGGTTAGGTGGATTAGCTGTGGCAAAAGGGCAGGATTACGGAGGTAGGACAGGGAAGTGGGCCTGTGAAGAGTGATCTTTTGGAGGGTCATAGAAGTACTGATCAGCCAAACAGCCTCCTTCTGTACTGTAGGGATTGAATAGATTCAATGACCCATCCTCCACTGATGAACATCATCCTGAGAGAAAGGTTTCTCTGCCTCTCCGTCCTCTGATTCTTAGACCGTCCCCCTGGTTCTTCCACAGCACAATAACGTGTATTTATATAAAAGCAAAATACTGTGGATGCTGGAATCTGAAGGAAAAACAGAAAATGCTGGAAAATCTCAGCAAGTCTGGCAGTCTTTGTGGAGAGAGAATAGAGCCAATGTTTTGAAGTCTGGATGATCCTTCCTCATACAAGTGCTAACATGTTAAAACCCTACACAAGAGAATTCTGAAACAACATTTAATAACTGGCAATGCAAGGAGATATTAGGACAGGTGAACAGAAGTTGCTCAAACAGACACATGGAGAGACCTGGGTGTGCAAGTCCACAGATCCTTAAAGGTGGCAGCACAGGTGGAGAGGGTGGTGAAGAAGGCATATGGCACGCTTGCCTTTATTGTACAGGGCATAGAGTATAAAAGTTGGCGTCTGATGTTACAGCATCATCGAGGAGTAGAGAGAAGCAGAGGGGTTTAGGAAACATTCCAGAACTCAGGGCCCAGGCATGGCTGCCAATGGTGGAGAAATAGGAATTGGGGGTGTGTAAGAGGCAGGAATTGGAGGCTTGCAGAAGAGAGTATGACAACAGAGGAAGAAGCAAAGCCATAGAAGGATCTGACCTCACAGAAGAATTTTAAAATCGAGGTATTGCTGAAATTGGAGTTCAGAGAGATCAGGTGAGCACAGTGGTGTTAGATCACAAAACCATCAGACATAGGAGCAAAAATAGGCCACTCAACCCATTGAGTCTGCTCTACCATTCAATCATGACTGAAAGTGTTGGCTGAATAGAACTGGTTGTGAATCAAGATATAGGCTGCAGAGATTTTAGATTACTTCAACTTACGAAAGGTAGAATGTGGGAAACTAGTTACGAGTGTAGTTGAGTCAAGTAAATTTGCTGATGACACCAAAGTCGGAGGTGTGGTAGATAGTGAGGAGGGGTGTCATAGTTTACAGAGAGACTTGGACAAGTTGCAGAGCTGGGCCGAGAGGTGGCGGATGGAGTTTAATGCGGAAAAGTGTGAGGTAATTCACTTTGGCAGGAACAACAGATGTGTCGAGTATAGGGCTAACGGTAGGACTCTGAATAGTGTTGATGAACAGAGGGATCTAGGTGTATGTGTACATAGATCCCTGAAAGTTGGGAATCAAGTAGATAAGGTTGTTAGGAAGGCATACGGTGTCTTGGCGTTTATTGGTAGGGGGATTGAATTTAGGAGCTGCAGCGTCATGTTGCAACTGTACACAACTCAGGCGCGGCCGCACTTGGAGTACTGTGTGCAGTTCTGGTCCCCACATTATAGGAAGGATGTGGAGGCATTGGAGAGGGTGCAGAGGAGGTTTACTAGGATGTTGCCTGGTATGGAGGGGAGGTCCTATGAGGAGAGACAGAGGGATTTGAGGTTGTTTTCGTTAGAAAGAAGGCGGCTAAGGGGGAACCTTATTGAAACATGTAAGATGATTAGAGGTTTAGATAGGGTGGACAGTGATAGCCTTTTTCCTCAGATGGAGAAAGCTAGCACGAGGGGGCATAGCTTTAAATTAAGGGGTGATAGTTATAGGACGGATGTCAGAGGTAGGTTCTTTACCCAGAGGGTGGTGAGGGATTGGAATGTCCTGCCTGCTGCAGTTGTAAATGCGCCTAGTTTGGGGGCGTTTAAGAGATCCGTGGATAGGTTTATGGATGGAAAGGGATTGGTTTAGGTTAGGGGGTCATTGCTTTTTAATTGGTCGGCGCAACATCGTGGGCCGAAGGGCCTGTTCTGCGCTGTAACGTTCTATGTTCTAAGTCTCCAGATAACAAACGTATGAATGAGGGTTTTAGCAGCAGCTGAACTGAGGCAGGGTGGAGCTGGCTATTTTCAGCAGAGGTAGAAACAGGTGGTTCCAGTGCTGCGACGAATATGAATTTATAAGGTCATGTCGAGTCCAAAAGCAGTGCCAAGGTTGTAAAGAGCTCAGCCTCAGATAGTTCAGGCAGGGAGAGAGATGCAAACTGTCATGAGGAGAAGAAGCTAAGGACAGAGAACAAAGAACAATACGGCACAGGAACAGGCCCTTCGGCCCTCCAAGCCTGCGCCACTCATGAGCCCAACTAGACCATTCTTCTGTATCCCTCCATTCCCAGTCTGTTCATGTGACTATCCAGATAAGTCTTAAACGATCCCAGCATGTCTGCCTCCACCACCCTGCTTGGCAGTGCATTCCAGGCCCCCACCCCACACTGTGTAAAATATGTCCCTCTGATATCTGTGTTAAACCTCGCCCCCCTTCACCTTGAACCTGTGACCCCTCGTAACCGTCATCTCCGGCCTGAGAAAAAGCTTCCCACTGTTCACCCTATCTATGCCCTTCATAATTTTATACATCTCTAATAGGTCACCCCTCATCTCTCCTCATAGCTAAGACCCTCCATACCAGGCAACATCCTGGTAATCCTTTTCTATACTCTCTCCAAAGCTTCCACGTCCTTCTGGTAGTGTGGCAACCAGAACTGAAGCAGTCTTCCAAATGTGGTCTAACCAACGTTCTATACAGCTGTAACATCAGACGCCAACTTTTATACTCTATGCCCTGTACAATAAAGGCAAGCATGCCATATGCCTTCTTCACCACCCTCTCCACCTGTGCTGCCACCTTTAAGGATCTGTGGACTTGCACACCCAGGTCCCTCTGTGTGTCTATACTCCTGATGGTTCTGCCATTTATTGTATAGACAGAGGACAGTAGTTCCAGTTTTCCCAGTATTTAGGAGTTGGAAATGCACTCCTTTAAGATAGTGCTGGCTCTCTGAAGGATCTACCCAATTAGTCTCACTCCGCCTGTTCTTTATCCATCACCCTGAAAGTTCCTGTGGAATCTGCTTCCACCGTCCTTTCAGTAAGAAGTCTCACAAAATCAGGTTAAAGTCAAACAGGTTTCTGAGCTTCTGCAGCGCTGCTCCTTTGGTGTTGTGAGACTTCTTACTGTTCCCACCCCAGTCCAATGCCAGCATCTCCACATCATGACCGTCCTTTCAGACAGCGCCTTCCAGACGACAACTCGTTGTTTAAACAAAAAATCACATCTCTGCCTGATAATCTGGCTAGTGACCCCACTCAGCCCTCTTCCTCCATCATTACAAAGTTTCTCTGATTGACTCCATCAAAATCGAGTGTTCGTGAGTACCGTGCGTGTGCATGTGTGTGCACGTCCGTGCGCACTGTGTGTCATAGAATCGTAGAAACCCTACAGTGCAGAGAGATGCCATTCGGCCCATCGAGTCTGCACCAACCACAATCCCACTCAGGCCCTACCCCCATATCCCTACATATTATACCCACTAATCCCTCTAACCTACACATCTCAGGACACTAAGGGACAATTTTAGCATGACCAATCAACTTAACCCGCACATCTTTGGACTGTGGGAGGAAATCGGAGCACCCGGAGGAAACCCACACAGATACGGGGAGAACATGCAAATTCCACACAGACAGCGACCCAAACTGGGAATCGAACTTGGGGTCACTGGTGCTGTGAAGCAGCAGTGATAACCACTTTGCTACTGTGCCACCCCAAAGATCGTGTGTGTGTGTGCGGGTCCGTGGACACCGCGTGCGCGCACACATGTCAGTGAGCACTGTGTGTGTGTGTGTGTGTGTGTGTGTGTTTGCGCGCGCATGTGTACATGAGCAGTGTGCACACACGTGCATGAGCACTGTGTACGAGTGTGTGTGCACGTGAGCACTGTATATGTGTGTGTGTCTGTGAGCAGTCTGTGTGTGCGCACGAAAGTGCAAGAGAGCACTGCATGTGCGTGTGAGCACTGCGTGTGCGCTGTGTGTGTGCGCGCTTGTGCGCACACGTGAGCACTGTGTGTGCGTCCCCATGTCCATCTCTCTCTCTCCATTCCCAAACAGGGAGCAATGAAAGTGGCAGCACCATTCACAGAATCGCACTGCGGCCGACTCACTCCGTCACTCATCTGCTCCAAGGTGAGAAACCCAAAGGAAAGGCCACAGTTCAAAGCAGTGGAGGATCAGAGGCAGTAAACAGGACGCAGCCAATAGAGAGAGAGGCAGCAGCTGGTGGACTGGGGGGGAGCCTGAGGGGCTGGAGTTGGGGGAGCCGAGGGGGGGAGTTGGGAGAGGCTGCAGTGGGAGAGGGGCTGGAGTGAGGGGGGGGGGTAGAAAAAGGGGCAAGAGTGGGGGCGGCAGATTAGGGGTGGGGGACAGAGCCGGGGCGGGGGGGGCGGTGGCGGTGGCGGTGGCGGTGGTAATGCTGGGGTACAATCACATGATCCAAAATCACTGCATGAGAGACTTATTGCTAAATAAATCACCGTGAGCTACAGATTCGGACTCAGCTCTGAACCATCATTAGTAACAGCTTGGCATCATGAAATATAAACACCAGCACATTTAAACAGAATATCACCGCAGTAATTCAGGATAACGAGACATTGTTAAAGGAAGATTGTGGGACCAAAGAAGGTAGCAGAGAGAAAAATGATGTGATCATCTGTTATGGACAGAGGGAGAGAGAGAGAGAGAGAGAGAGACAGAGAGAGAGAGACAGAGAGAGAGAGACAGAGAGAGAGAGACAGAGAGAGAGAGACAGAGAGAGAGAGACAGAGAGAGAGAGACAGAGAGAGAGAGACAGAGAGAGAGAGACAGAGAGAGAGAGAGGGGGAACGTGAGAAGACGAGTGATAGAGATGAAGGTCGAAGGTCAGATGGAAGGACATGGTGGCAAGAGCAATAAACAAAGGATTGGAACATAGACATAAGACAGAGGAGCAGAATTAGGCCACTCGGCCCATCGAGTCTGCTCCACCATTCAATCATAGCTGATATTTTTCCCATCCCCTTTCTCTTGCCTTTTCCCCATAACCCCTGATCCCCTTCCTAATCAAGAACTTATTTGTCCCTGTCTTAGAGACACTCAGTGACCTGGCCTCCACAGCCTTCTGTGGCAAAGAGTTCCACAGATTCCCCACTCTCTGGCTGAAGAAATTTCTCCTCATCTCTGTTTGAAAGGACCGTCCCTTTAGCCTGAGGTTGTGCCCTCTGGTTCTAGTTTTTCCTACTAGTGGAAACATCCTCTCCATGTCTAATTCGGCTGTCTGTGTGCTCACTCATGCCAAATCCTGTCCAACCATCATCCCTTTGCTGACTGATTTACAAATGCTCCTGTTTATGAATCAGTATTTTAAATTCTTCATCCTTGTTCTCAAAATCCTGCCATGATCTCACCCTGCCCTATCTCTGCAATCTCCTCCAACTTCACAACCCTCCAACGTCTCCGCACTTCCTTCATTCCAGCTTCCTCAGCATTGAGTTTTAATCACTTTATCCCTGACGTCCGCACTGCCAGATACCAAGGCTACAACCTTTGGCATTTCTTTCCTAAGCCTCTCCCCTTCTCTATCTTCCTTTCTTTCTTTAAGATATTCATTAAAACTACCTCTTTGCCCATCCACCCTCATGTCTGCTTACATAATTCTGTGTCAAATGTTGCTTTATAACGCACCTGTGAAATACCTCAGAATGTTCTGGGATATGAAAGGTACTGCATAAATACACATTTTATTGATCTGGAGCTATATTGCTGTTCCTGTGTGAATAGCTTGTATCTCCTTACCCAACACAGAACACCCTCACCACATGAACTGCAGCGGTTCAAGAAGACCGAGCATTATCTTCTCCGCAGCTAACTGGGGATGGGGAATATTTGTTGCTTGTCGTGTTAGTGAAAGGACAGGGGAATGAGAGGAGCTCATTTTCCCTTAGAGAGAAGCAGCAAGGGAACGATGGCTGAATAGTTTCCTTCTGTAGAGTAACAGTTCAACATTTCTCTGACTTCATGAAAAAAAGACCAACTCTGGAGGCCAGGAACTCACCTCTGGAATCAATATGCATTATTCCCAATAGCAGTGGCAGTCACACATGCCCTGCTACCCATTACCCTCAATAAAGAGGGTGACCGCGCTGCCATGTGCTCTGAAGGATGGCAGCTGCACGATTGGTCACGCAGGGCCCTGGGATTCGTATTTGTGGTTTGAGGCCAAAAACGGTTTTTATGAAAACTCCGCTTCCTGCACCGGGTGTTTGTGAAGCCGCCCCTCTCACCCTCAGGCTCCATTTAACCTCACTCCTGCTTCTGGAAACTAGAAGCAGGAGGCGGCCATTCAGCCCTTCGAGCCTGCTTCACTATTCATCTTGATCGTGATTGATCACTGAATTCAATATCCTAATCCCCCACCCCCCCATATCCCTTCACCCCTTTGGCTCCAAGAGCTATATCTAATTTCTTCTTGAAATCAGACAACGTTTTAGCCCCAACTACTTTCTGTGGGAGTGAATTCCACACATTCACCACCCTCTGGGTGAAGACATTTCTCCTCACCTCAGTTAAAGAACAAAGAAAAGTACAGCACAGGATCAGGCCCTTCGGCCCTCCAAGCCTGTACCAGTGATGCCCTAACTAAACTAAAAAACCCTCGTGTCCTTACTCGGTCCGTATCCCTCTGTTCCCTCCCTATTCCTGTACCCATCCAGATGCCTCTTAAATGTTGGTAATGTTCCTGCTTCCACCGCCTCCTCTGGCAACGCGTTCCAGGCACCCACCACTCTCTGTGTGAAAAACTCCCCCCGCACATCTCCCTTAAACTTTCCCCCCTCACCTTGAACCTGTGGCCCCTTAAGATTGACATTTCCACCCTGGGGAAAAGCCTTTGACTATCCATCCTGTCCGCGCCTCTTATAATTCTGTAGACCCTCTATCAGGTCTACCCTCAGCCTCCGTCGTTCCAGTGAAAACAATCCTAGTTTATTCAACCTCTCCTCATAACCAACACCCTCGAGACCAGGCAACATCCTGGTGAATCTTCTCCTGCCTCGCAAGGCAGGAGGGTCTAAAGTGAGGCAGGTGAGCACAGAGCAAGGGAAGTCATGGCCTAAGGGTGAAGGGCACAGCAAACCTTAAATGGTTTCCAGAAGATAAGTCACTTGGACCATATCTCAGTTTGGGCCATTCATGGCACACAAGTGCCAGACAATGACCATCTCCAACTAGAGAGAACCTAACCATCACCATCACTGAATCTCCCACTATCAACATCTTGGGGGCTAACATTGACTAGAAACTGAACTGGGTGCTCCACATCAGTATTTACTATTGAGAAAAGCAGGGATGTTAGGGAACTTGGGGAAATAAATAGTGATGTCTTGAGAAGTGTACATATTACAGAGAAGGTAGTGCTGGAAGTCTTAAAGCGCATCAAGGTAGATAAATCCCCAGGACCTGATGAAGTGTATCCCTGGACATTGTGGGAGGCTAGGGAGGAAATTGCGGGTCCCCTAACAGAGATATTTGAATCATCGATAGTCACCGGTGAGGCGCCTGAGGATTGGAGAGTGGCAAATGTTGTGCTTTTGTTTAAAAAGGGCTGCAGGGAAAAGCCTGGGAACCACAGGCCAGTGAGCCTCACATCTGTGGTGGGTAAATTGTTGGAAGGTATTTTGAGAGACAGGATCTACAGGCATTTAGAGACACAAGGACTGATTAGGAACAGTCAGCATGGCTTTGTGAGTGGAAAATCATGTCTCACAAATCTAATTGAGTTTTTTGAAGGGGTAACCAAGAAGGTAGATGAGGGCAGTGCAGTTGATGTTGTCTACATGGACTTTAGCAAGGCCTTTGACAAGGTTCCGCATGGTAGGTTGTTGCATAAGGTTAAACCACACGGGATCCAGGGTGAGGTATCTAAATGGATACAAAATTGGCTTCTTGACAGAATGTGGAGATGCTGGCACAGGCCTGGGGTAAACACAGATAGTGGGTACACTACATACTCTTGCAACTTGGCCAACATTGTCTCCCTGATACGCTGCAGGAAAGGATGTCCTGAGGCATTGGTACATTGGGGAGACCAAGCAGATGCTACGACAACGGATAAATGAAAATCACTCAACAATCACCAGGCAAAACTGTTCTCTCCCTGTTGGGGAACACTTGAGCGGTGATCTTTGGGTAAGCATTCTCCAAGGTGGCCTTCACAACACACAACAGCGCAGGGTCGTTGAGCAGAGACTGATAGCCAAGTTCCGCACACATGAGGACGGCCTCAACCGGGTTCATGTCGCACTTATTGTATCCCCATAACTTGTCTGGACTTGCAACATCACCACTAACTGTCCTAGAACATAAGAACATAAGAAATAGGAGCAGGAGTAGGCCATCTGGCCCTTCGAGCCTGCCCCGCCATTCAATAAGATCATGGCTGATCTGTCATGGCTCAGTTCCACTTTCCGGCCCTCTCCCCATAACCCTTAATCCCCTCTCTTATCAAAAACCCATCAACCCGCTTCTTGAAAATATTTAGCGAGGCAGCCTCCACCACTTCAACGGGTAGAGAATTCCAGAGATTCACCACCCTTTGAGTGAAGAAGTTCCTCCTCAACTCCGTTCTAAAACGCCCCCCCCCCTTTATCTTGAGGCTATGCCCCCTAGTCCTACTGTCTTTTTTGAGCGGGAAGAGTCTCTCCACCTCTATCCTATCCATCCCATTCATCATCTTATACGTCTCAATGAGATCTCCCCTCATTCTTCTAAACTCCAACGAGTACAACCCTAGTTTATTCAGCCTCTCCTCATAGCTCAACCCCCTCAACTCCGGAATCAGCCTAGTAAACCTCCTCTGCACTCCCTCCAAGGCTAAAATATCTTTGCGCAGGTGCGGCGCCCAAAACTGCACACAGTACTCCAGCTGCGGCCTCACCAGTGCCCTGTACAGCTGCAGCAAGACCCCCCTACTTTTATATTCAATCCCCCTCGCTATGAAGGCCAGCATCCCATTCGCCTTCCTGACCACCTGCTGCACCTGCAGGCTGGGTTTTTGCGACTCATGCACAAGGACCCCGAGGTCCCTCTGCACCGTCGCCTGCTGCAGTCGCCTGCCTGGAGAAAATACACATCTCTTTAATCTGTGCTTAGCGCTCTCTCCACCCACATTGTCTGTACCTTTAAGACTTGATTAGCTGTAAAGACTCACATTCCAATCATTATTTTGTAAATTGAGTTTGTGTCTTTATATGCCCTGTTTGTGATCAGAACTCCCACCCACCTGATGAAGGAGCAGCACTCTGAAAGCTAGTGGCGTTTACTACCAAATAAACCTGTTGGACTTTAACTTAGTGTTGTGAGACTTCTTACTGTTTTTGACAGAAGCCAGAGGGTGGTTGTAGGGAGTTGGTTTTCAAACTGGAGGCCTGTGACCAACGGTGTACCTCAGGGATCAGTGCTGGGTCAACTGTTATTTGTCATTTATATTAATGGTTTGGATGAGAATATAGGGGGCATGGTTAGTAAGTTTGTAGATGACACCAAGATTGGTGGCATAGTGGAAAGTGAAGAAAGTTATCTCCAATTGCAACAGGATCTTGATCAATTGGGCCATTGGGCTGATGAATGGCAGATGGAGTTCAATTTAGACAAATGCGAGGTGATGCATTTTGGTAGATTGAACCAGGGCAGGACTTACTCAGTTAATGGTAGGGTGTTGGGGAGAGTTACAGAACAAAGAGATCTAGGGGTACATGTTCATAGCTCCTTGAAAGTGGAGTCACAGGTGGACAGAGTGGTGAAGAAGGTATTTGGCATGCTTGGTTTCATCGGTCAGAACATTGAATACCAGAGTTGGAATGGTCTTGCTGAAGTTGTACAAAACATTGGTTAAAGCCACACTTGGAATACTGTGTGCAATTCTGGTCATCCTATTATAGAAAGGATATTATTAAACTAGAAAAAATGCAGAAAAGATTTACTAGGATGCTACTGGGACCTGATGGATTGAGTCATGAGGACAGGCTGGGTAGACTGGGACTTTTTTCTCTGGAGCATAGGAGGTTGAGGGGTGATCTTATAGAGGTCTATAAAATAACGAGGGGCACAGATCAGCTACATAATCAATATCTTTTCCCAAAGATAGAGTCGTCTAAAATTAGAGGGCATAGGTTTAACGTGAGAAGGGAGAGATACAGAAGTGTCCAGAGGGGCAATTTTTTTTCCAGAGTATCTGGAACAAGCTGCCAGAAGTAGTAGTAGAGGCGGGTACAATTTTATCTTTTAAAAAGCATTTAGACAGTTACATGGGTACGATGGGTATAGAGGGATATGGGCCAAATGCGAGCAATTGGGATTAGCTTATGGGTTTCAAAAAAAAGGACAGCAGGCACAAGTCAGGCCAAATGGCCTGTTTCCATGCTGTAAACCTCTATGACTCTATATAAACTCAGATTCCAAGAGCAGGTCAGAGGTGGGAATCCTGCGGAGAGTAATTCACCTCCTGACTCCTCAAAGCCTGTCCACCAGGATTGTGATGGAATATTCCCCACTAGCCTGGATGGGTGCAGCTCCAAGAACACAAGAAGCTCGACACCATCCAGGACAAAGCAGCCTATTTGACCGGCACCACATTCACCACTCAAACATCCACTCCCCCTAGCACAAATTCACAGTGGCAGCCGTATGTACCATCTACACCATTCACCACAGCAAATCACCAAGGATCCTTTTAAAACCCATGACTGCTACCATCAAGAAGGACAAACATAAATATAGAAAATAGAAACAAGAGTAGGCCATTCGGCCCTTCAAACATGCTCTCCCATTCATTATGATCATGGCAGATCATCCAATTTAATAGCCTGATCCCACCTCTTCCCATATCCTTTGATCCCTTTCATCGGAAGAACTTTATCCAACTTCTCCTTGAAAACATTTGATGGATTGGCCTGAACTGCTTTCTCTGGTAGCGAATTTTCAAGGGCAATTGGGAGGGTGCAATAAATGCTGGCCTAGCCCGCGGCACCCACGTCCCACGAATGCATAAAAAAATTGTTAAACCAAATCTCACTCAAGTTCCGTGGCACTAAGCGGAACTGAGAGTGCAACAAGCTCTCTTCCCTGAACACACCAGTGCTAACCTTCACATGTCAGACGCTGCCCTCCTCACTGCACATCAACTCCCAGAAGCTACAGCATTACCACAGCTTTGTGTAAACACTGAATCGACACATCTCATGGCCTCTCAGTCAAATGTTAAAGCTCAGATTGCCAGGATCAAGCACTGTGCCACGGGCAAACCACAGGCAGAAACAGTGACAAACTAACTAAACAGGAAACCACTGCATGGATTCAAGCTGTAATTGAATTAGCATCTGATGGAAGGATTATTTCTGTATTCCCTGGCTGCACAAGTTGAAATAATCACCTCGCATTGCAGCCTGAGCCTCTCTCAATAATGAGACAGGGAGGAAAATAGAAATTAAAAGCATTCATCCAGTCAAGCTCACGCCAGGATTTCCTTCGCATCATCTGACTCTCACCAAAAGCAAATCAAATCAGTGGGAAAAACAGTGTTTCACATCGTCACGTTGTAATAATAAAATACTTCAGCTTATTGCACAAAGGATTGGGGAAACATATTGTAGGTTCATTTATTCAGAACAGGCATGAGAACAGTTATAATCATATACAGATCCTGAAGGCATCAGGACGTATGTGCACGTGTGTGTGTGCTCAAACCAAAAGTAAAACTAAGACTGGATCACATGATAACTTCCTTTCTCATAACTGTAATGTGACTGTCTGACTTATAAGTGTAACAAACATTAACTCCCAGAAGCTACAGCATCACCACAGCTGTACTCTCACTTTTCCTTCTCTATAAACGGTATGCTTTGTCTGTACAGCACACAAGAAACCATACATTGCCCTTCAATCCATTGTGTCTGTGCCAGCCATCAAACACCTATCTATTCTAATCTCATTTTCTAGCACTTGATTCATAGCCTTGTTCTGCCATGATGTTCCATAGGCTCATCGAAATGTTTCTTAAATAAAAGACAGCAGCGATTAAATAACAAAAGGTTTCATGAAGCAATAGGCAAAGGGAATGCTAACAGCTATCAAGGATCAGATGCTTAACAATAACCTGCTGGCTGACGCCCAGTTTGGGTTTTGCCGGGGCACTCAGCTACTAACCTCATTCCAGCCTTGGTGAGCTGAGCTCCAGAGGTGAGGTGAGACTTACTGCCCTTAATATCAAGGCAACATTTGACCAAAGACAGCATAAAGAAGCCCTGGAATAGCTGCAGACAGTGGAAATTAGGGGAAAATAAATCCAGGATAAATAACATGATCGATATTCAACTTCTCTCAAATATCCTGAAGTGGATTATCAATAACTTGCAGACTCTTATCTGTAATTACCTCTCTAGAAACAGCAGATACACCGAAAATAATAATGAGCGTATGAGAGAGAGTTTTGCTTGACGCATTGTGCGGTTGTCGGATGGGGTACTAGTGGGTCAATGATGACGGTTCGGTAAACACCATAAACATGATTGTGTTACATATTTCATAACTTTCTAATGCAGCTGTGAATGTGGTCCCTGGAACACTTACACATTACAATCAATTTATAGCTAATAAAGCCCTAGCTCATTAAAGGTACTGCAAAACAGTTAAATAATTATTTCTTTAAAATGTAATGCCGCTGCCCCAGTTATTAACTTTTACAAAGTAAAGAAAATTGTGACCTTTGGAAATAAATTGAGCCTTCTTTGAATCTTTAATAGCCTGCACTCTTTTCTAAGATTTTATTATTCAGGGTATTGCTCGGGTAGTAAGCGATGCAGGTTACGTGGATTGGCCATGTGAAATTGTCCTTCGTGACAGGGGATTAGCAGGGTAAATACATGGGGTTAAGGGGATAAGTCCTGGGTGGGATTGTTGTCGGTGCAGACTCGATGGGCTGAATGGCCTCTTCCTGCACTGTATGGGATCTATGATTCTATTCTATGTTGTGCCTCCATTTTGTAGATTTCTATTAGTTGTTCTTAGTGGAAAGTTGACACACGACACAGACAATGTTGTACATTGTGGTTCCTGATGGAGTTATGCGGCTGTTAAGATTGTCCTGTTGTTAATGTTGTCTTTGTGGGTGCTGATCATTGCAATGTTGCTGATGCTCTTTTCTGTTTTTCTGGCTCTGACACGGGTTGAAAATGAACTCTTGGTTCTTCTTTTAGGCTTACCACTTTCTCAATTGCTTCAGCAACAACTTTTGCTGGGATCCAGGTTTTGTGATTGGACCCTGTACGTTGTTGTTACTACTGGGTATCACTGTCAAATGCAACAGTGGAATTTGGCTTCATAGATGCTAACATTAGTTTTTGTTTTGAAACAGAGAGCAGATAGTAATCAGAGTCACAGGAGTCTGCTGTGGTTATTATTAGATTAAGAATAAAACAATTATGAAGCAAGAAACCATTAACTAAACCTCCATCCGCAATTATACCTTTACAGATATATACAGCTTCATAAGGATAACGTAAGTTACAAAACCAAACATTTTCTAATGTTGACAGTAAGGATAGAGTCAGAGGTTTACAGCATGGAAACTTGTCCATGCTGCCTTTTTTTTAAACCCCTAAACTAACCCCAATTGCTCGCATTTGGCCTATATTAAGACTCCTCTACCTTTGAACAAAAGAACATAAGAAATAGGAGCAGGAGTAGGCCATCTAGCCCTTCGAGCCTGCCCCGCCATTCAATAAGATCATGGCTGATCTGAAGTGGATCAGTTCCACTTTCCCGCTTTCTCCCCATAACCCTTAATCCCCTTGTCTACCAAAAACCTATCTACCCGTGACTTAAATATATTTAGCGAGGTAGCCTCCACCACTTCAACGGGCAGAGAATTCCAGAGATTCACCACCCTTTGAGTGAAGAAGTTCCTCCTCAACTCCGTTCTAAACTGCCCCTGCCTTATCTTGAGGCTGCGCCCTCTAGTCCTGCTGTCCTTTCTGAGCGGGAAGAACCTCTCAACCTCTACCCTATCCATCCCGTCATCATCTTATACGTCTCTATAAGATCCCCCCTCAGCCTTCTAAACTCTAACGAGTACAAACCCAGTCTATTTAGTCTCTCTTCATCGTCCAACCCCCTCATCTCCAGTATCAGCTTAGTGAACCGCCTCTGCACTCCCTCCGAGGCCAAAATATCCTTGCACAAGTGCAGCGACCAAAACTGCACACAGTACTCCAGCTGCAGCCTCACCAGTGCCCTGTACAGTTGCAGCAAGACTTCCTGCTTTTATTTTCTATCCCCCTCGCTATAAAGGCCAGCATCCCATTCGCCTTCTTGATCACCTGCTGCACCTGCAGACTGGGTTTTTGCGACTCATGCACAAGGACCCCCAGGTCCCTCTGCACCGGAGCATGCTGCAGCTTTTCGCCTTTTAAATAGTTATCCCTCCTACTATTATTTCTGCCAAAGTGGATAATGTCACACTTGCTAACATTATACTCCATCTGCCAGGTCCTCGCCCACTCGCTCAGCCTATCCAGATTCCTCTGCAGACTTTCCACACCCTCCGCACAATTTGCTTTTCCACTCATCTTCGTGTCACCAGCAAATTTCGTCACCCTACACTCAGCCCCCTCCTCCAGATCATCTATATAAATGGTAAATAGCTGAGGCCCCAGCACCGATCCCTGCGGCACTCCACTAGTCACCAACCGCCAATCAGAATAGCACCCATTGATACCAACTCTCTGCCTCCTATTAGACAACCAATCCTCTATCCACGCTAACACCTTACCCCCAACTCCATGCCCCCAACCTTCTGAAGAAACCTTTTGTGAGGCACCTTATCAAATGCTTTTTGAAAATCGAGAAACACCACATCCACTGGTTCCCCTCTGTCTACCGCACTAGTCGCATCCTCATAGAAATCCAATAAATTCGTCAAACACAACTTCCCCTTAATGAATCCATGCTGCGTCTGCTCTATCAAACCATTCCTTTCCAGGTGCCTCGCTATTTCTTCTTTGATGAAGGTTTCTAGCATTTTTCCAACTATAGACATTAAACTAACCGGCCTATAATTCCCTGCCTTATGTTTGCTACCCTTTTTAAACAGTGGCATAACATTAGCCATTTTCCAATCTTCCGGCACTTCCCCGGAATCCAGCAAATTTTGGTAAATAATCACTAAGGCATCCACTATCACCTCTGCCATTTCCTTCAGAATCCTGGGATGCATTCCATCCGGTCCTGGGGACTTGTCCACCATCAGTCCCCAGAAAGAAATTTGGCAGAAAGAAATTTGGCATGTCAGCTACAACTCTCACCAACCTTTACAAATGCACCATAGAAAACATTCTTTCTGGTTGTATCACAGTTTGGTATGGGCTCCTGCTCTGCCCAAGACAGCAAGGAACTACAAAAGGTCATGAATGAAACCCAGTCCATTACACAAACCAGTCTCCCATCCACTGACTCTGTCTACACTTCCCACTGCCTCAGAAAAGCAGCCGACATAATTAAGGACCCCCACGCACCCCGGACATTCTCTCTTCCCACCTTCTTCCGTCGGAGGAAAAAGAAATAAAGGTCTGAGGTCACATACCAACCAACAGCTTCTTCCCTGCTGCTGTCAGTCTTTCGAATGGACTACCTTGCATTAAATTGATCTTTCTCTACACCCTCGCTGTGACTATAACACTACATTCTGTACTCTCTCCTTTCCTTCTCTATGAACAGTATGCTTTGTCTGTATAGTGTGCAAGAAAGAATACTTTTCACTGTATGTTAGTACATGTGACAATAATAAATCAAATCAGAGTGAGTGAAGGAAGATACATTTTAAAGTTAGTTGTCAATCAGATATACATGGTTTCCATAGTAACCAGCAGTAAAGGGCTGACTGACGGCATCCTTCTACTAACAACAAATATCCTTCTGTATTAAAGTTGCAAAAGCTATGTGAAAGTTATTTATATCAGGTACAGTAACTAACATCAATCCATCAGCAAAGGTGAAAGGCAGCCAGGGTATTAACACAGCTTCATTACATTTGGTTGATCATGAGGAGATTCTGGGAAAAAAACTTGTAGCTGATGAGGTTCAATTCAGAGTTTGATGAAAATGAGATTGGCGGAGGGGGGAGCAGGGAGGCAGACGCAGAGTGGAATCCTCAGCAGCAGGGAGGCCTGAAAGGAGGCGCAGTACTCACCAACAGCAAGCTGACGAGACAGGCAGGAGCACGGCAGGGAACGGGGAACATCTATTGGATTAAATTGCATCTATTTCAATGCAAGAGAGCTGATGGTAAGGCTGGTGAATTCAGGGCATGGATAGAGGAAAAACAGAATTCTTTTAATCACTTTCAAAGTACAACCAGGTTTTATCTTCCAGAATCTTCTGTCTCCTTTCTTCTTTGCTATTTTCATTACTGAGATAACGCTTTCTTTTAAGACAATACTGAGCTGACAGAGGCATTACTGTGTCAGAGAGCAGTGCTGGCTCTTATACCCCTGATGACATGCCAACATCCCACAATCGGATTGGTTCTCAGGTTACCAAAACATCAAATTTAAATCGAATAGTCTGCCATTAGCTAAGTGCCTAGTATAAACTGATTGGCAAAATTCAAAAACAGCTTGTTGTCTTGGTAACACTACTGCCTGGCCACTCGATACAATATGCACGCACCAATATGTGTTTGTAATTGCGAGGTGATTCATTTTGGCACGACAAACTTGAATGCAGATTACAGGGTGCTGAGGAATGTGGAGGAACAGAGAGATCTTGGGGTTCATATCCACAGATCTCTGAAGGTTGCCACTCAAGTGGATAGAGCCGTGAAGAAGGCTTATAGTGTGTTAGCGTTTATTAAAAGCGGGTTTGAGTTTGAGCCATGGGGTTATGCTGCAACTATACCTAATGTTGGTGAGACCACATTTGGAATATTGTGTTCAGATCTGGTCACCTCATTTTAAGGAGGATATGGAAGCATTGGAGAGAGTGCAGAGGAGATTTACCAGGATGCTGCTTGGTTTAGAGGGTAGGTCTTATGCGGAAAGGTTGAGGGAGCTGGGTCTTTTCTCTTTAGAGAGGAGGAGGATGAGAGGCGACTTAATAGAGGTTTATAGAACATAGAAAATAGAAAAACTAGAGCACAAACAGGCCCTTGGGCCCACAAGCTGCGCTGATCATATCCCAACCTACTAGGCCTACCTACAACCCTCAATCCTATTAAATCCCATGTACTCATCTAGAAGTTTCTTAAAAGACCCTAACGAATTCACCTCCACCACCACCGACGGCAGCCGATTCCACTCACTCACCACCCTCTGAGTGAAAAACTTACCCCTGACATCTCCTCTGTATCTACTCCCCAACACCTTAAACCTGTGTCCTCTCGTAGTGACCATTTCAGCCCTGGGAAATAACCTCTGAGAATCCACCCTATCTATACCTCTCAACATCTTATAAACCTCTATCAGGTCACCTTTCAACCTTTGTCTCTCTAGGGAGAAGAGACCGAGCTCCCTCAATCTATCTTCATAAGGCATGCCTCCCAATCCAGGCAACATCCTTGTAAATCTCCTCTGCACCCTCTCAATAGCTTCCACATCCTTCCTGTAGTGAGGTGACCAGAACTGCGCACAGTACTCCAAGTGGGGTCTGACAAGGGTCTTATAAAGCTGCAGCATTACCTCCCGACTCCTAAACTCAATCCCTCAATTAATGAAGGCTAGTACACCACACGCCTTCTTAACCACATCCTCCACCTATGGACCCAGACCCCAAGATCCTTCTGATCTTCCACACTGCTAAGAGTCCTACCCTTGATATTGTACTCCTTCATCCCACTGGTCCTGCCAAAATGGACCACTACACATTTACCTGGGTTGAAGTCCATCTGCCACTTCTCTGCCCAGTCTTGCATCCTATGTCCCGCTGCAACTTCTGACATCCCTCCAGACTATCCACAACACCACCAACCTTCGTATCATCGGCTAACTTACTAACCCATCCCTCCACTTCCTCATCCAGGTCATTTATGAAAATGACAAACAGCAAGGGTCCCAGAACAGATCCCTGGGGCACTCCACTGGTGACCAACCTCCATGATGTGGGTATGCCGGTGTTGGACTGGCGTAAACACAGTAAAAAGTCTGACAACACCAGGTTTTAGTCCAACATAGGTTGGACTAAAACCTGGTGTTGTCAGACTTTTTACTGGACCAACCTCCATGCAGGAAAACACCCATCCACAACCACTCTCTACCTTCTGCAGGCAAGCCAGTTCTGGATCCACAAGGCAACAGCCCCTTGGATCCCATGCCCTCTCATTTTCTCAAGAAGTCTTGCATGGGGGACCTTATCGAACGCCTTGCTGAAGTCCAAGTGAACCACATTGTTCCTTCGTCAATGTGTTTAGTCACATTTTCAAAGAACTCAACCAGGCTCGTAAGGCACAACCTGCCCTTGACAAAGCCGTGCTGACTACTTTTGATCATACTAAACTTCTCTAAATGTTCATAAATCCTGTCCCTCAGAATCCTCTCCATCAACTTACCAACCACTGAGGTTAGGCTCACTGGCCGGTAATTTCCTGGACTCTATTTCCTTTTTTTGAATATAGGAACCACATCTGCAATCCTCCAATCCTCCGGAACCTCTCCTGTCTCCATCGACAATGCAAAGATCATCGCTCTGCAATTTCTTCCCTTGCCTCCCACAGTAACCTGGGGTACATCCCATCCAGTCCCGGTGACTTATCTATCTTGACGCTATTCAAAATTTCCAACACATCCTCTTTCTTAACGTCCACATACTCAATCTTTTCAGTCTGCCGCAAGCCTGCACTACAACCACCCAGAACACTTTCCACTGTGAATACCGAGGTAAAGTATTCATTAAGCACCTCTGCTATTTCTACTGGTTCTATACAAAATTTCCCACCTTCGCATTTTATAGATCCTATTCCTTCACATCTCATCCTTTTACTCTTCACATATTTGTAGAACACCTTAGGGCTCTCCTTAATCTTACCTGCCAAGGTCTTCTCAAGACCCCTTCTGGCTCTCCTAATTTCTTTTTTAAGTTCCTTCCTACAACCCGTATACTCCTCTAGATCCCTAACATCGCCTAGCTCTCTGAACCTTCTGTATGCCTTCCTTTTCTTTTTGACTAGGTTCATCACAACTTTCGTGCACCACGGTTCCCGTAACCTACCAAAACCTCCGTCTCATCGGAACGTTGTCATGCAGAGCTTCAGACAAACATTCCTTGAAAATCTACCACCTTACTTCAGTACATTTCCCCGAGGATACCTCCTTCCAATTTACATCTCTAATTTCCTGCCTGATGGCTTCATATTTCCCCTTACTCCAGATAAACACTTCCCCAGCTTGCCTGATCCTATCCCTCTCCCAATGCTAGTGTAAAGGAGATAGAGTTATGATCACTATCCCCGAGCTGCTCTCCCACTGAGAGATCTGACACCTGTCCAGGTTCATTACCCAATAGCAGATCGAGTACAGCCTCTCCTCTCGTAGGCTTATCTACATACTGTGTCAAGAAACCCTCCTGAACACAACTAACAAACTCCTCCCCATCCAAACCCCTTACCCTAGGGATATTCCAGTTGATGTTTGGGAAATTAAAGTCTCCCATCATGACAACTCTGTTATTATTACATCTCTCTAGGATCTGTTTCCCTATCTGCTCCTCAACTTCCCCGTTACTATTGGGCGGCCTGTAGAAAACACCCAGCAAAGTTATTGACCCCTTTCTGTTCCGAACCTCCACCCACAGAGACTCCGTAGTCCCTCCACGCCATCTACCTTTTCTACAGCCATGACACTGTCCCTGATCACCAGTGCCACTCTGCCCCCTCTTTTGCCCCCCTCCCTGTCCTTCCTGAAACATCTGAATCCTGGCACCTGAAGTACCCAGTCCTGTCCCTGAGACATCCAAGTCTCCGTAATGGCCACCACATCACATTCCCAAGCAGCGATCCATGTTCTAACCTCATCCACTTTATTCACTACATTCCTGGCGTTAAAATAGACACACCTCAAACCTTCAGTCTGAGTGCTCCCCTTCTCCATCACCCGTCTATCCTCCCTCTCATATTGTCTATAATCCTTCTCTGTTTGTGAGTTAACCTCCTTGCTCTCAGTCACCTCATCTCTATTCCCTCCCCCCAACCTTTCTAGTTTAAAGCCTCCCCAGTAACCCTAGCCAACCTTATATGATGATGAGGGGGATTGATAAGAGTGGACGTGCAGAGACTATCTCCTCGGGTGGATGTAGCTCTGTTACTAGGGGGCATAACGATAAGGTTCATGGTGGGAGATATAGGAGGGATGTCCGAGGTAGGTTCTTTACTCAGAGGGTGGTTGGGGTGTGGAATAGGCTGCCTGCTGTGATAGTGGAGTCGGATGCTTTAGGAACTTTCAAGCAGTTATTGGATAGGCAGATGGAGCACACCAATCTCTCCTCATAGCTAATGCCCTCCATACCAGGCAACATCCTGGTAAATCTTTTCTGTATCCTCTCCAAAGCCTCCGCATCCTTTTGCCGTCCAGAATTGAACACAATGTTCCAAGTGCGGCCTCAAGTCCTACAAAGGTGCAACATGACTTGCCAATTTTTAATACCCAGGCTAATGAAGGTAAGCATGCCGTATGCCTTCTTGATGACCTTCTCCACCTGCATTGCCACTTCCAGTGGCCTGTGTGCCTGTATACCCAGATTCTTTTGCATCAATGCTCCTAAGGGTTCGGCCATTTACTATATATTTCCTACCTGTATTAGACCTCACATTTGTCCAGATTAAACTCCATCTGCCATCTCTCCACCCAAGTCTCCAACTGATTTATATCCTGCTCTATCCTCTGATGGTCCTCATCGCTATCCGCAAATTCACCAACCTCTGTGTCGTCCGCAAATTTACTAATCAATCCAGTTATATTTTCCTCCAAATCATTTATATATAGAGAAGAAATATTTCTAGAGAAGAAACTGCAGGAGCCCTGGCTGAGATATTTGCACCTTCGTTAGCCACAGGTGAGGTACCGGAAGACTAGAGAATAGCAAATGTTGTGCCCACGTTTAAGAGCTGCAAAGAAAAATCTTGGAATCATAGACCGATAAGCCTAACATGTGTGGTGGGTAAGTTGCCAGAAAGGATTCTGAGGGATAAGATATTCAAGCATTTGGAAAAACAGGTTTGGTTAGGAGTAGTCCACATGGCTTTGTGCATGGGAGAACAAGCCGTACAAATTTGTTAGAGTTTCTTGATGAAGTGACCAGGAAGGTTGATGAGGGCAGGGTGGTAGACATGGTCTACATGGACTTCAGTAAGGCCTTTGATAAAGTTCCACATGGTAGGCTGCTCTGGAAGGTTAGATCACATGGAATCCAGGGAGAGCTGGCAAATTGGATGTACAATTGACTTGATGGTAGGAAGCAGAGGGCAATGGTGGAAGAATTCTTATTGGACTGGAGGCCTGTGATTGTTTTGCCTCAGGGGTCAGTGCTGCGCCCATTGCTGTTTATTATCGATATCAACGATATGGCTGAGAATGTACAAGGCATGATCAGTAAATTTACAGATGATACTAAAATAGGTACTACTATACACAGTGAAGAAGGTTATCTAAAATTGCAGCAGGATGTTGACTAGCTGGGGAAGTGGGCCGAGAAACGGCAAATGAAGTTTAATACAGCTAAGTGTGAGGTGTTGCATTTTGGAAAGTCCAAATTAAGGCAGGACTTTCACGGTGAATGGTAGGAACTTAGGGAGTATCGTGGAACAGAACGATCTTGGCATTCAGGTGCACAGTTCTCTAAAGGTGGAGTCACAGGTAGATAGGGCAGTGAAGAAGGCTTTTGGTATGTTGGCCTTCATCAGTCAGGCATTGAGTATCGAAGCTGGAAAGTTATGTTGCAGCTGTACGGGACATTGGTGAGGCTACACCTGGAGTATTGTGTTCAGTTTTGGTTGCCTTCCAAAGGAAGGATGTTATTAAACTGGAGAGAGTGCAGAAGAGATTTACAAGAGTGTCGCCGGGATTCAAGGGACTGAGTTATAGGGAGTGATTGGACAGGCTATGACTTTTTTCATTGGAGCGAAGGAAACTGAGGGGTGATTCCAATTTAAATCCTGCTAATTACATGCACTGGTACGTGTTTTGGTTAAACCTTTGCAACTTTATAACACACAGTGTATACTTGCGTAACAAAATGAAAAGCTATGCAATAAAATGCATGACACTGAGTACTTCTTCTAAAGGAATTCTGAAGTCATTGTAAAGAAAACATCACTGCAGTGAAACTTTCTTTTATCCAAAGGATGGGTTTTATAAAATTAATTTATTTATGTTGCCACGCGCTGAGCTAGCAGTCTATGAAGTTTGTAACATTTAAGAGGCAGGATTTTCCACTGCATGTTACATTTGGTCCCACCTAGGTCCACAAGGATAGGTCTCTCTTGGGATTTTTTGATAGGTCAACAGATCAGTTCAAGGGCCAGTGAGCGGCAGTTTGTGTCAGTTAGTTTGAGGCTGTCAATTTTAATTATAAGAGACAGCATCAAATGGTCTGCAATTGCTTGATTTTAAGAGGAGTGGGCTCAGGTTAAGCAACTCAACTGAGCTCCGGAGAAGCCCTGGACAAAGAACAGTACAGCACAGAAAACAGGCCCTTCGGCCCTCCTGAGTATCCAAGGATGTGGAAGGTTGGTGACTCCGTGCTGTGGGCCTTTGAAACAGTGTTGATCTGCTTGACATGGCCAAAGAGCTGGAATTGTGCTTGTATATTGATGTTTGAGTGTTCTCAAGAACCCAGAGAATCTCAGAGACAAAAATCCTTGGGCCGTTGTTGAAACTACCCAAGTTGGAGCAAGTTTTAAATAGAATTGCAAAGCAAAGTTTGGAAACCCTTGTGAGAAAGATGAAGTTTCAGTGAAATTAGTTGATTTATACGCCTGAACTCCACCACCTCGCCTGCCACAGAATCTGGACGGCCTTGTCTGAGCTAGGCTGTAAAGTTCCGCCCAGTGTTACAGATGTCTGGCTGGGTTATTGTGAAACCCATGTAATCTGCTTTGATCCCATTTGATAATTATTATGTAGTATGGTGTGGTTGACCACAACTGGTGGGTTAATTCACATGTACTCCATATTCTAACCTTCAAGATAATTACCAGATCAATTTGTAAATTGTATTATCGTTCTAACCTTGTACATTAAGTTTATTTTTTCTGATCAAAATCCATGGAGTTTTGTGGCTTTCTTCACTAAGAAAGTGTCTGGAATCTCAAACTGTGTCTACTTTAAACAAGATGTTACTGGTCCCTAACTGGATCTCTCCAACAACTTGAGGGTTTAGCCAAGTGCCTGAGGGATCAGTATTGTGACCGCAACCATTTAACATTTACATCAATAACTTGGATAAAAAGACCCAAAGCAAACTCCAAACACGTGCAGGTTAGGTGGTTTGGCCATGTTAAATTGCCCCTTTTGTAAGTGGGACCAGCTGGGGCAAATGGGGATAGGCCCGCGTGGGATTGTGGTCAGTGCAGATTTGATGGGCCAAATGGCCCCTTTCTACAGTGTAGGATTCTAGATTCTATGTATGGTTGCTAAATTTGCTGGTGACATAAAAATGGATAGGAAGTCTTGTACCCCAGTGAGAGTCAGTATGTGTGGGACCCGTACCCCAGAGAGAGTCAGCGAGTGCGGGACCCATACCCCAGTGAGAGTCAGCGAGTGCGGGACCCGTACCCCAGTGAGAGTCAGTGAGTGCGGGACCCGTACCCCAGCGAGAGTCATTATTTGCTCATTAGCACACGGCTATTTAGGGAGCTCCCCCCCTCCCTGTGTCTCGTTTCCAGATGCCCGTCGAGAACAAGATTTAAATATGGGGTCAAATGTTCAAGTTAAAGGGCAGGCATTACCATGGAGATGGCCTGTCAACTTCTCGGAACACTACGAGTTCTGTATTTATTAAAAATGATGCAATTTCAAGGAAACAGGAAAGATTCTATTGGAGTCAAATTGCTGTGTGCAGGATATAAATCACTGAGATTTATGCAAGGGATAAATATTCTCCCAGAACTTAACATTCCCCAGCTCTCAGTCCTGGCAGTGAAATATTTGAGAGAGCAGACTGGGCTCTCTGTCCCTCAGCACTGACACTCTGACAGTGCAGCACTTTGTCAGCAATACTGCAACCACACCACGCCCCCTCTGTGGCACCAAAACACCTAAAACTGCACGTGACACACCCAACATCAATCAACATTGCCCAAAAATCAAACGGACTCTCATCCACTCAACCTCTTTACAACATCTCATGAGGTTAGAGCCTGAACACTGAAAGTTGTTTAAACAACAACCTTAGCATCAGAACATGGTTGCTGTCCTTGTATTAAAACCATTTACAGTTCAAACTTAGAACATTCATGAACCCCTGAACATTCTATGTTCTATGTTCTATTCATGAACCCCTGAAACCTTCAGTTCCAGTTACAGAATCGCAGGAGTATACTATACAGGGAAAGGCCATTCTCCCTTCAGTCTGTGCTAAACTCTTTCAAAACGCAATCCAGGTATTCCCCATCCCTGCTGATATCGGACTGGTTTTTCACACTTTCCACTTCCCTCCTTAATAACCTTGCTGAATCTGTTGCCACCACACCAAATCCCAACTGCCTGGAAAAGCTTTTCCTGAGAACAGCTACAGCACAAAAGGTGGCCATTCAGCCAGTCATATCTGTTCTGACCCAGTGCCTCTCCCCTGCCTTTTACCCTGTAATTCTACTCATTTTTCTTTTTCAGGTAATGATCCAATTCCATTTTGAAATCTCCAATTAATCCTGGCACAGCTCACTCTGACAGGATATTCCACTCTCACCACAGCCTCTAACATCAATCACCTGTTATCAGTAGCCTTCAGTTTTTAAACTCAGCCTCCACTGGGAACAGTTTCTCTGTAAATGGCCATGATTTTAAACACTCTCAGCTCATAGGACATAGTCCCAACTTTCCTGTCTCTATACATTCACTAAGTCTCTCATCGCTGGAACAATTCCTGTAAATCTCCTCTGCATCCTCTCTAGTTCCTTCCTATCCTTGCTGAAGTAGGATTCCCGAACACCAGCAGGATTTAAATCAGTGTTTAATACTCGGGTGTTTATAACCTTCTGGCTTTTGAAATCAATGCCTCTTTCTATAAACCCAGGATCTGAAATAATTTTTTTTAAGCAGTTTTATTCATCAGCCTGTCGCCTTGACAGATTGCAATGCCCTGTAAGCACAGAATAAAGAAAATTACAGCGCAGGAACAGGCCCTTCGGCCCTCAAAGCCTGCATCGACCATGCTGCCCATAAATCTCCTCTATCTAAGTAAAACATACCATCAGTAAGAGTCAGTGTGTGTGGGACCCATATCCCAGTGAGAGTCAGTGTATTCAGGGAGATGGAAAGCAATAATTAAAAAGGAAATAACCTCTGGCCTGCCCCAGGGTGAAAATCGTTTCGACCATGATAGCTATGTCTGATCAATGTGTTTCTGCCCTGGATTCACTACAAAGCTGAGTAATCCTGATTAAAAAAATGATTTTGTTTCTGTGAAGTGCAGGAAGTCCCTGTGTAGCAATTATATTCTGGATACATCAGCTATAAGCTGTTTGACAGTCTGTGACCATATTAAACTGGCTTCAGGTGTTAATTAGATTCTCTTTTTGAAGTATGCTGATCACATTAGACAGAGCATTATAATGATCCACTCCTCTGGCACTCAGTGGCCCTGTAGCTGTTTAATGGCTGTTAGGGGAGCTGAGGTCCTGAGGAAAGATACCTGGTGACAATCTCATTGCTCACTCAATAGTTTCATGGACTGGAACATGTACTGAAAGTGAATTGTCACTTTAACTGTTCCCAGCTCAGACGGAAGCCACTTATTCCAAACTGATTTGTTGATCCAGTTTTCTGACAATCTCCTGAAGGAGATCCAGAGCCACAAATGTGCATTTTCATTTTCACATCACATTTTTACAAGATTTTTCTCAGGAGCGCCTAAAGTATTAAAGCACTTTACAGCCAATGAAGTCAGTTCCTTCAGTGTTGCAGTGTCAGGAGCTCAGAAATCAATTTGTACAGAAAGATCCAGCAAAGTGACAATGGCCAGATGACTGGTCTGAGTGATAGTCAGAGACTGCGATAACATCCCGTTTGTCGTCACATGAGTTCTTTCAAAACCACCCAAGCAGACGGAGCCATGAGTGAAAGACAGCACCTCCAGCTGTGCTGCACCCCCTCAGGAAAGCACAGGAATGTCACAACCCAGAAATGAGGATGACACAAAGATTGGTGCTGTGGTAAATAGCAAGGGGGAAGGCCTCAGATTTCAGGATGATCTAGATAGGCAGAACAGTGGCAAATGGAATTTAACCTGGAAAAGTGATACCTTGTTAGTCCTCGCAAAGTGTAAGGGAGTCCATATTGAATGGCAGAACATTAGGAAGTACAGAGGGTCGGAGGGATGTTAGGCCGCATGTCCATAGATCCCTGAAGGCAGCAGGGCAGGTTAAGAAGGCATATAGGGTGCGTGCCTTTATTAGCAAGGCACAGAATACAAGAGGAAAGTTATGCTAGAGCTGTATAAAACACTCTTCATGCCTCAGCAACAGAACGGGCTTATTAGTCGCCATGTTACAGGAAGGTGTTATGACACTGGAGAGGGTGCAGAGGAGATTCACCAGCCTGGGCTGCAGTGGCTCAGCTATGGAGAGACTGGAGCAGAGAGGCCTGAGGGGGTGGGGACCTGATGGAGGTGTATAAAATTATGAGGGACATAGATAGGGTCAATAGGAAGGAACTTTTCCCTTTTGTAGAGTCAATAATTAGGGGCAGAGATTTAGCTTCAGAGGGATTTTTTTTTTAAACTTTCTCCCAGAGAGTGGTGGAAATCTGGAACTCACTGCCTGAGAAGGTGGGACAGGCTGGAAACCCGCACAACATTTAACAAGTATTTAGATAAGTACTTGAAACTCTGTAATATACAAGTCGAGGGAGCAAGTGCTGGAAAATGGGATTAGCATAGATAGGTGCTTGATGGTCAATACAAACACAATGGGCCGAAGACCCTCTTTCTGTGCTGTAAAACTCTATGACAATCCTTGAGTGATCTGAACCGTCAGATTGAGAGACAGAGATACGGATAGAGAGACATACAGACAAGGGTAGAGAGAGGGAGAGACCCACACACAGGTAGAGACAGACACATGGATAGAGACAAAGAGAAAGGTAGAGAGAGAGAGAGAGAGGTGCAGAAAGAAAGACAGCGAGAGACAGACAGTTAAATAGCAAGACAGAAAGAGGCACGGATTGAGATGGGCACCCGAGGTGGGTGGGGGTGGGGGGGGAATGCGGTGGTGGTGAACAGAGAGAGAGAGAGAGAGGTGGGTTGGAGAAAGGCGCACAGAGGCAGCAAAATAAAGGCAGAAATTGCCACACTGATTTTTCCAGCACTCCTTGTGGGCCAGGAACAGAAGCAAAGAACTCTCCCCAGTTCCTGGGCAAACCTGAAGCCTTCCTCTGCTGCTCATAGCTAACTGTCACAGCCTGTATTATTGAACACTTTCCCCATCAGCAGTTCACACAAGCACCCCGCCTGCAACCAACTGCTGATACCCTCACCCACCGGTCAGCCTGTCTATCTCTCCAGCAACTGTGCAGTAAACAGTGCTCTGATTCTGAGGTCCTGCCATTAAACCTGAGCCTTGATGGGTTCAGCAGTTCTCCTGTGAATATCGGGGTCAGTGTCATTGCGAACAGATTGCATTCACTCCCACCAATGGGAGGCTTCACACAGAGAGAGTTTTAAAGAGAATTCACTGCACCCAACACTGATTGAATTATTCACAGATTTCTGACTTTGACACACAACTTCCCGGTTCTCTGGTGCTTGTTATGTTTTATTAATATGGATAATTAAACCACTCAGATCCATATTAATGCTGCATTAATGTCCCCTTGGGGAGTATCACACGTGGGACTTTATTTCCATTTTGTTGGAAGTGTGAGGTGTTTACAGCATGAATACAAATCATCGAATTTTCGAATCTGTTGACCTGGTGCTGGGGTAACACGAGGGCTGAGAGCGGATAGTGCAGATGTTTACCTCGCAGCGTTGGCAGACACACAGCACGCAAGAACTACTCAGAGCGTACAGTAAACTAATGCTTCAGTTGTATAGAACGTTGGTTAGACCGCATTTGGAGTACTGCGTCCAGTTCTGGTCACCTTACTACCGGAAGGACGTGGAGTCTCTGGAAAGGATGCAGAGGAGGTTTACCAGGATGTTGCCTGGCATAGAGGGGCTGGGTTACGAGGAAAGGTTGGAGAAACTGGGACTGTTCTCCTTGGAAAGACGGAGATTGAGGGGGGACATGATAGAGGTATATAAGATACTGAAGGGAATAGACAGAGTCAATAGTGAGAGACTGCTCCCTAGATTGGTTACAAATACAAGAGGACATGATTTAAGGGTGAGGGGGGGAGAGGTATAATTTGGATATGAGAGGAAGATTCTTTACGCAGAGAGTTGTGGGGGTATGGAACGCGCTACAGAGTAGGGTGGTGGAGGCGGGAACATTGGACTCGTTTAAGGTTCAGTTAGATAGGCACATGAGTGAAACGAGGATGGAGGGTTATGGTAGGGGTTATTAAATAAGGGTTAGAACCTCGGGAGACACCGGAAAGGCAGGCTTGTGATTAACGTTTTTGTCTTTTTATTCCGCAGGTGGGAGGTCCACCTCGTTGTCAAACGAGGGGCATGCACACGGTGGGTCGTGCGTGGGCTGCTCTTGGAGGTTCCGGGAGTGGCCTAGTACTTCGTGTCGGTGTGTGTGCTTAATCCTGGACCGGTAGACGGGCGCCGCAACAGCTCGGTGACTAGCACTGCTGGCTGTGCAGATACATGGATTTGGGCCTGTGTCTGTGGGAGTTTGCGCATTCTCCCTGTGGTTGCGTGGGTTTCCTCCGGGCGCTCCAGTTTCCTCCCACACCCCAAAGATGTGCTCTTAGGCTGATTGGTTTTACGAAATTGACACTATTCTCCCCTGAATCTGACTAAGTCAGGGGTTCTATTTGTAGATACGCAGGGTAGAATAGGTGTAGGGTGATGCGGCGGCGCGGGCTCGTTGGGCCGAAGGGCCTGTTTCCTGTGCTGGGTTGTTCTTTGTAAACCGTTATTGGACCAAGTCCTTGATCACCTGTCATTGGAAACATACATTTCTACATTGCAGCAGGAGTTGGTAGAATGGCAGAGGCAGGGGCAGAGAGCGGGAGAGGCAGGGGCAGAGAGCGAGAGAGACAGAGAGAGAGAGAGGGAGACACAGGGGCAGAGAGAGACAGAGAGAGAGAGAGAGAGAGACACAGGGGCAGAGAGAGAGAGAGAGAGAGAGAGAGAGAGAGAGAGAGACAGAGAGAGACAGAGAGAGAGAGAGAGACAGAGAGAGAGAGAGAGAGAGAGAGAGAGAGAGAGACAGACAGACAGACAGACAGACAGACAGACAGACAGAGGCAAAGAGAGAGAGAGAGAGAGGCTGAGAGAAATACATCACTGAACGGGAGTGTGAAGAACCTACGGGAAGCTGGATCTATGGGATGAACGCACATCTCTGCTCAGCAAAGCAGAAGGAAATCACAGTCTCTCAGCTCCAATCGCTCACAACTGCTCCCGCAGAAGCAGCAGCAGACGGCTGCCAATTCTAATTTAGTCAAACCTACACCCTGCTCCCAATTTACTGTCACATAACTCAACCATGTCACATCACTGATTTCTCAGGTCCTCTTCTTTGATTTGATTTATTGTCACATGTATTAACATATGGTGAAAAGTATTGTTTCTTGCGCACTACACGAAGCATACCGTTCATAGAGAAGGAAAGAGTGCAGAATGTAGTATTACAGTCATAGCTAGGGGTGTAGGGAAAGATCAACTTCATGCGAGGCAGGTCCACTCAGAAGTCTGATGACTGCAGATAAGAAGCTGGTCTTGAAATCCCAAAGCCATGAGGTGAGCTCACTCCTCCCTCCGTACCCCCCACCCTTCCCTCCGTATCCCCTCACCCCTCTTCCATACTCCTCTAACCCTCTCTCCATGCCCCCCAACCCCGCCACCTCTCCCTTTGCCCCAAGGCTCAGGGATCACTGGGCGCTGGGGGGACTGGATGTTCTCCTGGCTGGGTTGTACGACATTCTCTGTCAGTTGTTTAGTAAGCGTTGCCAACAATCATTCAGAGACTGAAGCTGCAAAAAGGACAGATCATGTTTCCTGGCCTTTGACTGGTTTATTCTCTCTCTCTCTCCACCACCGACAGGGAAGTGTATCGGGACAATTCCTCCTTCCAACAGCTGCAAGTCTGTTTATACTAACCCGCTTCAGCTGAGTTAAGGACAGTTTAGGTAATGAGGATTGAGAGACTGGGGTGTTTGGGCCCCATTTTCAAACACTTTTAAACAGACAGCTCAAAGCATCGACACGAGTGTCCCAGCATTGCTGCACTGAGTATTGCAGTGAAGTACAGAGGAGGAGGCTGAGACTGGGCTCAGCAATCTCAGAGTGACAAGGGTAACAGACAGGTCCTGGGATATGAGTGAGGACAGACTCTCTGGCAATCACCAGGAAAACTCAAATGGCATCATAATGTGTGCCAGGAGCAGAGCCAGAAACCACAGGCCAACACAGCTGGCAGCACAGAGCTGAGAAACACAATCAACGCACAAGTTACACACACAGCCTAGATACCACTCGATGTCTCAGTCCCCGATCGAGCAATGAGGCGGGGGGGGCGTGGAATCTTACCACTGGGATAGCATTGAGTCACACCAACCTGACTGGGTCAGCAGCTGGAGTGAGTGGTGTCCCGATGGTCCCCCAATTGAGGGGGGTAGAAGGGAAAATCCTGGGCTATCAGCTCTCCATGGGAGATGGATAGAGAACCTCTCTCAGGCTTAACCCAGTCACGTGGACTCAACCCATTGCTGTCTGGGTGTCTCACCGTTAACTCCTGCCTGACACCACCTTTCCTGTAGTCTGTGAGGAACATCACTATTGCACATTGCACAGCACACACCTCCAACCAGCAAGGCTGTGCTTTACACTCACTCATTCCTCAGGAATACTGTTCACTTCTCCTCCTGCCTCCATTTGCTGAAACTTCTTGAGGATTAGCTGTTCCTGAAATTTGAGGAATTTATTAACAGGCCAAAAATTTGACTTCTGGAGGGAAATGTGCAGAGTTTCTCGACACACCCTTTATTAAAATTAATAAACTGACCAAAACGTCTCCAACTGAACATCTCCGCTGAGCAAAGGTCAGAGAGTGGGAGGGATCGGGAAGAGGGGGTTAAATGGGATACTTTGCAGGGGTGGATGGAGGATAGCAGGGATTGAGCCTGGTACTTTCCTGCTTTGGATGGCAGTCACACAGGAAAAAGGTAATTTCAGCTGAGAATTCCTGAATGAATCCAGTTTGCACTTTGTGAGAAGATGCTGCAGCAGCAATTCCAGCAGGGTCCAGCAGACGGGGCTGTTGTGCACCAATGACCCGTCCCTGCCTTTCCCCCACGGTCACAGGGCAGCCACTGAGCTGGTCAGGTGATTCTACAACCAGTTTAAAACACTGACTGCACTTCTCACCATTTCTTTGTTAAAAAAACAATTACACCACAACGATTAATATTCCACATTTGTGACTTTGTGTTTTATCAGTTTTTGCGTGTGACTGGTTTAGGCATCATTATATAGTAGATGTTTTGACTGGTCATATTAATAAGACAAAAGGTGATAACGTGCCACCCTCTGGGTTTTGAACTCAACACAGATTTATTTATAAAGTGTTGCCAGTCCAACATGAAACAGAGAAAAACATGCAAAAGTCTCTGGTTAAGTCACAGCATGTCATGTGACTAATCACAAAGTGATGCATTGCTTTACAACATCCCTCCCTCTTCAATCATACTTTAAACATTAATGATCACCCACTATAAACATCAGTTACATTACCAGGTATTAATGTGAGTGTCTGTTTGGCGGACATAGTTTCATTTTGGTAAGATACAATGTTCTGGAGTCTGATTTTCACATCTTTAAGCCTGTTCTTCATGAAGCTGCTTCGCTGTTAACTTCAGAGATTTTGGTTGTTTTTCTGGAGCAGAATTGGAACTTGGTTCTGTCGTAATCTTCAGAAACACAGAAAAACTACAGCACAATACAGGCCCTTCAGCCCACAAAGTTGTGCCGAACATGTCCCTACCTTAGAGATTACTAGGCTTACCTATAACCCTCTATCTTACTAAGTTCCATGTACTTATCTAAGCATCTCTTAAAAGATTCTATCAAATCTGCCTCCACCACCGTTGACAGTAGCCCATTCCACTCACCCACCACCCTCTGAGTGAAAAACTTACCCCTGACATCTCCTCTGTACCTACTCCCCAGCACCCTAAACCTGTGTCCTTTCGTAGTGACCATTTCAGCCCTGGGGAAAAGCCTCTATCTATCCACCTGATCAATACCTCTCAACGTCTTATACACCTCTATCAGGTCACCTCTCATCCTTCGTCTCTCCAGGGAGAAAAGGCCGAGTTCCCTCAACCTATCCTCATAAGGCATGCCACCCAATCCAGGCAACATCCTTGTAAATCTCCTCTGCACCCTTTCTATGGCTTCCACATCCTTCCTGTAGTGAGGCGAACAGAACTGAGCACAGTACTCCAAGTGGGGTCTGGCCAGGGTCCTATATAGCTGCAACATTATCTCTCGACTCCTAAACTCAATCCCTCGATTGATGAAGGCCAGTACACCATACGCCTTCTTAACCACAGCTTCAACCTGCGCAGCTGCTTTGAGCGTCCTATGAACACAGAGCCCAAGATCCTTCTGATCTTCCACACTGCCAAGAGCCCTACCATTTATATTATATTCTGCCATCCAATTTGACTTGCCAAAATGAACCACTTCACATTTATCCACGTTGAAGTCCATCTGCCACTTCTCTGCCCAGTCTTGCATCCTATCTATGTCACGCTGCAACTTCTGACATCCCTCCAAACTATCCACAACACCTCCAACCTTTGTGTCATCAGCAAACTTACCAACCCACCCCTCCACTTCCTCATCCAGGTCATTTATAAAAATCACAGAGTAAGGATTCCAGATAGTTCAGGAATTCACAATTGGGTGTGTGACATAAGCCTTTCGGATATGTCTAATTCACTCCTTGAACTGAGGGTTGGGTTCGTCTGCCTCCACCATATTCTCTTATCAGGTTGCACTGTATAAGGAATCGGGCCAATCCTAGGTCGAATGATTCCGGGAATCCACTGCTCACGTATAGTTTCTTACTAAAACTCTTCCTCCTTGTTTAAGGCTCAGTTTCGATGTTCATTCACAGTGAGTAATTTGTTGTCACTCTGTTGTAGTAGTGTCAGGTGGTGTGAGTAGAGCAAATTTAGTTCTCAGTTTCCTTCTTACGAACACTGGCGTGAGTTACGTCCCAATAGGACATGAGAAAGTTGTTTATTCTCCAGGATACCTTTGTCTTTTGACACTTTGATGGTATGTTTCAGTGAGCGTATGAGCTTCTCTGCCAACATGTTAGGTGAGCAGATGACATGGGATCGTCCGTATGTTTTGCATTTCGTTGTTCTTAAGGAAAGCCACAAATTTCTGGGATGTGAATGATGTTCCATTATCACTGACCAGTTGTTCAGACTCATCCAACTGCCCCATAGTTTATAGTGTTGTGATGGATTTCACCATTCTGACGTTGGGGCGCTTTGAATGCGTGTCCACTCGGACAAGAAGCACGTCGCCTTCAATCGGCCCCGCAAAACCGATACATATCCTCTGCTGAGGTAGTGACCAATCCCACAGGTAAAGAATTGTAGAGGGTGGAGTACTGCATATTCTAGTGGAGGTCTGACATTGCCTCAAATCTAAGTCCAGTCGCAGCCACCAAAAGCAGATTAATGCAAGCGCTTTCATCCACAACAACCCTGCAAGGTCTTCATGCAGTTGATGCAGGATTTGGCTTTGGCTTTGGCTTCATAAACATGGCAAAATGATCACTCTGATCCCCCCCCCCATAGCAAGACTCCATTTTGGAGAGTTAAGAGAATTCCTCTCATTATATTTGTTTTGTTTGTGCAATGACGTTCCTCTTAAAACTATGTCCATCACCCCACTGGGTAACTCCTCGTTTCCGTGTGAGACAATGTTATTGGGACATTCTTTACCTTGGGAGAAATGCAATATGTTGATGTAACTGTCTTGTGACTCGGATTTGTCCTGTAGTAGAAATCTCGAGAAGTGTTGGTATACTGCTCTGATCTCTGATTTCACAATTATGCACTGACAATATCAATACCCATCTTTGTCGATGATTAACGGCTAACGATAGAATTCCCTGGACAAAAATAATTGCAAACGGCCTGTGGTCAATCAACAAAGCAAATCGTCTGCCATACACCAGTACTGCTGAAACTGTTTAAGGCCAAAAATAATACTGAGTATTTCTTTCTCAAATTATACGTAATTGTGTTCTGTGCGTGATAACATTCACAACGCAAATGCTATTGGCCGCTCCGGTTCCCATAATGGGAGATGTGCCGGCTGCCGCCCCACCAGGCGAAGCATCACGTGAGTTATTTTTAACTGTGGGTTAAAATTGACCAATACCTCAGGTTGCTGGACACATCCTGAACTCTTTTACACACACTTCCACACTCCTTTGTCCAATTCTATTCTTGGTTAGCACACAATAAAGTATAAAGTGGCTTCAGTAATGCTGCAACGTTTGGGATGAACTTCCCTTAATAAATAATCAGTCATAAAACGATTGCAACTGTGATGCGTTCTCTGGTCCCCTGCATCTTGGATCACTGTCATTGTCTTAGGTTCTTTGAGGAGGACATCCTTGTTATTCAACGACCAAGGTTGTACTTCTCTGGAAGGACTAGTCTTTCCTCTACATTTTGTTCAGTTCTACCTGTGATTAGAATGTCATCCAATAACACTGGAGACCGTCAAGGCTGCTTCAGCTTTGGTCCATTGCTTTCTGAAATATGGACAGTGCCGATGTTATTCTGAACAATTATCACATATCAGAATAATTCCTTGTGGGTAACAATTGGTAGCAGTGGTTGAGACTCAGTTGCCATCTTCATTTAGACATATGTTTGGGACAAGTTCTTGCTGAACTGCTGACAACCAGTCAATCCAGCAAATTGTAGCGCTCCCTCGGCACTGACCCTCTGACAGCGCGGCACTCCCTCAGCACTGACCCTCTGACAGCGCGGCACTCCCTTGGCACTGACCCTCTGACAGTGCGGCACTCCCTCGGCACTGACCCTCTGACAGCGCGGCGCTCCCTCGGCACTGTAGAGAGACCATGAGACCTGAGTTGACGTTTAATTCTCTGGCATGTAGTTTGATTCCATGACCTTCTGATACATAAGAACACAAGAAGATTAGAGATTGGAACAGGAGTATAACATATGGCTCCTTAAACCTGCTCAGTCATTTCACGAGATCATGGCTAATCCTTCAGCTTCTTTCTGCACTAAACCCCATTTCTTTCTTTGTTACCCAATCCTGAGCCAAGTGTTCTGCCCACTGAGCCACAAATGAAACCTAATAACAGGGTCACAGGAAGAGGAGGGGCAGTTTCAGCATTCCCCCCACCCCCACCTCCGGCCTATTCTGAAACAGATCAAGGTTCACCTGAATTTTAACTCTGTTTATTCACCCTGGCTTTGGAACACTTAATCCCAATTCCTGACTAAAATCCATCAATCTCAACATTCATTTCTATAACTGACCCCCAGCCTCAATAATATTTGGGTCAGATTTCCATTTCCTGGTGTGGGAAATACTTCATGACATCTCTCCTGAATGGCCGAGCTCAAATTTTAAGGTTCATCCACCCACCCCCCAGTTCTTGTTTTCCCCTCACTAGTAAAAATAGTTTCAAATCACCCAAACAAATCTTCTTAAATACTCAATTAGATCATCCACTATCCTTCGAAACTCAAGGGAATACAAGTCTAGTCTGTACATTCAGGAATTTGTAATTCAATTCAGATCACGGCCTCATTCAGACAATCACTGAATACAAGTAGCAGCTTATTTAATATTTTGCAGCAGGGATGTAGCCCCTCCCTGTTCTGATCCCATTCCTTTTCTGTCTCTGCTGTGAACACAATGCCATCAGATGTGGGGTGGATAGTGATTCTCAAATACAGAAATCAGCACCGCCAGAATCCCAGCTTCATCGTCCCTGTGTAACGAGCAGTCAAGTCCAGAAAGATAACACGTGAGAAACCAAATCAGGGAACAAAGCAACAATGTCAAACTAACTTGTAGGAATGCACATCCCAAAACACTCCAGGATATCTTCACACTCCATTTTCCCTGTCTGGGGAATAGTGGGCAAGTGTTTGAATGGTTCCCAAGCTGGTAATAAACATCTTCAAAAGTGTCCTGAGTGCTTCTGCTGTGGCCAAAAAGGCACAATACCAGGACTTGAACCCAGATCCTGTGGCTTAGAGGCAGAGGCCAAATTCACTGATCCACAACACCAACTTCTGCAGCTAAGCAAACAGAGCAACTCAAGACCACCTGATCTACAGGCCAACCTAGGGGCAGCTCAGGAACAGGTGTTGTAGTGTGGGACCCATACCCCAGTGAGAGTCAGTGTGGGTGGGACCCATACCGCAGTGAGAGTCAGCATGTGTAGAACATACACTGACTCACTATAGGCCAGTAAGCCCATCGTTTAACTTCTGTAGTAGGGAAAATGCTTGAATCTACCAAGGAAGAAATAGCGAGACATCTGGATATAAATTGACCTATTGGTAAGACGCAGCATGGGTTCATGAAGGAAGGTCATGTATGACTAATTTGGTAGAATTCTTTGAAATCACGACATGTGCAGTGGATAATGGGGAACCTGTGGATGTGGTGTATCTAGATTTCCAGAAGGCATTTGACAAGGTGTCGTACCAAAGACTGCTACATAAGATAAAGTTGCATGGTGTTACAGGTAATGTATTAGCATGGATAGAGGATTGATTAACTAACAGAAAGCAAAGAGTGGGGGTAAATGGGTGTTTTTCTGCTTGGTGATCAGTGACTAGGGGTGTGCCTCAGGGATCAGTGTTGGGACCGCAATTGTTTACGATTTACATACGTGATTTGGAGTTGGGGACCAAGCGTAGTGTGTCACAATTCACAGGTGAGATGAAGATGAGTGGCAGAGCCAAGTGTTCAGAGGATGCTGAAAGTCTACAAAGGGATATAGATAATAATTGGTTTATAATTAGGGCAGAGATCATTATGATGTGATTAGGCAAGAATTAGGGAGCATAAGATGGGAACAGAAACAGTTAAGTAAAAGCACAAATGAAAAATGGAGCTTGTTCAAGGAACAAATACTGCATGTCCTTGATAGGTATGTCCCTGTGAGGCAGGGAGGAAATGGCCAAGTGAGGGAACCATGGTTCACAAAGGAGGCTGAATGTCTTGTCAAGAGGAAAAAGGAAGCGTATGTAAGGATGAGAAAACAAGGTTCAGTTGGGTCACTTGGAGGTTACAAGGTAACTAGGAATGAGTTTAAAAAAAGGGCTTAGGAGAGCTAGGAGGGGGCATGAGAAGTCCTTGGTGGGTTGGATAAAGGAAAACCTCAAGGCTTTTTACTCTTATGTGAGAAATAAAAGAATGACCAGGGTGAGGTTAGGGCCAGTCAAGGATAGTAGTGGGAACTTGTGCATGGAGTCAGAAGAGATAGGAGAGGCGTTGAATGAATATTTTTCTTCAGTGTTCATTAAGGAGAGGGGCCATGTTTTTGAGGATGAGAGTGTGATACCAGCTGCTGGGATGGAGGAGGTAGATGTTCTGAGGGAAGATGTATTAGCAATTTTGAAAAACCTGAGGGTTGACAAGTCCCCTGGGCCAGATGGGATACATCCTAGGATACTTTGGGAGGCAAGGAACGGGATTGCAGAGCCTTTAGCTTTGATCTTTGGGTCTCATTGTCCAAGTGGATTGTGCCAGAGGACTGGAGAATGGCAAATGTTGTTCCTCTCTTCAAGAAAGGAAATAAGAATAACCCTAGTAATTATAGACCAGTTAGTCTTACTTCGGTGGTCGGTAAGTTAATGGAAAGGGTCCTGAGGGATAAGATTTATGACCATTTGGAAAGATGCAGCTTATTCAGGGATAGTCAGCATGGATTTGTAAGGGCAAGTCTCGCCTCACAAATTTGATTGAATTCTTTGAGGAGGTAACTAAGTGTGTGGACAAAGGTACTGCAGTTGATGTCATATACATGGATTTTATTAAGGCGTTTGATGAGGTTCCCCATAATAAGAACATAAGAAATAGGAGCAGGAGTAGGCCATCTAGCCCTTCAAGCCTGCCCTGCCATTCAATAAGATCATGGCTGATCTGTCGCTGCTCAGTTCCACATTCCCGCCCACTCCTCATAACCCTTAATCCCCTCTCTTATCAAAAACCCATCAACCCTCATCTTAAAAATATTTAGCGAGGTAGCCTCCACCACTTCAACGGGTAGAGAATTCCAGAGATTCACCACCCTTTGAGTGAAGAAGTTCCTCCTCAACTCTGTTCTAAACCGCCTCCCCTTTATCTTGAGGCTGTGCCCCCTAGTCCTACTATCCTTTCTGAGCAGGAAGAGTCTCTCCACCTCTATCCTATCCATCCCATTCATCATCTTATACGTCTCAATGAGATCTCCCCTCATTCTTCTAAACTCTAACAAGTACAAGCCTAATTTATTCAGCCTCTCATAGCTCAACCCCATCAACTCCGGCATCAGCCTAGTAAACCTCCTCTGCACTCCCTCCAAGGCCAAAATATCCTTGCGTAAGTACGGCGCCCAAAACTGCACACAGTACTCCAGCTGCGGCCTCACCAATGCCCTATATATATATATTCAATCCCCCTCGCTATGAAGGCCAGCATCCCATTCGCCTTCCTGACCACCTGCTGCACCTGCAAGCTGGGTTTTTGCGACTCATGCACAAGGACCCCGAGGTCCCTCTGCACCGTCGCCTGCTGCAGTTTTTCGCCATGTAAGTAATAATCCTTCCTACCATTATTCCTACCAAAGTGGACCACCTCACACTTGCCAACATTAAATTCCATTTGCCATTTCCTGGCCCATTCGCCATGATAGGCCCATGAAGAAAGTATGGAGGTGTGGGATAGAAGGAAATTTGGCCAATTGGATAAGTAACTGGTTGTCTCACAGAAGAAGTCTCACAACACCAGGTTAAAGTCCAACAGATTTATTTGATAGTAAACGCCACAAACTTTCAGAATGCTTTTCCTTCGCCACTCACCTGACGAAGGAACAGCCTTCCGAAAGCTTGTGGCATTTACTATCAAATAAACCTGTTGGACTTTAACCTGGTGTTGTGAGACTTCTCACTGTGTTTACCCCAGTCCAACGCTGGCATCTCCACATCATGTCTCATAGAAGACAGAGCGTGGTGGTGGAGGGAAAATTTTCAGACTGGAGGCCAGTTACCAGTGGTGTACCACAGGGGTCAGTGCTGGGTCCTCTGCTATTTGTGATTTTTATCAACGACTTGGAAGAGGGGGCTGAAGGGTGGGTTAGTAAATTTGCTGATGACACCAAGATTGGTGGGGTAGTGGATGAGGTGGAGGGCTCTTGCAGGCTGCAAAGAGACATTGGCAGGATGCAGAGCTGGGCCGAGAAGTGGCAGATGGAGTTTAACCCAGATAAGTGAGAGGTGATTCATTTTGGTAGGACAAACTTGAATGCGGATTACAGGGTCAATGGCAGGGTTCTGAGGAATATGGAGGAACAGAGAGATCTTGGGGTTCATATCCACAGATCTTTGAAGGTTGCCACTCAAGTGGATAGAGCCGTGAAGAAGGCTTATAGTGTGTTAGCGTTTATTAACAGGGGGTTCAAGTTTAAGAGCCGTGGGGTTATGCTGCAACTATACAGGACCTTGGTGTGACTATATTTGGAATACTGTGTGCAGTTCTGGTCACCTCACTGTAAGAAGGATATGGAAGCATTGGAGAGCGTGTAGAGGGGATTTACCAGGATGCTGCCTGGTTTGGAGGGTAGATCTTATGAGGAAAGGTTAAGGGAGCTGGGGCTTTTCTCTTTAGAGCGGAGGAGGACTAGAGGCGACTTCATAGAGGTTTATAAGATGATGAGGGGGATAGATAGAGTGGACATGCAGAGACTATTTCCTCAGGTGGATGTAACTGTTATTAGGGGTATAACTATAAGGGTCATGTTGGAAGATATAGGAGGGATGTCTGAGGTAGATTCTTTACTCAGAGGTTGGGGTGTGGAATGCATTGCCTGCTGTGATAGTGGAGTCAGACACTTTAGGAACTTTCAAGCAGTTATTGGATAGGCACATGGGGCATACCAGAACGATAGGGAGTGGGATAGCTTGATCTTGGGTTTAGACATAGCTCGGCACAACAGCGAGGGCTGAAGGGCCTGTACTGTGCTGTACTGTTCTAGATAATCTAAGTGAATGGGTGAAGGTCTGGCAGATGGAGTACAATGTTGGTAAATGTAAGGTCATCCATTTTGTTAGGAATAACAGTAAAATGGACTATTATTTAAATGGTAAAAAATTGCAGCATGCTGCTGTGCAGAGAACATAAAACATTACAGCGCAGTACAGGCCCTTCGGCCCTTGATGTTGTGCCGACCAGTGGAATCAATCTAATGACCCTCTAACCTAAACTATTCCAATGTTATCTATATGCCTATCCACTGACCATTTGAATGCCCTTAAAGTTGGCGAGTCCACAACTGCTGCAGGCAGGGCATTCCACACCCTTACTACCCTCTGAGTAACGAACCTACCTCTGACATCCATCCTATAATTACCACCCCTTAATTTAAAGCTATGTCCCCTTGTGTTAGCCATCACCATCCAAGGTAAAAGGCTCTCACTATCCACCCTATCCAATCCTTTGATCATCTCGTATGCCTCAATCAGGTCACCTCGTAACCTGAAGGTTAAATCCATGAAGGTTGCGTCACAAGTGGAGAAGGTTGTTAGGAAGGCTTATGGGATGTTAGCCTTTCTAGGAAGGGGCATAGAGTATAAAAGCTGCCGTCTAATGCTTCAGTTGTACAGAACGTTGGTTAGACCGCATTTGGAGTACTGCGTCCAGTTCTGGTCACCTTACTACCGGAAGGACGTGGAGTCTCTGGAAAGGGTGCAGAGGAGGTTTACCAGGATGTTGCCTGGCATGGGGGGACTGGGTTACGAGGAGAGGTTGAAGAAACTGGGACTATTCTCCTTGGAAAGACGGAGATTGAGAGGGGACATGATAGAAGTATATAAGATACTGAAGGGAATAGATAGAGTTAATAGTGAGAGACTGCTCCCTAGACTGGGTACGAACACGAGAGGTCATCATTTAAGGGTGAGGGGGGAGAAGTATAATTTGGAGGTGAGAAGAAGGTTCTTTACGCAGAGAGTTGTGGGGGTCTGGAACGCGCTACTGAGTAGGGTGGTGGAGGCAGGAACGTTAGACTCGTTTAAGATGCAGTTAGATAGGCACATGAGTGAAACGAGAATGGAGGGATATGGTTGGGGCTATTAAATAGGGTTAAACCTCGGGAGACACCGGAAAGGCAGGCTGTAAGATTAATATTTTTGTCTTTATTCCACAGGTGGAGGTCCACCTCGTCTCAAACGAGGGGCATGCACACAGCGGGTCGTGCGTGGGCTGCTCTTGGAAGTCCGGGAGTGGCCTAGTACTTCGTGTCGGTGTGTGTGCTTGATCCTGGACCGGTAGACGGGCGCCGCAACAGCTCGGTGACTAGCACTGCTGGCTGTGCAGATACATGGATTTGGGCCTGTGTCTGTGGGAGTTTGCGTATTCTCCCTGTGGTTGCGTGGGTTTCCTCCGGGCGCTCCGGTTTCCTCCCACACCCCAAAGATGTGCTCTTAGGCTAATCGGTTTTTACCAAATTGACACTATTTCTTCCCTGAATCTGACTGAGTAGGGTCCCATTCGTAGACACGCAGGGTAGAATAGGTGTAGGGTGATGCGGCGGCGCGGGCTCGTTGGGCCGAAGGGCCTGTTTCCCGTGCTGGGTTGTTCTTTGTTACCTTCTTCTCTCCAATGAAAATAACCTCAAGTCCCTCAGCCTTTCCTCATAAGACCTTCCCACCACACCAGGCAACATCCTGGTAAACCTCCTCTGCACCCTTTCCAATGCCTCCACATCTTTCTTATAATGTGGCGACCAGAGCTGTACACAATACTCCAAGTGCGGCCGCACCAGAGTTTTGTACAGTTGTAACATGACCTCACAGCTCCGAAATTCAATCCCTCTACCAATAAAAGCTAACACACCGTACGCCTTCTTAACAACCTTATCAACTTGGGTGCCACCTTTCAGGGAGCTATGCACATTTACCCCGAGATCTCTCTGCTTGGCAACACTACCAAGAGTCCTTCCATTAGCCCTATATTCTGTATTCCTGTTATTCTTACCAAAGTGAATCACCTCACACTTTTCCGTATTAAACTCCATCTGCCACCTCTCAGCCCAGCTCTGCAGCTTATCTATGTCCCTCTGTAAACTGTAACATCCATCCTCACTGTCTACAACTCCTCCAACTTTGGTGTCGTCAGCAAATTTACTAACCCATCCTTCTACACCCTCATCTAGGTCATTTATAAAAATGACAAACAGCAGTGGCCCCAAAACAGATCCCTGAGGTATACCATTTGTAACTGCACTCCAGGCTGAATATTTCCCATCAACCACCACCCTCTGTCTTCTATCAGCTAGCCAATTCCTGATCCAAACTGCTAAATCACCCTCAATCCCACGCATCTGCATTTTCTGCAATAGCCTACCATGGGGAACCTTATCAAATGCTTTGCTAAAATCCATATACACCACGTCAACTGCCTTACCCTCATCCACCTCTTTGGTCACCTTTTCAAAAAACTCGATAAGGTTTGTGAGGCACAACCTACCCTTCACAAAACCGTGTTGACTATCCCTAATCAATTTATTTCCCTCTAGATGATTATAAATCCTATCCCTTAATTCTTTCCAAAACTTTGCCCACAACAGAAGTAAGGCTCACTGGTCTATAATTCCCAGGGTGGTCTCTACTCCCTTTCTTGAACAAGGGGACAACATTTGCCATCCTCCAGTCTTCCGGCACCATACCTGAAGCCAATGACAACATGAAGATCAAAGCCAAAGGCTCTGCAATCTCCTCCCTAGCCTCCCAGAGAATCCTAGGGTAAATCCCATCCGGCCCAGGGAACTTATCTATTTTCACACTCTCAAGGATTGCCAACACTTCCTCCTTATGTACCTCAATCCCATCTAGTCTACTACCCGGTATCGCAGTATTCTCCTCGACTACACTGATTTTTTCCTGCACAAGGACACCCAGACGGACCTGGGTGTCCTTGTGCAAGAATCTCAGGGAGTTAGTTTCCAGGTGCAGCAGGTAATTAAGAAGGCAAATAGAATTTTGTCCTTCATTGCTAGAGGGATGGGGTTTAAAAACAGTGAGGTTATGTTGCGGCTGTATAAGGTGCTGGTGAGGCCACACCTGGAGTACTGTGTACAGTTTTGGTCTCCTTACTTGAGAAAAGATATACTGGCACTGGAGGGGGTGCAGAGGAGATTCACTAGGTTGATTCTGGAGTTGGGAGGGTTGGCTTATGAGGAGAGACTGAGTCAACTGGGGCTATACTCATTGGAATTTGGAAGAATTAAGGGAGATCTTATAGAAACATATAAGATTATGAAGGGAATAGATAAGATAGAAGCAGGGAAGTTGTTTCCACTGGCGGGTGAAACTAGAATGAAGGGGCATAGCCTCAAAATAAGGGGAAGCAGATTTAGGACTGAGTTGAAGAGGAACTTCTACACACAAAGGATTGTGAATCTGTGGAATTCCCTGCCCAGTGAAGCAGTTGAGGCTACCTCGTTGAATGTTTTTAAAGGCAGGATAGATAAATTTTTGAACAGTAAAGGAATTAAGGGTTATGGTGAGCAGGCAGGTAAGTGGAGCTGAGTCCATGAAAAGATCAGCCATGATCTTATTGAGTGGCGGAGCAGGCTCGAGGGGCCAGATGGCCTACTCCTGCTCTTAGTTCTTATGTTCTTACATTCTTATGTTCTAACCCATACCCCAGTGAGAGTCAGTGTCTGTGGGACTTATGTCCCAGTGAGGGTCAGTGTGCATCATGTTAAGGATTTCATAACTCAGCATTTGGAAGGCAGTGGTATAATCAAAGTCAGCATGGATTTACAAAAGGGAAATCATGCTTGACAAATCTATTGGAATTTTTTGAGAATGTAACTAGTAGAGTTGACCGAGGAGAACCAGTGGAAATGGTTTATTTAGACTTTTAGAAGGCTTTTGACAAGGTCTCACATAACAGACTACTGTGTAAAGTCAAAGCATATGGGATTGCAGGTAATGTCTTGAGACGGATAGAAAGCTGGTTAGCAGATAGGAAGCAAAGAATTGGCATAAATGGGTATTTTTCTGATTGGCAGTCGGTGACTCGCGGGGTTCCGCAGGGATCTGTGATAGGCCCCCAACTGTTCATATTATATATTAATGATTTGGAAGAGGGAACCGAATGTATTATTTCCAAATTTGCACCTGATACAAAGTTGGGTGAGAGGGTGAGCTGTGAGGAGGATGCAGAGATGCTTCAGTGTGATTTGGACAGACTGAGTGTGTGGCAGATGCAGGATAGTGTGGATAAATGTGAGGTTACCCACTTTTAAGTTTTAAAGTTTAAAGTTGATTTATTAGTGTCACAAGTAGGGTTACATTAACACCGAAATGAAGTTACTGTGAAAATCCCCCAAGTAGCAATAATAGGAAGACAGGTTATTATTTGAATGGGTGTAAATTGAGAGAGGTGGATACTCAGTGAGTCCTTAGTGTCCTCGTGCATCAGTCGCTGAAAGTAAGCACGCAGGTACAGCAGGCAGTAAAGGAGGAAAATGGTATGTTGGCCTTCATTGCGAGAGGATTTGAGTACATGGATAGGGATGTTTTACTGCAATTGTACAGTGTGTTGGTGAGGCCACACCTGGAGTATTGTGTACAGTTTTGGTAAATTGTGCGGAGGGTGTGGAGAGTCTGCAGAAGGATCTAGATAGGCTGGGCGAATGGGCCAGGAAATGGCAAATGGAATTTAATGTTGGCAAGTGTGAGGTGGTCCACTTTGGTAGGAAGAATGGTAGGAAGGACTATTACTTACGGGGCGAAAAACTGCAGCAGGCAACGGTGCAGAGGGACCTCGGGGTCCTTGTGCATGAGTCGCAAAAACCCAGCCTGCAGGTGCAGCAGGTGGTCAGGAAGGTGAATGGGATGCTGGCCTTCATAGCGAGGGGGATTGAATATAAAAGTAGGGAGGTCTTGCTGCAGCTGTATAGGGCATTGGTGAGGCCGCAGCTGGAGTACTGTGTGCAGTTTTGGGCGCCGCACCTGCGCAAAGATATTTTGGCCTTGGAGGGAGTGCAGAGGTGGTTTACTAGGCTGATACCGGAGTTGAGGGGGTTGAGCTATGAGGAGAGGCTGAATAAACCGGGCTTGTACTCGTTAGAGTTTAGAAGAATGAGGGGAGATCTCATTGAGATGTATAAGATAATGAATGGGATGGATAGGATAGAGGTGGAGAGACTCGTCCCGCTCAAAAAAGACAGTAGGACTAGGGGGCACAGCCTCAAGATAAAAGGAGGGCGGTTTAGAACAGAGTTGAGGAGGAACTTCTTCACTCAAAGGGTGGTGAATCTCTGGAATTCTCTGCCCGTTGAAGTGGTGGAGGCTGCCTCGCTAAATATTTTTAAGACGCGGGTTGATGGGTTTTTGATAAGAGAGGGGATTAAGGGTTATGGGAAGAGGGCGGGAAAGTGGAACTGAGCAGCGACAGATCAGCCATGATCTTATTGAATGGCGGGGCAGGCTCGAAGGGCTAGATGGCCTACTCCTGCTCCTATTTCTTATGTTCTTATGTCTCCTTATCTGAGGAAGGATGTCCTTGCTATAGAGGGAGCACAGCGAAGGTTTACCAGGCTGATTCCTGGGATGGCAGGTCTGTCATATGAGGAGAGACTAAGTTGGTTAGGATTATATTCAGAGCAAAGAAAAAAGAAAATTACAGGAAGGAACAGGCCCTTTGGCCCTCCAAGCCTGCACCAACCATGCTGCCCGACTTAACCAAAACACCCCACCCTTCCGGGGACCATATCCCTCTATTCTCATCCTATTCTTGAACTTGACAAGACGCCCTTTAAAAGTCACTACCGTATCCGCTTCCACTGCCTCTCCCGGCAACGAGTTCCAGGCATCCACTACTCTGTAAAAAAATCTGCCTCATGTCTCCTTTAAACCTTGCCCCTTGCACCTTAAACCTGTGCTCCCTAGTAACTGACTCTTCCACCCTGGGAAAAAGCTTCTGACTATCCACTCTGTCCATGTTTCTCATAATCTTGTAGACCTCTATCAGGTCGCTCCTCAACCTCCATTGTTCCAGTGAGAACAAACCAACCTCTCCTCATAGCTAATGCCCTCCATACCTAGCAACATCCTGTTAAGTCTTTTCTGTACCCTCTCCAAAGCCTCCACATCCTACTGGTTGTGTGGTGACCAGATACTTGGATACTATATTCCACTTCGAACACTATATTCCAAGTGCGGCCTAACTAAGATTCTATTAAACTGCAACATGACTTGCCAATTTTTAAATTCAGTGCCCCGGCTGATGAAGGCAAGCATGCCGTATGCCCTCTTGACTACCTTCTCCACCTGCATTGCCACTTTGTGACCTGTGTACCTGTACACCCAGATCCCTCTGCCTATCAATACTCTGAAGGGTTCTGCCATTTACTATATATTCCCTATCTGTATTAGACCTTCTAAAATACATTACCTCACATTTGTCCAGATTAAACTCCATCTGCCATCTCTCTGCCCAAGTCTCCAACTGATCTATATCCTGCTGTATCCTCCGATGGTCCTCATCGCTATCCACAAATCCACCAACCTTTGTGTCATCTGCAAACTTAGTAATCAATCCAGTTACATTTTGCTCCAAATCATTTATATATATTATAAACAGCAAAGGTTCCAGCACTGATCCCTGACGAACACCATTTGTCACAGCCCTCCATTCAGAAACGCACCTTCCACTGCTACCCTCTGTCTTTGTGACCGAGCCAGTTTTGTATCCATCCTGCCAGCTCACCTCTGATCCCAGGCAACTTCACCTTCTGCACCAGCCTGCCATGAGGGACCTTATCAAAGGCCTTACTGAAGTCCATATAGACAACATACACTGCCCTACCCTCATCAATCATCTTCGTCACTTCCTTGAAAAACGCGATCAAGTTCGTGAGACAGGACCTCCCCTTCACAAAACCATGTTGCCTCTCACTAATACGTCCACTTATTTCCAAGTGGGAATAAATCTTGTCTCGAAGAATCCTTTCCAATAATTTCCCTACCACTGATGTAAGGTTTACCGGCCTGTAATTACCTGGATTATTGTTGCTGCCCTTCTTAAACAAAGGAACAACATTGGCTATTCTCCAATCCTCTGGGACCTCCCCTGTAGCCAGTGAGTAAACAAAGATTTCTCTCAAGGCCCCAGCAATTTCCTCCCTTGCCTCTCTCAGTATTCTGGGGTAGATCCCATCAGGCCCTGGGTATTCGTCTACTGGAGTTTAGAAGAGTGAGGGGGGACCTCATAGAGACTTACAAAATTCCAAACATGGTTAGACAGGGTATATCGCAAAAGGCAGGCGGGGGGGGGGGGGGAGAGAAGAAGAAGAGAGAGGCGGAGAGAGTCCAGAACAAGGGGTCATAGTGTGGGGATAAGGGGTAAACCTTTTAGAACTGAGGTTAGGAGAAATTTCGTCACCCAGAGGGTGGGGAATGTGTGGAACTCACTCCCACAGAAAGTAGTTGAAGCCAAAACCGGTGCCTGACTTCAAAAAGAAATTAGATATAGCTCTCGAGGCAAAAGCGATCAAGGGATGGAGGGAAGGGATGGAGGGAAGGGGTAAATCAGGATATTGAATGGCAGAGCAGGCTTAAAGGGTCAAACAGCCACTCCCTGCTTCTAATTTCTGTGTGTGTTTGAGTATGTGGGTGCATGCATTTATGCCTATGTGTTGGTGTATGGCAGCAACAGTGCCCAAGAAAACTGAAACTGGGTATGAGGCAGACTCACACTCACCCCCACCCACTCATCCCGTCAGTCACACCCCCACACCTACAGTCTCCTCCCTGGTGAATGTTAAGCCTCCCAGGCTTTCCCAGGCCCACATACCTGTGCTTCTCCAACACACCAACTTTCAGCATATTGTTCACTACTCCAACAATCAGAAACTGTTTCAGTTCCTCAATTGCTACTGATCAGCCTATCAGCAGCAAACACAGGTGAGAACTGGAGGAGTTGCTCCAAGCAGAATCTTGCATAGAAATTCAGCTGATTGGCAGGAATTTTGGTAACGGCTTCTGGGGGCTCCACAGGCCTCATCCCCCAGATCTCAGGCCATACTCTGGACCCCGCCTGCTTTCGCCGTTGGGTCACTAGGAGCTGACAAAAATGGAGGGAGGACCCATGGCCTTCACGTTGGAAACAGTCAGCAATAATTAAGTTTCAGTTTATTTAATAGTGTCGTAAGTAGTCTTACGTTAACACTGCAGTGCAGTTACTGTGAAAATCCCCTCGTCGCCACACTCTAGTGCCTGTTCAGGTACAGTGAATGGGAATTTATCATGGCCAATACACCCTAACCAGCACGTCTTTTGGAGTGTGGGAGGAAACCGGAGCACCCAGAGGAAACCCACGCAGACATGGGGAGAATGAGCAGATTCTGCACAGACAGGGACCCAAGCCGGGAATTGAACCCAGATCCCTGGTGCTGTGAGGCAGCAGTGCTAACCATTGTTGCATTATGCCACTCCTAAGTAAAACATGTCACAGAGTGTTTCACAATTCGGGCCCCATTATATCTGTCCCTTCCCCCACTACAGCATTCCACTAACCCCTCTCCACACTCCCAACCTCTCAGCCATAGTTTACTCTTACACTTCCCAATCAGTGTACACTCCCCCAACATAATCCTCGACCATCTCTCTCCTTTCCCAGATTTTCTGCCCCCCCAGTATATTTTGCCCCAATCTTCTGCTTTGCTGGCTCAGTCCCTCTGCTAGTCAGTATTTGCCAACACATCCCACCCCACCCCACTCCTCGACACTCACCCCATATCTGCTCCCCCTCCCTTAACCCCAACAGGAAACTTTCCTTCCTCCCCCTCAGGCTGTGCTATCACTCACAATCGTGACGGGTTCAGATAGCAACTGGAAATTCCTCCTTCAGGTATGAGGAAGAAACTTGCTTTCATTCACATGACAATTATCTGGAAAGTTTTGCAAGCTGAACTGATGCAAGTTCCAAATATCAGTTTTATCAAAGAACTGCAAGTCAGGTATTTGTGTGCTGTTACTCAGCACTTGGTACTGCTTCAAATAGCGACCGTAACAGGAAGTTACTGCACAATGGATTCACAGAACAGGATTCCGGTGTTCCCAGGTGCCTGTCCAGTTTACTCCCCAGGAGTGAAGTCAGCCATCATTTACCATCTCCTCCAGAACCCTTCGCTCTCCCGTCATTGCAAACTGCCATCCACACAGCCCCCACTGCCCTTTTTCGTTCTAAAAGCCTGGAACATCTTTTCTCCTGTTCAATCCATGTTTGAAATCCACCAATTTCTGTCTCAGCCCTGAATCGGAACAGCTGGGATCCAAATCCCAAACTAGCTCTGACACAACTCTGCGACTCCGCTCTCACTAAATTATTAGACCACTCAACCTGGATAAACAGGAATTTCATCCAATTAACTACTGAGAATACTGAAATCATTGTCATCAGGCCTACTCCAAACTCAGTTCCCTAGCAACCAACTCCATCCCTCTCCCTCTGAGACTAAACTAAACCAACTGTTATAATTTTGGTGGCATATTTGATGCAGAGATGAGCTTCTGACCACATATCCACACCATCAGTAAGAATGCCTACTACCACTTCAGTCAATATGGTCCAAGAGTAGGAGGTGTCCCCTTCACTTCCAGGCTAGCTCTTTGTAGAGTAATCCATTCTGTCCCATTCCCCAGCTCTATCCCGGTAACTCTGCCAGTTCATTTCTCTCAAACACCCATCCAATTTCCTGGTGAATCATTGGCCATTTTTGCTCCACTACCTTCACAGGCAGCCAGTTCCAATCACTCCAACTCTGTAAAAAATATCCTTCCTCACATCCTCCTGTACCTCTTTCCCAAGACCTTGTATGTTTGTGTCCTAGTTCTTCACCGAATCATACAGTACAGAAGAGGCCCTTCGGCCCATCAAGTCCACACTGACACACGTAGAAACAACTGACCTCTCACCCAATCCCATTTGCCAGCACTTGGTCCAAAGCCCTGAATGTTAATGATGTGCCAAGTACTCATCCTACTTTTTAAAGGATGTGAGGAATCCCGCCTCCACCAACTTCCCAGGCAGTGCATTCCAGACCCTCACCACCCTCTGGGTAAAAACGTTTTTTCCTCACACCCACCTTAAACCTCACCTTGAACCTATGCCCCCTTATGATTGACCCTTCAACTAAGGAGAACAGCTGCTCCCTATCCACTCTATCCATATCCCTCACAATCCTGTACACCTCGATCAGGTCGCCCCTGTCTTCTCTGCTCCAGAGAAAACAACCCAAGCCTATCCAACCCATCTTCATAACTTCAATGTTCCATCCCCGGCAGCATCCTAGTGAATCTCCTCTGCATCCCCTCCAATGCAATCACATCCTTCCGATAACGTGGCAAACACAACTGCACACAATACTCCAGCTGTGGCCTCACCAAAGTTCTGTACAACTCCATCATGACTTCCCTGCTTTTGTAATCTATGTGCCAGCAGTTAATGGGAAGAGCCCTTCTTTGCTTGTCCCAACTAAACCCATCATAATCTTGTACTCCTCGATCAAATCTTCTCCCTCACCTCCTCTGGTCCAAGGAGCACAACCCCATCTTCTCCAACCTAACCTTACTGCTAAAACACTCATCCCTAGAACCAGTCAGGGAAATTCCCCTCCGCACCCTCTCAATGCCTCACACATCCTTCCTAAAGTGTGGTGAGCAGAACTGGATGCAATATTCTGCTTGTGGTCTAACCAAAGCTTTATAAAGATTCAGTATAACTTCCCTGATTTGTGTTCAATACTTCAATTTAGGAAATACAAGATCCCTACGCTCTCAATATGTCCTCTCATCTTTAACGATCAGTACACACGGACCCTCAGCTCCCTCTGCCCTGCACACTCTTCAGAACTGTGCCATTAAATCCATATTGCCTCTTCCTATCCCTGCTGACAAAATGCAACATTGATCATTTCTGTGTAAAATTCTATCCACCATCTCCTGCCAGTTCTGCTGCCCTAACTCTGCCCTCTTACCGTTTTTGGTATCATCTTCTTTGCAACGCCTCCAATTCTAACATCAGTTTGACAAACTTTGAAATATTACTCTATATTCCAATATCCAAACCATTTATATACAATATACAGGGCAAAATTAGTAGTTCATGGTAACATCACTGGTCCAGCAATCCAGAGGGCCAGATTAATGCCTTCAGTCCATGGGTTCAAATCCCATCATGGCAGCTGGTAGGAATTAAATCTGATGATTAAATCTGGAATATAAACCTAATCTCAGTAATGGTGAGCATGACAACTATCATCAATTGTTGCAAATCCTACCTGGTTCACTAACATCCTTCAGGGAAGGAAATCTGCCATGTTGACCTGGTCTGGCCTATGTGACCCCAGAACCAGCAAAATGTGGCTAATTCTCAACTGCCCTCTGAAATGACCGTGCAATACACAAGGGCAATTAGGGATGGGCAACAAATGCTGGCCTTGCCAGTGACACTCACATTCCACAAAATAATAATAAAACTATTATTAAAACTATTATAGTGGCCTAGTACTTCGTGTGTGGCCTAGTACTTCGTGTCGGTGTGTGTGCTTGATCCTGGACCGGTAGATGGGCGCCGCAACAGCTTAGTGACTAGCACTGCTAGCTGTGCAGATACATGGATTTGGGCCTGTGTCTGTGGGAGTTTGCGCATTCTCCCTGTGGTTGCGTGGGTTTCCTCCAGACGCTCCGGTTTCCTCCCACACTCCAAAGATGTGCTCTTAGGCTGATTGGTATACCAAATTGACACTATTCTCCCCTGAATCTGGCTAAGTTAGGGGTTCCACTCGCAGACATGCAGGGCAGGGTAGGTGTAGGAGGATGCGGCGGCGCGGGCTCGTTGGGCCGAAGGGCCTGTTTCCCATGCTGAGTTGTTCTTTGTTAACTACATAAAAGCAATGATCCAGGCACATCATCTGACTTTGCATCACTTGAACTTATCTTGCACTGAAATTGCGTTTGATCACCTCGAGACATGATTTTTCCAATACATTCCTGGCTGGTCTCCTATATTCTGCTTTGAGATCATCCAAACTTCTGCTGCCCATGTCCACCAGGTTCCATTCATCAACTAAGGATTATGATGGTGTGGGAGTATGGTGATGTTTTGCAAGCTGTGCCCAGCATACTCACAAATTCTACCTTTTGTTCTATGATTTTAAACTCTTGTGACTGTAGCACTATATTCTGCACCCTCTCCTTTCCTTCTCTATGAACAGTATGCTTTGTCTGTATAAGCACACAAGAAACAATACTTTTCACTGTATGTTAATACATGTGACAATAATAAATCAAATCCAGTTACTGATCTTCACTGGATCCCACTCAAGTTATAACTTGACTTTGAAAACAAGAATGAGAATTTTAAATTCTTCCATGGCTTCACACCTCCCTGGCTCTGTCATCTGCTCCAGTCCTACAATTCTCTGAGATCTCATCCAAATCTGGCCTCTTGAGCATCCCCAATTTTAATCTCTCCACCATTTATTCCTTTGCCTCACGTTGCCTGGATCCCAAGCTCTGGAAATCACTCCCTACCTCCTTTAAATCTGCATCTTTGACCAAACCCATGATCATTGGACCTAATGTAGTTGGTCCAGTTCAGTTTCTGGTAACCACCAGGATGTTGATAATGGGGGTTTCAGTGATGGTAATGCAGCTGAATGTTAAGAGTGATGGGGAAATGCTGGCATTGGACTGGTGTAAGCTTAGTAAGAAGTCTCACAACCAAGATTATAATTGAGAGATCAGAATGTGCCACGAGAGTTGGGCGTCCTTGTCATAGAGGTTTACAGCATGGAAACAGGCCCTTCGGCCCAACTTGTCCATGTTGCCTTTTATTTTTAAACGCTAAAGCTAGTGCCAATTGCCCACATTTGGCCCATATCCCTTTGCACCCATCTTACCCATGTAACTATCTAAATGCTTTTTAAAAGACAAAATTGTACCTGCCTCCACAACTACCTCAGGCAGCTTGTTCCAGACACACTACTGTGCGTTTGAAAAAATTGCCCCACTGGACACTTTTGTATCCCCCCCCTCACCTTAAACCTATGCTCTCTAGTTTTAGACTCCCCTGCCTTCAGGAAAAGATATTGACTATCTAACTGATCTGTGCCCCTCATAATTTTATAGACTTCTATAAGATCTCCCCTCAGCCTTCTACGCACCAAAGAAAAAAGTCCCAGTCTATACAGCCTCTCCTTTTAACTCAAACCATCAAGTTCCAGTAACATCTTAGTAAATCTTTTCTGCACTCTTTCTAGTTTAATAATATCCTTTCTATAATAGGGTGACCAGAATTGCACACAGTATTCCAAGTATGGCCTTACCAATGTCTTGTACAACTTCAACAAGACATCCCAACTCCTGTATTCAATGTTCTGACCAATGAAACCAAGCATGCCAAATGCTTTCTTCATCACTCTGTCCACCTGTGACTCCACTTTCAAAGAGCTATGAACATGTACCCCTAGATCTCTTTGTTCTGCCCTACCATTAACTGAGTAAGTCCTGCTCTGATTCAATCTACCAAAATACATTTATTTAAATTGAACTCCATCAGCCATTTGTCAGACCATTGGCTGATCAAGATCCTGTTGCAATCCAAGATAACTGTCCATTATGCCATTTGGTGTCATCTGCAAATTTACTAACAATGCCTCCTATATTCTCATCCAAATCATTAATATAAATGACAAATAACAATGGGCCCAGCACTGATCCCTGAGGCACACCGCTCATCACAGGCTTCCAGTTTGAAAAACAACCCTCTACAACCACCTTTGTGCACCAGACCCTAAAGGTATGCATGCAGGTGCAGTAGACAGCAAAGAAGGCAAATGGTATGTTGGCCTTCATAGCAAGAGGATTCGAGTACAGGAGCAGGGATGTTTTGCTGCAATTATACAGGGCTTTGGTGAGGCCACACCTGGAATACTGTGTACAATTTGATCTCTTTTTCTGAGGAAGGACGTTCTTGTTCTACAGGGACTGCAGAGAAGATTTACCAGACTGATTCCTGGAATGGAGGGACTGACATATGAGAGATTGAGTCGGTAAGAATTATATGGAGTTCGGAATGAGGAGCGATTCATAGAAACCTATAGAATTCTAAAAGGGTAGATGCAGGAAGAGAAATAGAAAATGCTGGAAAATCTCAGCAGGTCTGACAGCATTTGTGGAGAGAGAATAGAACCAACGTTGAGTCTGGATGACCCTTTGTCAGAGCTAAGAGCAAAGAAAATCAAGAGAGATTTACATTGTGAGGGTGGGGGGACTGTAATAAGACAAAGGGAATGTAAATGAGGATGAAGAAGGCTAAGAAAGGTGCGAAAAGTGTAGATGCAAGAAGGATGTACCTGATGGCCGGGGTCTCCAGAACCAGAGCTAATAGTCTAAGAGTAGAGAGCAACCCTTTTAGGCCTGAGGTGAGGAGAATTATTTTCACTGAGTGTGATGAGCCTGTGGAATTCGCTTCCACAAAGTGGTTAAGGCCAAAACTATAGGTTTTCAAGGAGTTAGGTAAAGCTCTTCGGGTGAAAGGGATCAAAGGATATGGGAAGAAGGCAGGATCAGCTACTGAGTTGGATGATCAGCCATTATCATAATGAATGGCAGAGCATGTTCAAAGGGCCGAATGGCCTACTCCTGCTTCTGGTTTCAGTGTCCAGAATACTGATTTGTGCAAGAGAACCATTCCTGGTTACTTTGTACAACCCAGACAGAGTGATCTACGGCAACAGGAACTGAACTGTCGGTTTAATCCAGCTAGTTACAATCTGTTTTCTTGTTTCCATCTGAAGGATATAAAATGGTGAGTGATTCTGAAACACTGCCTCCTCTTCTCTACTCCAACGTGAGAGCAGACCTCAGACTCTCCCCAGGGACGCCAAGACCACAAAGACTTATTACAGTAAATCACTTACACAATTTCAGTATGAGTCTGGCTATGAATAGTTCTGGGGAGGCAGAGCTCCACTCCTTGGGGAATAGTTAAAACTCCCCGAGAGACTACATCTGGAGCTGGTTTCACACATTACAGAACAAACGGAACTGAGAGAGACTGGGAGGCTGTTTCCTGAATTCAGAGCAACAATCACAAACATCAATATGGTACTTTTAGCAAAGCAAACTAGCCCAAGGAGCTTCACAGTAGCATCAGGAACTAGGATTAGACCATTCGGCCCCTTGAGTCTGTCATTAGGGAATCAAATGCAGCATTGAGCTTCATAAGGGGAGATACACAGTGAAAGCTTGGTCAGGTTTTCACGAGCATCAAGAAGGAGATGAGACGTAGAAAGGTTGAGGGAGGGAATTCCAGAGCTTGGGACACAGACAGCTGAAGGCACAGCTGTCAATAGTGGAGGTATTAAAATTGGGATGTTCAAGAGGCCGGAATTGGAGGAACACAGAGGGTGGAGCTACTGGAGCAGATTCCAGAGATAGAGAAGGGACAATTGCCAGGAAGAGATTTGAGAAACAAGGGACATCAACTTTAAAATTGAGACATTATTTACCGAGAAGCCAATATAAGTCAGTGAGAAGAGGGATAATGTGTGAATGGGGCATAGTGCAAGTTGGGAAGGTTTACAAAGGTTAAGCTTACAAAGGGTTGAATGGGGGGGAGGTCTGTCTGAAGAGCACTGGAATCGGTATGTCTGGAGGTAACAAAGGCATGAATGAGGGTTTCAGCAGCAGTTCAGCAGAGGCAGGGTGGAGTTATGCAGAGGAAATAGTCCAAGTGATTCCATGGAACATTTGGAAATTCATCTCAGGATCAAATACGATATCAAGAACACAAACAGACTGGCTAACCACTGTGCCACCATGCCGCCCGTGTCACTGGCTAGTAGATGAAAACATTGCAAATGCACTAAATAGTCCAAATCCTCTCAATTAGGAAAACTCTTCCTTTAGATTGGCAAATTGCACACGTCATTCTGTTCTTTAAGAAAATTTAGAGGCAGAAACTGGGGAATTAAAGACCAGGCAACATCCTGGTGAACCTCCTCTGCACCCCCTCCAGTGCAATCACACCCTTAACAACAATATACCATAATATGGCCTAAAACTAATCGTTAAGGGTTGATGATCAGTCAATAATTTGAAATGACAACCATATAAACAGCGATGATAATTCCATATGCCAAATATTATACTCAATGTCACTTTCTCTAGCTGAGCGTAGTTAGATTCAGAGTATATGAAACAAAAGTTATTGATCATTCTTCTCCCAAAGGCAAAATATGTGAAACTACTGCCCCAACTCCATCAGGCAAAGCTTCGTAAGCAAGCAGCAATGGTAGCCTCAGATTAAAATAAACCAATACCTCAGATTTCTGCAAAGCATCTTTAACATTCTTATATGTTTTCTCAATTCTGTTGTCCAGTCCCATGACAATTTCACAAATAGTAAATTATGCAATAGCATAAATAATGTAGCTAAATTAGGAAAAAATTTGCCAAAATACTTTACCAACCCTAGAAAAGGCCTCAATCGTGTCACACTTGTCAGACATACTGCTCCTAAAATAGCATCCATCTTTTTATAGAACATAGAACGTTACAGCGCAGAACAGGCCCTTCGGCCCTCGATGTTGTGCCGACCAATTAAGAAAAAAGCAATGACCCTCGAACCTAAACCATTCCCTTTCCATCCATAAACCTATCCACGGACCTCTTAAACGCCCCCAAACTTGGCGCATCTACAACTGCAGCAGGCAGGGCATTCCATTCCCCCACCACCCTCTGGGTAAAGAACCTACCTCTGACATCCGTCCTATAACTACCACCCCTTAATTTAAAGCTATGTCCCCTCGTGGTAGCTTTCTCCATCCGAGGAAAAAGGCTATCACTGTCCACCCTATCTAAACCTCTAATCATCTTGTACGTTTCAATAAGGTCTCCTCTTAGCTGCCTTCTTTCTAGCGAAAACAACCTCAAATCCCTCAGCCTCTCCTCATAGGACCTTCCCTCCATACCAGGCAACATCCTGGTAAACCTCCTCTGCACCCTCTCCAATGCCTCCACATCTTTCTTATAACGTGGGGACCAGAACTGTACACAATACTCCAAGTGCGGCCGCACCAGAGTTTTGTACAGTTGCAACATGACATTGCGGCTCCGAAATTCAATCCCCCTACCAATAAACGCCAAGACACCGTATGCCTTCCTAACAACCCTATCTACTTGATTTCCAACTTTCAGGGATCTATGCACATATACACCTAGATCCCTCTGTTCGTCAACACTATTCAGAGTCCTACCATTAGCCCTATACTCTACACGTTTGTTATTCCTGCCAAAGTGAATTACCTCACACTTTTCCGCATTAAACTCCATCTGCCACCTCTCGGCCCAGGTCTGCAACTTCTCTAAGTCTCTCTGTAAACTATGACACCCCTCTTCACTATCTACCACTCCTCCAACTTTGGTGTCATCGGCAAATTTACTAATCCATCCTTCTATACCCTCATCCAGATCATTTATAAAAATTACAAACAGCAGTGGCCCCAAAACAGATCCCTGAGGCGCACCACTCGAAACTGAACTCCATGACGAATACTTTCCATCAACCACCACTCTCTGTCTTCTATCAGCTAGCCAATTCCTGATCCAATTAACTAAATCACCCTCAATCCCATACATCTGCATTTTCTGCAGAAGCCTTCCATGGGGAACCTTATCAAACACCTTACTAAAGTCCATATATACCACGTCAACTGCCTTGCCCCCATCCACCTCTTTGGTCACTTTCTCAAAAAACTCAATAAGGTTAGTAACGCACGACCTACCTTCACAAAACCATGCTGACTATCTCCAATTTGTTTCTGTCTTCACGGAGGAGGACGTGAATAATTTGCCGGGTGTTAGCGATGGAAAGGTGGTAGGACTGGAGGGTCTTAATGACATTACTGTTACTAGAGAGGTGGTGCTCGACAGACTAGAGGGGCTGATTGTGGACAAGTCCTGGGGCACCCCACTAGTCACCAACCGCCAATCCGAATAGCACCCATTGACCCCCACTCTCTGCCTCCTATTTGACAACCAATCCTCTATCCACGCTAACACCCTACCCCCAACTCCATGTCCCCTGACCTTCTGCACTAACCTCTTGTGAGGTACCTTGTCAAACGCCTTCTGAAAATCAAGAAAGACCACATCCACCAGCTCTCCTCTATCCACTGCCCTAGACACATCCTCATAGAACTCCAGTAAATTTGTCAGACACGGCTTCCCTTTAACGAAACCGTGTTGCATCTGCTCTATCAAGCAATTCCCTTCAAGATGCCTCGCAATTTCCTCCTTAATGACGGATTCTAACATTTTACCTACCACAGACGTTAAACTAACCGGCCTATAATTCCCCGCCTTTTGCCTGGCACCCTTCTTAAACAACGGCGTAACATTAGCCGTTTTCCAATCTTCCGGCACCTCCCCGGAATCCAGCGACGTCTGGAAAATAACCACCAAGGCATCCACTATCACCTCCGCCATTTCTTTCAGAACCCTCGGATGCATTCCATCCGGTCCTGGGGTGCTGGGGCCTCAGCTATTTACCATTTATATAGATGATCTGGAGGAGGGAACCAAGTGTATGGTGTCGAAATTTGCTGATGACACCAAGATTGAGGGAAAGGCAAATTGTGCGGAGGGTGTGGAGAGTCTGCAGAAGGATCTAGATAGGCTGGGCGAATGGGCCAGGAAATGGCAAATGGAATTTAATGTTGGCAAGTGTGAGGTGGTCCACTTTGGTAGGAAGAATGGTAGGAAGGACTATTACTTACGTGGCGAAAAACTGCAGCAGGCGACGGTGCAGAGGGACCTCGGGGTCCTTGTGCATGAGTCGCAAAAACCCAGCTTGCAGGTGCAGCAGGTGGTCAGGAAGGCGAATGGGATGCTGGCCTTCATAGCGAGGGGGATTGAATATAAAAGTAGGGAGGTCTTGCTGCAGCTGTATAGGGCATTGGTGAGGCCGCAGCTGGAGTACTGTGTGCAGTTTTGGGCGCCGCACCTGCGCAAGGATATTTTGGCCTTGGAGGGAGTGCTGAGGAGGTTTACTAGGCTGATACCGGAGTTGAGGTATGAGGAGAGGCTGAATAAACTAGGCTTGTACTCGTTAGAGTTTAGAAGAATGAGGGGAGATCTCATTGAGATGTATAAGATGATGAATGGGATGGATAGGATAGAGGTGGAGAGACTCTTCCCACTCAAAAAAGACAGTAGGACTAGGGGGCACAGCCTCAAGATAAAGGGGAGGCGGTTTAGAACAGAGTTGAGGAGGAACTTCTTCACTCAAAGGGTGGTGAATCTCTGGAATTCTCTGCCCGTTGAAGTGGTGGAGGCTGCCTCGCTAAATATATTTAAGAAGCTGGTTGATGGGTTCTTGATAAGAGAGGGGATTAAGGGTTATGGGGAGAGGGCAGGAAAGTGGAACTGAGCCACGACAGATCAGCCATGATCTTATTGAATGGCGGGGCAGGCTCGAAGGGCTAGATGGCCTACTCCTGCTCCTATTTCTTATGTTCTTAATCAATTCATTACTCTCTAAATAACTATAAATCCTATCCCTAATAATTTTTTCTAATACTTTGCCCACAACAGAAGTAAGACTCACCGGTCTATAATTCCCGGGAAAGTCTCTATTCCCCTTCTTAAACAATGGGACAACATTCGCTATCCTCCAGTCTTCTGGCACTATACCTGTGACCAACGACGACCTGAAGATCAGAGCCAGAGGCTCTGCAATCGCCTCTCTTGCCTCCCAGAGAATCCTAGGGTAAATCCCGTCCGGCCCAGGGGACTTATCTATTTTCAAACCCTCAAGAATATCTAGCACATCCTCCTTATCTACTGCAATACTGTCCAGTTTACAACCCTGTAACCCAGTGTTCTCCACAACTACATTTACGTCTCCCTGCGTAAATACCGAAGAGAAATATTTGTTCAGTGCCTCTCCAATCTCTTCTGGCTCCACACATAACTTCCCACTGCTGTCTCTGACTGGCCCTAATCTTGCCCTAACCAATCTTCTGTTCTTAACATATCTAAAGAAAGCTTTAGGATTCTCCTTAATCCTATCAGCCAAAGTCTTCTCGTGTCCTCTTTTAGCTCTTCTTAACTCACTCTAACTCCCTCCTGGCTAATCTATAGCTTTCCAGCGCACTACCTGAGCCCTCAAGCCTCATCCTGACATAAGCCTCCTTTTTCCTTTTAACCAGCGAATCACTTTTTTAGTGCACCACGGTTCCCTTACTTGACCATTTCCTCCTTGCCTGACAGGGACATACTTATCAAGGACTCGCAGTAGCTGTTCCTTGAATAAACTCCACATTTCGGATGTTCCCAGCCCCTGTAGTTTCCTAGTCCAACCTATGCTCCCTAATTCTCTCCTAATAGCCTCATAATTACCCTTCCCCCAGCTATAACTACTGCCCCTAGATTCATGCCTATCCCTTTCCATCACTAAGGTGAACGTAACCGAATTGTGGTCACAATCACCAAAATGCTCACCAACTTCCAAGTCTAACACCTGGTCTGGCTCATTTCCCAGCACCAAATCCAATATAGCCTCACCTCTAGTTGGCCTATCTACATACTGAGTCAAAAAACCTTCCTGCACACTTTGTGTAAAAACTGACCCCTCTAATGAGCTAGAGCTATAGCTATTCCAAACAATATTAGTAAAGTTAAAGTCTCCCATAACAATTACCCTATTACTTTCACTCCTGTCCAGGAGCGTCTCTGCAATCCTTTCCTCTACCTCTCTAGAACTTTTAGAGGTCTATAAAAGACTCCCAACAGGGTGACCTCTCCTCTCCTATTTCTAATCTCCGCCCATACTACCTCAACAGACCAGTCTTCATCAAACTTCCTCTCTGACACTGTGATACAGTCTTTGACTAATAATGCCACTCCTCCCCCCCTTCTACCTCCTTCTCTACTCCGACTGAAGCATTTGAACCCTGGAACCTGCAACAACCATTCCTGTCCCTGCTCTATCCATGTCTCTGAAATGGCCACAACATCAAAGTTCCAGGTACTGATCCACGCTGCAAGTTCATCCACCTTATTGCGAATACTCCTCGCATTAAAGTATACGCATTTCAAACCATGCTCTACTCCACCCCCACGATGCTGTGCTTTACAGTCCTCATCTGTGACCCCCTTAATCTCATCCCTGCTACTCAGGATCTCACCCCCCCCCCGAATCAGTTTAAACCCCCCTGCATAGCCTTTGCAAATTTCCCCCCAAGATATTGGTTCCCCTCTGATTCAGGTGTAGACCATCACTCTTGTAGAGGTCCCACCTTCCCCAGAATGAGCCCCAATTATTCAAGAACCTGAACCCCTCCCTCCTGCACCATCCCCTCAGCCACGAGTTCAAACTTTTCCTCTCTCTGTTCTTCTCTAAACTATCCCGTGGCACAGGCAAGAGTCCCGAGATAACCATTCTGTTTGATTTGGCCCTAAGTTTCCACCCCAACTCCATAAATTTCTGTTTAATATCCCCTTCCCTTATCCTACCTATGTCATGTGTCCCCACATGAACTATGACTTGGGGCTGACTCCCCTCTCCCTTAAGAGCACCCGCTCTGAGACAACCCGGACCCCAGCCCCTGGGAGGCAACACACCAGCCCTGAGTCCCTTCCATTACTGTTGACTCTCCTATCTGTCCCCCTAACTATGGAGTCCCCAATCACCAGGCCCAAGCTTTTACTTCCCCTACCCACCTGAGCCTTCACAGCAGGCTCACCCCCAGAGACCTGCTCCCTTTGGCTATCTCCAGTTGATTCTTCCTCAACTGTAGCCACCAGGACAGAAAACTTATTTTGGAAGGGAACAGCCCTAGGGGATTGTCTCCCCGATTGGTTCTTATCCCTCTTCCTAGCAGTTACCCAAGAATCATTTTTAGGAGTGACTATCTCTTTATAACTCCTGTCAATGTCCGCCTCAACCTCCCGAATTATCTGGAGTTCCTCCAATTCCAGCTCCAGCTCCTTAACACGCTTCTCTAGGAGCTGCAAGTGTGCACACTTCCTGCAGGTATAATCAGCAGGAACACTACTGGTGTCCCTCACCTCGTACATACCGCAGGAGGTGCAGCATACTGCCTGAACTGCCATCTCTGATACAATTTCCAGGAGGGGAAAAAAAACTTCCCACACACTTATTATTAGGTTAGAGGAGGGGAGAGGGTGGGGATACTCTACCTGTGTAGAGGATCGGGTTTCCTCTCTGTACCAATTTATAGGGTCAGAGAGACAAAAAAAAACTACAACTACCGGTAAGCCTCCTTATGACGACTTCCGGTTTCTAGTTAATTTAAAAAAAAGGTAAAGAAAAACTACCACTGCTCGCTACTTTAACAAAAAGAAAAAGTTAAAAATTACCTTAAACTCGAACTCTACACTCGCCCAAATCGCTGCCTCTCCGTGCTGCTCCACAGGAACAGCATGGAGGTGCTGTTGTCAGCCTTTGCTACCAATAATGTAACTCAAATGCTGGACTGACAGCTGGAAAAGTCACACTTTTCTTCCTTGATTTGCAAACCATGTATTTGACGATCTTTCAATGTTGCTTCTCAATTATTCAGGTGTCCTGCTCACTGGATCCTGTAATTAGAATATTACCCAAATAACACTGTACACCAGAGGGGCCACTTAAAATCTGCTCCATCGATCTGTGGAATAGGGCTGGTGAGGGAGTTATTCCAAAAGTCTATCTTTTATATTGAAAAAGACCTTTATAAGTAACAATGGTAAGCAATGGTAAACATTCAGTGGCTATATTCATCTGTAAACATGCTTGTGAAAAATCAATCTTGCTGAAGATCGCCCACCTGATAACCCAGCAAACAAATGTTCAATTAAAGGAAGCAGATATTGATCAGCACACAACATTGTTCTCATACTTATTTTAAAATCACCACAAATACAAACTGAATCATGTGGTTTCATGACAGGTACGATAGGGGTAGCCCATCACTTTCTTAACCGGCTCTAACACACCAGTGTTAACAAATCACACAAATTCTTCTTCAACCTTGTGTGACGTCAGTGTACTTTTAAGAGTTTTTTTAATTTATGCTCAGTCTTGGGTGATGTCATTGTTGGGAGGAGGAAAAACTGCAGCTCAGATAACAGAGATTTCAGTTTCAGTTTGGAGCTAAGTTTTAGCAGGGACAGCAAGCTAAAAAGAAATGATTTCCCTCTCTCCCTGCTGTTTTCCTGAAAAGGTGAAAATCTTTGGTTTTGGTGGCTGGACAGAAGTCTGTCGGGTGCTTTGGGAAGCTGTCTTGCCTTCAAGCTGTTTGGAGTGAATCCAGAGAACTGCAGACTTCAACCAAGAGACTCAAATTTCCATTAGTCACATGAGTATTAGTCTGTGCTGTGTTAAACCTGTGAAAAGGGTCTTTTGTCTGTGGGAGGTTTTGGTTTTGACTGGGTCAGATTATATATGTGTGAACTATATTTTTAAATAAACTTTCTTTAATAAAGGCTCCTAGTGGTCAGTTGAATCATACCTGAAGTGAGATAAGCTCATGCTTATCTCAGTCAAATTCAAAATGCAACACCTATGATTCAGGCTGGCTCCATAAACACTGTAGAGTTTCTAACCTGAACCACCACACTTGGGACAAATTGCATGTGGCACCGCTCACACTTTGGTTGACAATTGGGCTTTATTTGAAGTTTCACTTGAACTCCCTTCGTTGAATCAGGTGTCTCTTTGAAAACACTCTTGTACTTATCCAGAAGGTGTTATGGGTCTCTTTTGGCATCAACCAATCTGTTGACAGCACTCCAGTTAAGCTTAATGCTCTCCATCCATCATCTCCCAGAGTGGAAAATTATCACGGACCGTACAGAGAGACAACTCTGCTCTGCATAGGCCATGATGTAACCTTTAAATGGCACAACCTCTTCCCTGTATGTCCTTAAAATCACATCATTTTAACGGAAGATGCTTCAGCTTTTGTCGGTGTGTAACCTCAGGAATTAAAGATACAGCAGCACCAGATTCAACCTCCATCCTAATCAGAATCACCCAGAATCTATGTGATTCACCCTGTTTGGATAAGATGTTCAGTTGGAACTCCATCATATCTCAGGGCATTCTCTTCTTGGTCACAATTCTTCTCTTCTATGTTATGATTTTTTTGTAGAATACACCTTGTCCTTTGAAGGCACCTAGATTCTTCTGGATATTCTTCTCAGGGGAAGCTGGTCAAGCCCAGGAAGCTTGTTTGTGAAACTCAATTGTTTTCTTCTGCTTATGATCTTTTCTCTATGTTCTCAATGAAATAAAATCCAGACTCACAATCATTTTTCTTTCTGTAATTTTCCAACTATGTTAGGGGTTGTGCATTTTAACAAAAAGAAAAAGAACAGGGTGTGCACACACGGATTCAAGCTAACAAAGATTCATTCTAGGAGATGTTTTCTGCAGAGTAGAAACTGAAAGTAAAAGAGCAGCCTCTATAAACACCCTACTCACATCACCATCAAATCATGTGATTAGATCTTAAAGCAACCTGCAACCCTTTTAAATATATAACAATTTAAATATATAACAATTTTAATACTTTGCTGCCAGAGAAGCCACCTCCAGAACTCCACTTCTATCCTCACCTGCACCAAAATCCAGAACTCCACTTCTATCCTCACCTGCACCAAAATCCAGACTCTGCCTGTATCCTCACCTGCACCAAAATCCAGACTCCACCTGTATCCTCACCTGCACCAAAATCCTGTTCCCTCGTTGTCTCCTAGGCTCAGTGATCAGCATTGGTTCCCATCTGACGGTGCTGTTAGTTGAAAATTTTCAATCTTGTTTTCCAATCCTTTCACGTCCTTGCACCCCATGTCCTGTTCCCTCCTGCCCCATTTGTAACCTTCTCAAAGAAAAATTAGGGATGGGCAATAAATGCTGGCCTGAGCCAGTGATGCCCACAACCCACAAAAAGAATTTTAAAATCCTCCTCTAGCCCCACAATCTTCAATCTCGGAGCTCCTCTAATTCATCCCTGATTCATAAGAACATAAGATCTAGAAGCAGCAGTGGGCGATCTGGACTCCTGAGCCTGCTCCGCCATTCAATAAGATCATGGTTGATCTTTTCGTGGACTCAGCTCCACTTACCCGCCCGCTCACCATAACCCTCAAATCCTTCACTGTTCAAAAATCTATCTATCCTTGCCTTGAAAACATTCAATGAGGTAGCCTAAACTGCTTCACTGGGCAGGGACTTCCACAGATTCACAACCCTTTGTGTGAAGAAGTTCCTCCTCAACTCAGTCCTAAATCTGCTTCCCCTTATTTTGAGGCCATGCCCCCTAATTCTAGTTTCACCCACCAGTGGAAACAACTTCCCTGCTTCTATCTTATCTATTCCCTTCATAATCTTATATGTTTCTATAAGATCTCCTCTCATTCTTCTGAATTCCAATGAGTATAGCCCCAGTCTACTCAGTCTCTCCTCATAAGCCAATCCTCTCAACTCAGGAATCAACCTAGTGAATCTCCTCTGCACCCCCTCCAGTGCCAGTATATCCCTTCTCAAGTAAGGAGACCAAAACTGTACACAGTACTCCAGGTGTGGCCTCATCAGCACCTTATACAGCTGCAACATAACCTCGCTGCTTTTAAACTCCATCCCTCTGGCAATGAAGGACAAAATTCCATTTACCTTCTTCATTACCTGCTGCACCTGGAAACCAACTCCTTGTGATTCTTGCACAAGGACACCCAGGTCCCTCTGCACAGCAGCATGCTGCAATTTTTACCATTTAAATAATAGCCCATTTTGCTGTTATTCCTACCAAAATGGATGACCTTACATTTACCAACATTGTACTCCATCTGCCAGACCCTCACCCATTCACTTAGATTATCTATATCCATAGAACCGTAGAAAATTACAGCTCAGAAACAAGCCTTTTGGCCCTTCTTGTCTTTGCCAAACCATTTTTTGCCTAGTCCCACAGACCTGCACTTGAACCATATCCCTCCACACCCCTCTCATCCATGAAGCCGTCCAAGTTTTTCTTAAAAGTGACTCCACATTTACCACTTTATCCGGCAGCTCATTCCACACTCCCACCACTCTCTGTGTGAAGAAGCCCCCCCAATATTCCCTTTAAACTTTTCTCCTTTCACCCTTAACCCACGCCCTCTGGTTTTTTTCTCCCCTAGCTTGAGTGGAAAAAGCCTGCTTGCATTCACTCTATCTATACCCATGAAAATCTTGTACACCTCTATCAAATCTCCCCTCATTCTTCTACGCTCCAGGGAATAAAGTCCTAACCTATTCAATCTCTCTCTGTAACTCAGCTTCTCAAGTCTCAGCAACATCCTTGTGAACCTTCTCTGCACTCTTTCAACCTTATTTACATCCTTCCTGTAACTAGGTGACCAAAACTGTACACAATACTCTAAATTCGGCCTCACCAATGCCTTTATATAACCTTACCATAACATTCCAACTTTTATACTCAATACTCCAATTTATAAAGGCCAATGTACCAAAAGCACTCTTTACGACCCTATCCACCTGTGACGCCACTTTTAGGGAATTCTGTACCTGTATTCCCAGATCCATCTGTTCAACTGCACTCTTCAGAGTCCTGCCATTTACCCTGTATGTTCTACTTTGGTTTGTCCTTCCAAAGTGCAATCCCTTTGCAGACTTTCAGCATCCTCTGCACACTTTGCTCTGCCACCCATTTAGTGTCATCTGCAAATTTTGACACACTTGTAGTGTGTCAAAATTCACAGATGACACTAAGATGGGTCTGGCAAATGAGGTCCCTAACTCCACATCATGTATGTAAATCATAAACAATTGAGGTCCCAAGACTGACGCCCGAGGCACACCACTAGTCACAGATCGCCAACCAGAAAAACACCCATTTACCCCCATTCTTTGTTTTCTGTTTGTTAACCAATCCTCTATCCATGCTAATACATTACCCATAACACTGTGCACCTTTATCTTATATAGCAATCTTTGGTGTGGTACCTTGTCAAATGCCTTCTGGAAATCCAGATACACCGCATCCACAGGTTCCCCATTGTCCACTGCACATGTAACGTTCTCATAAATTCCACCAAATTAGTCAAACATAACCTGCCCTTTATGAACCCATGCTGCATCTTCCCAATGGGACAATTTATATCCAGATGTCTCGCTATTTCTTCCTTGATGATGGATTCAAGCATTTTCTCTACTACAGAAGTTAAGCTAACCAGCCTACAGTTACCTACCTTTTGTCTATCTCTTTTTTTAAACAGTGGAGTCACATTTGCTGTTTTCCAATCTGTGGGAACCCACCCCAGAGTCCAGTGAATTTTGGTAAATTACCACTAGTGCATTTGCTATTTCTCCCACCATCTCTTTTATACCCTGGGATACATTCCATCAGGACCAGGAGACTTGTCCACCTTTAGCCCCCCCCAATAACTTGCCCAACACTACCTCTTTCGAGATAATGATAGTTTCTAGGTTCTCACCTGCCATAGCCTTCCTGTCACCAATTTTTGTTATTTGTGTTTTCCATGTGAAGACTGAGGCAAAAACACCTGTTCAATGCCTCAGCCATTTTCTCATTTCCAGTTGTTACATCCCCTTCTCATCTTCTAAAGAGCCAATGTTTACTTTCATCACTCTTCTGCGTTTTATATATTTGTAGAAACATTGCAGTTGTGCCTTTAGGTGCCAAAGGTCCTAAGCTCTGGAATTCCCTCCCTATCCCACTCCACCTCTCAATTCCCCATTTCTCCTCACTCCTTAAAACCTAACCTGACTCACCTGATGAAGGAGCAGCGCTCCAAAAGCTCATAATACCTTGTGCATGAGTCGCAAAAACCCAGCCTGCAGGTGCAGCAGGTGGTCAGGAAGGCGAATGGGATGCTGGCCTTCATAGCGAGGGGGATTGAATATAAAAGTAGGGAGGTCTTGCTGCAACTGTATAGGGCATTGGTGAGGCCGCAGCTGGAGTACTGTGTGCAGTTTTGGGCGTCGCACCTGCGCAAAGATATTTTGGCCTTGGAGGGAGTACAGAGGAGGTTTACTAGGCTGATACCGGAGTTGAGGGGGTTGAGCTATGAGGAGAGGCTGAATAAACTAGGCTTGTACTCGTTAGAGTTTAGAAGAATGAGGGGAGATCTCATTGAGACATATAAGATGATGAATGGGATGGATAGGATAGAGGTGGAGAGACTCTTCCCGCTCAAAAAAGACAGTAGGACTAGGGGGCACAGCCTCAAGATAAAGGGGGGACGGTTTAGAACGGAGTTGAGGAGGAACTTCTTCACTCAAAGGGTGGTGAATCTCTGGAATTCTCTGCCCGTTGAAGTGGTGGAGGCTACCTCGCTAAATATTTTTAAGACGCGGGTTGATGGGTTTTTGATAAGAGAGGGGATTAAGGGTTATGGGGAGAGGGCAGGAAAGTGGAACTGAGCCACGACAGATCAGCCATGATCTTATTGAATGGCGGGGCAGGCTCGAGGGGCTAGATGGCCTACTCCTGCTCCTATTTCTTATGTTCTTATGTTCTTAAACTTGTTGGACTTGAACCTGGTGTTGAGAGACTTCTTATTGTGCCCACCCAGCATCTCCATATCTTTAAAAGCTAACATTTTGGTCATCTGTCTTATATCGCTGGTGGTGGCTGAGCGCTGAAGTCTGTGCAACACTCCTGTGAAGCATCCTGTCACTCTGTTAAAGGGGCTATGTAAATACAAGTTGTTGCCTACAGGATAAACAATTCTCTGAGGAAAGGGTGACTCAAAAAAATGCACTTAATGTAAATTCACTGACACGATCGCTACCAAAGAGAGTAAACACCAGGCAAAGATACACACTCACAGGGCTTTGGGCCAGGGAGGATGGGCTTGTTCTCGGAGTCATATTATTACTGCTCATGGGGGTCCAGGAGCAGGGAGGGTCTGGACTCATCCCAACAGCTGCTGCACTGTGTGTTGCAAGAGGATTTTGACACCAGCATTGAAGGAGTTATTGTTCCAAACACTGCAATTTAACTGGAAGAAATCTCATCCAAGAATCAAGTCCGGGTGACATCAATTAGAAAATAATTCAAAGGGAACAGTCACAGAAAGCACTGAACAGTACGCATATTAAACAGCTTCCTTACAGAGCAGGTATTCCAGAAACAGTGATATAATAAGTTCAGCAAGACACCGAGGCACTGAGACAAATAAAGCAGCAAGATCCAAGCTTCTACTCAGGTCAGGACACAATCAGCCATTTCCGCTCTTGCAGCAGCTCAGTGGCTAGAGTTAGCCACAGGATCACTGGAGGGAGCCATTGGTATTCACAGCAATAGGGCTTGATGAGTTTTGCAGGACGAGGGAGTGAGGCACGTTACAAACATAGAAACTAGCAGCAGGAAGCCATTCAGCCCCTCAAGCTTACTCTACCCTTCAATAAGATCATGGCTGATCCGGCTGTGATCTCAACTCCACGTTCCTGCCAACCCCCAAGAGCCTGTCGTGGTATTTGGGAGCAGTGGGAGGGGTAAATTTGGCTATTGTTTTTGCGGGGGGCTGGTGTTTTTGGGGTGAGGGATTTGGGGTTAGGGTGTTGTTTTTGGGGTGGGGCTGAAATAGGGCAGAGTGCATTTTCAGGTTCAGGGAGGCTTTTTGGGGAAGTGGTAGGGGTTTAAATCAAGAAGTGTTTATCGGAGGGTGTTTATTCTGGGGAGGGTGTTTTGTTAATTCGGGGGGGTTTTTGTGGGAGGGGTGAGGGGTTTAATTGTGGGGCGTTTATTCGGGGATGGGATGGTGTTTTTGGGTGTTTAGGAAGCTCTGCGTGCCAGAGCAGGTTGTTATCTTTACGTTATTCTGAGCTCCTCACACGCGTTTCCAATGGACAAAGGTTCTTGGGCAAACACCCAGTAAACCACAGCAGCCCCATACCCTGAACCAGCTTCAGATTCGATCCACATCACTGACTGCACACATATTTCGCCACACTGTGCTGCCCTCTCCATTCCCACAATAGAACATAGAACATTACAGCGCAGTACAGGCCCTTCGGCCCTCGATTTTGCACTGACCAATGGAACCAATCTAATGGAGAACTTCCAGTTGGTAAAGGCTCGGTCTCACTGCTGTCCTTTGGCAGTGAATAACGAAATAACATCAGTGTACCCAAAAGCTGACTGCTAACTGCCTGTCTCTGGTTTCATACAGGCCTGATGTGGAGGTGCCAGCGTTGGACTGGGGTAAATCACACAGATTATACAGACTCCACATGGAGCAGCGAACCTTCACCTAGGCCACTGCCCAGTTCACTGATCTCAGTCCAAGCAGAAGCAGAGAAGTCTCAAAGCTGCAACTATTCTTGTTGGAGCAACAGGTAATCAGCCAGACTTTGTGCTCCTGATCACTGACCAGTGATCTCTCAGTTAGAGACAGAGAGAGAGAGAGGGGGAAAGTAGCCAGGGTTCCTGCTCCAGATCACTGTCCAGTGATCCCTGGGTTCAGAAGATTAATGAATTTGACATATCCACTATGATTCTCACCAACTTTTATGGATGCACAATAGAACGCATTCTGGTTGCGTCACAGCTAGGTACGGCTCCTGCGCTATCCAAGACCACAAGAAACTGCAAAGGATCGTGAACCAAGTCCAGTCCATCACTTAAACCAGCCTCCTATCTACTGACTGTCTACACCTCCCGCTGCCTCAGAAAAGCAGTCAGCGTAATTAAGGACCCCACTCACCCCGTATACACTCTTCCCTCTTCTTCCATTGGGAAAAAGATACAAAAGTCTGAGAACACGAATCAACCAATTCAAGAACAGCTTCTTCCCTGCTGCTGTCAGACTTTTGAATGGACTTACCTCACATTAAGTTGATCTTCCTTCCCTATGAATAGCATACCAATGTTTGTATAGCACACAAGAAACAATACTTTTCACTATATACTGATACATGTGACAATAATAAATCAAATCAAAGAGAGAGGTGGGAAATCAGCCAATGTTCCTGTTCTCGATTACTATCCAGTGATCCCAGCATAAGAAAGAGAAAAAGAGAGGAAATCAGCCAAGGCTCCTGATCATTGTCCAGTAATTTCTGGGTCCGAGACAGCGCGAGAGGAAATCAGCCAGCGTTCCTGCTCCTAATCCCTGTCCAGTGCTCCCTGGATAAGAGAGAGATGGGAAATCAGACAGGCTTCCTGCTCCTGGTCACTCTCCAGTGATTGCTACTGGGAATGCTTGTGCATATTGAGTTGTTTAGCTGGGGAAACTGGCTGAGATAAGGTTTGGTTTACATGCTGTCCCTAGTCAGATACCTTCCTTTCTGGATTCATCACAAAGTCGAGGCATATATTTTTTATTCATTTATGGGACATGGACATCACTGGCTGGCCAACATTTATTGCCCATCCCTCATTGTCCTTGTTCAGAGAGCAGCTGAGAGTTAACCATATTGCTGTAAGTTTGGAGTCACAGGTAGGCCAGACCATGTAAGGACGGCAGATTTCCTTCCCTAAAAGGACATTAGTGAACCAGATGGGTTTTTCCGACAATCGATAATGGTTTCATGGTCATCAGTAGATTCTTAATTACAAATATTTTTTGTTGAATTAATTCAATTTATTGAAATCCTGCCAAGGCAGGAATCAAACACAGGTCCCCAGAACATTAGCTGAGCTTCTGGATTAATAGTCTATCGATAATACACTGGGCCATCGCTTCCCCCCTTACACAAATGTTGCCAGGGCTAGAACAGTGTCGCTATGAGGAAAGATTGGGAAAGCTGAGTTTATTTTCCTTGGAACAAAGAAGGCTGAGGGATGATCTGATTGAGGTATACAAAACTGTGAAGGGAAGAGATAGTGGACAGAATAAAATAGTTTCATTTGGTGAAGAATTGCATAATTTGGCAACATAGATTCAAGATAAGTGGCAGTAAGTGTGGAGGGGATGTGAGGAAGAATATTTTTACACAGAGGGCTGTTGGTATCTGAAATTGGCTGCCTGAGTTGGTGGTGGAGGCAGAAACTCTAAACTTTTTTAAAAAGTACCTGGACCTGCACTTTAAGCGGTGTAAGCTTACAGGGCTATAGTGCAGGAAGGTAGGATCAGAAAGGGCACCTGGGTGTCCTCAGGCTGACACGGACAAGATGGGCCAAATGGCCTCCCTTTGTGCTGTAACCTGTGATTCTATATTAGATAACCATCACTACCAGGAACTGTGCCTCAATATGGGGCAGTGAATGGGTGAGTCACACATGGTGCAGTTAGAAAGGATTATGACCCAATGACAGTGAAAGTAACACTGGTATATTTTCCAGAGGATAATGTGTGGCTTGGAGGAGAATGTTGCAGATGGTACCGTTCCCACGTGTGTGTGTGGTGGTGGTGGTCAAGGATTTGAAATGAGTGGTCAAAGAACATTCAGACTTCAAAATACATCATTTCTGTCCACAATCCAGACTAATACTCCCATAAATGTGCTGAGGGAGCGCCGCACTGTCAGGGGGCCCGCACTGAGGGAGTGCCACACTGTCAGGGGGTCAGCACTGAGGGAGTGCCGCACAACACATTAAAAAGTCCTTCCTGCTCTCTGAGGTAAATATAAAGTTTCCGTCAGCACAATAGGAAGAGCAATGGGGACTTCTTCCCCGGTGTCCTGTGGCCAATATTCATCCCTCAATCAACATCACCCAGGCAGGTTACCCCGTCACTGTCACATTGATGTTTGTGGGAGCTTGCTGTGCAGAAGTTGACGTCTGTGTTTCTTCATTACAACAGTTACTGCACTCAATCTGCTTATATGGATGGCTGGGAACTTTGCAAACTGACTCTTTGTTTGCCTGCTGAAATGGGGGAGGATAAAATATTGAAGATTTGAGAGAAATTCCAAAAAAAAAACCCACACAAAATCCTGGTCACCTGCAGTCAGCCAGACAACCGACACTCAGATTCTTTCTGAGAAGTGCCTCTTGCAACCTCCCAGCTCCTTCTGACTGGATGGGAATTCGCCTTCACTGGCCTAGAAATGCAGACTTGGAGTAAAGCCCAGAGAAAGGCAGTCACCATCGGATCAGGGGCTCCAGTGCTACGTCAGTGAAAACTGATTGTTTCTCTGAGGACAGAAAATGTTTTCAATTAACCAGCATTAAGGTTATTGTATCAGGCAGAGAGAGAGAGTGAGATCTACATCTCCCCCCCCAGTTACAATCTCCTCCACACTTATACACGCCTGTGTGGTGTCTCAACCTCTTGATAAAAGCAGCCACCCACCAGCACTGCTCCCGAGGAGCTGCCAGGAACTCTGGGATCCAGCAACTTGCCCCTCTTACTGGAACTGAGGCTGGCAGCTATGGGCTAAGAGGCCGAATGAGCCTCTGACTGTGAAGTGACCATCATGCGGGGAGGAGTGGGGGGTTGGCGTTCCAGTGTTGTGAGACTTTTTAATGGGAAAACCCTACAGGCACCAACTCCCTTTGCTCAGAACCCCTCCCCCCAACACACACATACACACACAGAAACAGCTGTCTGTTGCTGCAGTAATCCATTACCTCCAGCAGAGTGAAGGGTTTTCTGTTCATTCAGCTGTGTGCAGCACTGTGCAGAGTGTAGGCTCAGTAAAACTTGCTGCTATCAGTCAGAGTTCCATTATGGCCACAAAACAACATGGACAACAAAACACAACCCCACCGTCAGTTTGTAAAGTGGAAGGAATAATTAAAGAAAATTCAGCAGCATTTCTCTCTACATTAGGCAGACTTCATTATCACCAATTTACATGTCATATACACACACAAACAGGCCATTCAGCCCATCATCTCTCTGCTGATATTTATGCTTCAAATGAGCTTCCTCTCACCCTGTAGATTCCTTTCTCCTTCATGTGTTTATCCACCTTTCCCAATCTACACTTTTCACCTCAACCACTCCATGTGGGAGCGAGTTCCACATTCTCACCACTCCCTGGGTAAAGAGGTTTCTCCTGAATTACTAGCTGGATTTATTAGAGACTACATTTTATAGTCTACATTAGCCTCAGCCCCCTATTCAATGACACACACACACACACACACACACACACACACACACACACACACACAGTTGTGGACCACTACACCTCGAAGTGATCACACTCAGTGCACAGTACTTCTGGCTGGGAATCATTTGCTGGCTTTCAGCAGATTGCCACCTGCAGAGCATTGGAAATGGGTCAGTGTCTGTTCAGCCGTAAAGCAATTACCCTGACAGTGTGTCGCACCACATTTTACAGCTCCCTATATTTAGTTTCAGTCGCAGAGCTGAATAAAAGATTGCAAGGACACGTCCAGTTCCATTACAGAGAAACAGGGACATTCACGTTCCATAGTCGCCCGCTCCATCTCCAGGATATACTCTTTCCTCCAAGCTGTATAGAGATCTCCTTTAAAGCTACACTCTACTGGGAGAGACTGGAGCAGTCACTTTAGCCTTGTCCAAGAACTCTCCTCCCTTGCTCACACTCAGTCTCTCTGCCCACAGCTGTATCTCAGCCAGGAAGATGGGGGAGGGATAGTCACTGAGGCAACAGCTGCCTCTCTCTCTCGCTCAGGCAGCAGTGAAGCTCACAGATCTCACAGGTGTGACATCCAGTATCCCATGCTTGTCCCGTGAGAGGGTTAGGATGGAGGACCAGTGGACAATTCAACTCTAAAAGCTATCATAGCTGGAGCCTGTTACCAGCTAAAAGGTTACTGAGTCCCAAGAGTGAAACTAATCAATAGACTTTCCAGTGCTCACACAATATGGTTATTGGGAGGAGGGGGGTTTAAACCTGAGCTGTAAAGCACAGTCCCTCTTCCTCCCTCCCTTGCTGCTCCCACTGGTAGATTTCTGCTGATTCCCATGCTAAGGACCAGCAGAGAACTGAAAGGACAGTGTTAAAGAAACAGTATGGCCTGGGTAGTGAGCCTAAGCACCAGTTTGATACAGCTTCACTCTAATAAAAATAACAAAATCATTTCCAATCATTGTCAAAGGGTCAGAAGCTGTTTCCAAGAGTTGTGAAAATCCTGCAGCAACTCAGCACCACACAGTTACTGGGCTGTTTACACCTGTCACTCAACCAGAGGCTATTAATGATGTGGAGAGAGAATGCACTCCCTTACCTCCCCTCCCTGCCCCTCACCCCTCACTCCACAATTCCTATTGCAGACACACCCACCCCGAGGTTGCTCCCTGCCTCTCCCCTACCCTTCCCCCTCCACTTCACACCATTCAATTAGTAAAGGAAGCGGTTTATTTGCTGAAGGGGTCAGAGGATTAAGAGCATTCAAATCATGCAAGACGTGGACTTCCCAAAGGGGAAGACAAGACGAGATTAAATTCAAAACAGCAATTTCAAATCTCAGCAAGGAATTCTGCCAACTTCCAGCTTCACAGAACGTCAACACAATGTTGGCCTGAGTCCAGGAATCATTCCAAATTATAGCCACCCCCACAACACGGAGCGAGAGACACACACAGGTCCTCCACACAGACATTCTCCCCGGCTCCCAATGCTTGTTTACAATCACTCAGGGGAGGTCATTCTCTGGGTGAACAAACACAAATCAACTGAGGCACCCCAAATTCTATCAACTTCAGAGTCTGCACCATTGCAAATGAACATGGATATTACTGAACGTTACAGGAGAATATTGGCACTTACCTTCCCAAAGTCCCTGACATCAAACAAGTCAAATGGGTCAAAGAGCTCACTGTTCCTCATTCCAAATTTATCATGACAAACTTTCAGGAATGTTCGGATGTTCTTCAAGCACAAAAACTGTAATCAAAAGGGAAAGAAACAAAAAACTGTTCAAAGATTCACTGATTAAAGCCAATAAGACTGACTGCTGCGATGGGTATGGGGACAGTATATCCCAGGCACACGGGGACGGGGGCAATGGGTACGAGGGCAGTATATTCTAGGGTACACAGGAACAGGGGTAGAACAGGAATGGGGACAGTATTGCTCAGGGGTAGAAGCTGACAGCTGAAATTGGGAGTGGGTGGATGATGGTGCTGGCCCTGTAGGAGTGACTTAAGATGGACAGTCTCTCTGTTCTGGTCAGCCCAAAGTGATGTGAGTGAGACTGCCCCACAAATCAGTGTGCGATCATAAAACTACCTCAAGGAATAAACATTTAATCAACATAAACTGAAAAATATTGTGGGGAATACTCCCATAGATCAATAATCAATAAAAGACTCCATCACACCAGTACAGTATCCCAGTGTTATACAGTGACAGACCCGACCCCACCAATACCGTACCCCAGGGTTATACAGTGACAGCCCCGTCCCCACCAGTACTGTACCCCAGTGTTATACAGTGACAGACCTGTCCCTGCCAGTACTGTACCCCAGTGTTATAGAGCGACAGACCCGTCCCCACCAGTACTGCACCCTAGTGTTATACAGTGACAGACCCGTCCCCACCACTACTGTACCCTAGTGTTATACAGTGACCCATCCCCACCAGTACTGTACCCCAGTGTTACACAGTGACCCATCCCCACCAGTACTGTACCCCAGTGTTACACAGTGACCCATCCCCACCAGTACTGTACCCCAGTGTTATACAGCGACAGACCCGTCCCCGCCGGTACTGTACCCAAGTGTTACACAGCGACAGACCCGTCCCCACCAGTACTGTACCCCAGTGTTATACAGCGACAGACCCAACTTCACTAGTGAGAGTCAGTGTGTGTGGGATCCGTACCCCAGTGAGAGTCAGTGTGTAAGGAACATACTCATCTGATGCACAGTGTAAAGTCTGAACAGCCCACTCAGGCTGTAAATGCTGACTGTGCAGAACAGCTGTGTGGAAAGTGTGGGTCTGCTGCTGTGTCACAGAAAGATGTGGAGATGCCGGCGTTGGACTGGGGTAAATACAGTTAGAAGTCTCGCAACATCAGGTTAAAGACCAACAAGTTTCCACTCACCTGACAAAGGAACAGCATTCCAAAAGCTTGTGGGTTTACTATCAAATAAACTTGTTGGACTTTAACCTGCTGTTGTGAGACTTCTTACCGTGTCACAGAAAGGACAGTGGTGTGTTATGGCCGGAGAGACATTTGCAGAAAATAAGAGAATTTCACCCAACATATCTCATTCTCAGCAATACAATTGAGGCCAGAATGGAATTAACTCATATGGTAGGATTGTTCAAATGAGGGTTTAACTTCATTAACCATCAGTGTGTTCCATATGGAATATTGCAGAGTATTCACATGGCTTTTTCACTGCCCAATCAACTCTGTAGCAGAGTCAACACCAAGTGTAAACATTTTCATTCCATTGTTACAGGACCAGAAATATCCAAAGTGACTCACTTGGCCAATATCCCAAAGAGATCAGATACGTATTCTAACAAGGAAGCTGGATACTCGGACTGAATCTTCACAGTTCCTTTCATGTTATTTCCCTATGCTGGCATCTTGCATGTTCTGACTGAAATTATATCCTTCCACATTTTATTCACGTGAAATTGGCTACGTGCATCGTGGCTCAAGTTCCATCTCCGGTACAAACATGAGCCCAGGCTCTGACCCAAGGATTCCCTATGCTTGAAACATTAGCTCTGTTCTCTCTCCATTGATGCTGTCTGACCTGCTGAGATTTTCCAGAATATTCTGCTTTTGAGGGGCTCGTTTGATATCCTGCTTCTGTGCTATTCATTCTATCTACATGAATTATATTACAGCACTGTCCACTTCTTAATGGCTGAAGGTTCAGTGCTTTGTCAGCAATGTGAAATTAGCTTCGCTGTCCCCGAGAAATACACAGCTACCAGAACATGACAACATCGTTCTAATCTGATATTTGGAATCAGAAAAATTACAGGATAGGAGGAAGCCATTCAGCCTGTTGTACCCATGCTAGCTCTTTAAAGAGCAGGTGGCAATTAACCTAACTCCTGGTTCTGTTTCCCCACAGGCAGTTTCCCCAATTCCACTGGGAATATTGTCCTGCCTGAGCACATGGTGAGCTGGAGGAAACGCTCAGGCACTAAGTGGCTCACACACAGCACAATCAGCGACTGAGACACCAGCAACTGATTCAAGCTTCAGGACAGTGCCGTGGGAGCAGCACGCCGTCAGGGGGCCGGTGCCAAGAGAGCGGCGCGCCATCAGGGGGTCCCATTCCCTGATCAGTCCTGTACTCACTGACCTACACAGTCTCCAAATCATCAATAGTTGAATATTAAAATCTCATCCTTGCCCTCTGTAATCTCCTTCAACCCCAAACCTACAGGGAACTCTGCGCTCTTCCAATTCTGGTACCTGAGTATCTCTGATTTTAATCACTCCACCACTGGCAGCCAGTGGCCAGCTCAGGACATTGCAGACACGTGCAGCTGGACATGGTGACAGTACAGAAATGTCAGATGGCCTTCAGTGTGTTACTGAAATCCATGGCACTACAATCTTGAGATTCTGTTTGTGATTCTTCATTCAAAGCACATAAACAAACTGCAGGCTAGAGTGTAAATGTACACCTACAGCTGAATGAACTGGGACAATCAGCCCATTCAGAAGCTGCAAAGTGGCAGAGCCACACGGGAATGTGTGGTCCAAGCACGGTCAGATCACCACAATGCCTGTCACCTCTCCCTCAACATCAGCCAAGGCAAGTCACACCAATGGGGGAAGGTCAGTGCAACACCCGCTTCTGTCACCAACACCCATTATTGTGAACCAAAGGAAAAGGCCACTCCAGCAGCTTATCTCTTCACCTTGGGAGCCACAACTCTAGTCTGGGTAAAGCGACAGGCTCAGAACTCCCGCTGACCACTGTCTACAGGGATACTGTAAAAAGTCTGACAACACCAGGTTTTAGTCCAACCTATAGGTTGGACTAAAACCTGGTGTTGTCAGACTTTTTACTGTGTTTACGCCAGTCCAACGCCGGCATACCCACATCATGACTACAGGGATACTGCCAGAGGACTGGAGAGTGGCAAGTGTTGTTCCTCTTTTCAAGAAAGGAAATAGGAATAACCCTGGTAATTATAGGCCAGTTAGTCTTACTTCGGTGGTCGGTAAGTTAATGGAAAGGATCCTGAGGGATAGGATTTATGACCATTTGGAAAGATTCAGTTTAATCCAGGATAGTCAGCATGGTTTCGTGAGGGGTAAGTCCTGCCTCACAAATTTGATCGAATTCTTTGAGGAGGTAACAAAGTGTGTGGACAAAGGTAGAGCAGTTGATGTCATATACATGGATTTTAGTAAGGTGTTTGATAAGATTCCCCATGGTAGGCTCATGAAGAAAGTAAGGAGGTGTGGGATAGAAGGAAATTTGGCCAATTGGATAACTAACTGGCTGTGTCATAGAAGACAGAGCGTGATGGTGGAGGGAAAATTTTCAAACTGAAGGCCAGTTACCAGCGGTGTACCACAGGGATCAGTGCTGGGTCCTCTAATTTTTGTGATTTTTTATCAATGACTTGGAAGAGGGGGCTGAAGGGTGGGTTAGTAAATTTGCTGACGACACCAAGATTGGTGGAGTAGTGGATGAGGTGGAGGGCTGTTGCAGGCTGCAAAAAGACATTGATAGGATGCAGAGCTGGACCGAAAAGTGGCAGATGGAGTCTAACCCTGATAAATGCGAGGTGATTCATTTTGGTAGGACAAACTTGAATGCAGACTACAGGGTCAACGGCAGGGTTCTGAGGAATGTGGAGGAGCAGAGAGATCTTGGGGTTCATATCCACAGACCTCTGAAGCTTGCCACTCAAGTGGATAGAGCTGTAAAGGAGGCTTATAGTGTGTTAGCGTTTATTAACAGGGGGTTTGAGTTTAAGAGCCGTGGGGTTATGCTACAACTATACCGGACATTAGTGAGACCACATTTGGAATATTGTGTTCAGTTCTGGTCACCTCATTATAAGAAGGATGTGGAAGCATTGGAGAGAGTGCAGAGGTGATTTACCAGGATGCTGCCTGGTTTAGAGGGTAGGTCTTATGAGGAAAGGTTGAGGGAGTTGGGGCTTTTCTCTTTGGAGCGGAGGAGGATAAGAGATGACTTAATAGAAGTTTATAAGATGATGAGAGGGTTTGATAGAGTGGACGTGCAGAGACTATTTCCTTGGGTGGATGTAGCTGTTACTAGGGGGCATAACTATAAGGTTCGTGTTGGGAGACATAGGAGCAATGTTAGGAGTAGATTCTTTACTCAGTGGTTGGGGTGTGGAATGCACCGCCTGCTGTGATAGTGGAGTCGGACACTTTAGGAACTTTCAAGCGGTTATTGGATAGGCACATGGAGGGGATAGCTTGATCTTGGGATTGGACATAGCTCAGCACAACATTGCGGGCCGAAGGGCCTGTACCGCGCTGTACTGTTCTGTGTTCTATGACTTGCTCTCACTGAGTGAGCCTCCATTTACTCAATAAGGCAGCTCCACATAGCCAGCAGGAGTGGGGATGTACTGATGATCCCCTATGGCCATTATGACATCCTCCCCACTTTGGTCTGCATCTCTCCCAGCTTCTCCATTGTGAGGAGGTCCTTACTGTCGCTTAGCGCTCGGTCAGAGGTCCACTGATGGCAGTGTTGGGTCACGCAGTGTAAAATGACCAAGGGAACGTCTCAGGGGTTACCAAAGCAGATCGCTCCAGGTTCACCATCAGCCCAGGCCCACTTCTTCAGTCTCCACCTCCGAGTCCGTACCTTCACTATCCAGAGAGGCTGATGCAGAGTCAACTTCAAGCGAAGGGCAGCACAACGGCACAGCAGTTAGCATTGCTGCCTTACACAGCACCAGGGACATGGATTAGATTCTGGCCTTGGGTGACTGTATAGATGCAATTTGCGCATTCTCCCCCATGTCTTCTCCAGGTGCGCCAGTTTCCTCCCACAGTCCAAAGATGTTCAGGTTAGGTGGATTGGCCATACTAAATTTTCCCCTTAGATGAGTATGTTTTGGTGGAGAAGATGTGGAGCCTGTGCAGTGCACCTCCAACCACCTGAAGTGTGTATTAACCATGATTTAAAACATGGAATCCATAAAAGGGCCCACAAAGTCAATATGTTTGCGCACCCAGGACTTGTCAGTCCATTCCCATGAGTGTAAAGGAGGCCCAGGGTGGGAGATTTTGATTTTTCTGTGCAGGTCATGTTGCTTTACCAATTCCGTGATGTCAGAGTCAAGACCGGACCACCAGATCTAACTCCTGGCCAGCTTCTTCATTTCTGAGACTCCCAGGTGGCCACTAAGTTACCACTAAGTTACCACTAAGGTGGTAACCTTATTGAGTTCTTTGAGAAGGTGACCAAAGAGGTGGATAGGGGTAAGACAGTAGACGTGGTATATATGGATTTTAGTAAGGCGTTTGATAAGGTTCACCATGGTATGCTTCTGCAGAAAATGCAGATGTATGGGATTGGTGGTAATTTAGGTACTTGGATCAGGAATTGGTTAGCAGATAGGAGACAGAGGGTGGTGGTTGATGGTAATTATTCATCATGGAGTTTGGTTACGAGTAGTGTGCCTCAGGGATCTGTTTTGGGGCCACTGCTGTTTGTAATCTTTATTAATGATCTGGATGAGGGTATAGTTGGGTGGATTAGTAAGTTTGCGGATGACACCAAAGTCGGAGGTGTGGTAGATTGTGAGGAAGGGTGTCGAAGTTTGCAGGGTGACTTGGACAGGTTGCAGAGCTGGGCCGCGAGGTGGCGGATGGAGTTTAATGCGGAGAGGTGTGAGGTAGTCCATTTCGGTAGGAATAACAGATGTGTTGAGTATAGGGCTAACGGGAGGACTTTGAATAGAGTGGAGGAGCAGAGGGATCTAGGTGTATGTGTACATAGATCCCTGAAAGTTGGGAATCAAGTAGATAAGGTTGTTAAGAAGGCGTACGGTGTCTTGGCGTTTATTGGTAGGGGGATTGAATTTAGGAGTCGCAGCGTCATGTTGCAACTGTACACAACTCTGGTGCGGCCGCACTTGGAGTACTGTGTGCAGTTCTGGTCCCCACATTACAGGAAGGATGTGGAGGCTTTGGAGAGGGTGCAGAGGAGGTTTACCAGGATGTTGCCTGGTATGCAGGGGAGGTCCTATGAGGAGAGACTGAGGGATTTGGGGTTGTTTTCACTGGAAAGAAGGCGGCTAAGAGGGGATCTTATAGAAACATATAAGATGATTAGAGGTTTAGATAGGGTGGATGGTGATAGCCTGTTTCCTCGGATGGAGAAAGCTAGCACGAGGGGGCATGGCTTTAAATTAAGGGGGGGTAGTTATAGGACGGATGTCAGGGGCAGGTTCTTTACCCAGAGGGTGGTGAGGGACTGGAATGCCCTGCCTGCTGCAGTTGTAAATGCGCCTAGTTTGGGGGCGTTTAAGAGATTGGTGGATAGGTTTATGGACGAAAAGGGATTGGTTTAGATTAGTGGGTCAATGTTTTTTTTTTAAAAATAAGACTGGTCGGCGCAACATTGTGGGCCGAAGGGCCTGTTCCGCGCTGTAATGTTCTATGTTCTATGTAGTTCCATTAATACTGGAAGTCATCCTGGGGGCGGAACAATTACTTCGGACCATCAAAGAATGATTCTATCCTCAATACCGCGTTCAGCTTTCTTAATGAAGTCAAGTTTCATTTCTGAGCGTTGTCCCTGGAATCCACCTATAGAACCATGTGCCTTATTTTGGATAATGTTGGATCTTTTTGGGTCTAGGCTTTAATCTGCCTTGCTGATTTTGGTAAGGCTCCAAAATTTCACAGTCATCACCACATCTTCCAATGCTGCTATAGGAGCCAGGCTTGTGGGCAACAGGAGGTCACTTAGTACATTAGCATTAGTTATCTGGGTTCTAGAGCAGTGTTCCAGAAGATATCAGTAGGTCACCAATACCAAAGCCCAGCATTGTATCTGAGCAGAGGTGATGAGTGGGAATTGTCTTGCCCTCTTTGAAGAGGCCCAGCAAGGGTTTATGGTCGATAACCATAAAAAACTGTCGACCACAGACATACTGATGCAATTTTCTCACAACAAATACAACCAGCCACACTTCCTTCTCAATGTGAGAATATTGTCACTCTGCATCTGAAAGGGTCCAGGAGGCAAACACAATGGGCTTTTCCATTTTGTCTTTCCAGCAATGTCACAACACCACGCCAACCCCATGCGGGGAAACGTCACAAGTTAACACAAGTTCTTTCTTAGGGTCAGAGTGGGCCAGCAAGTTAGATGAGAGTAACTGAAGTTTAGCTTTAGAAAAACCCTCTGCCTGCAGAGCTCTCCAGTCCCATCTCTGATATTTCCGTAGTACAGTAAGCAAGGGGCCAGCATAGAATGCAAATTCAGAGAAATCTGCCAAAACAATTGATGAATCCCAAGAAGGATTTTAACTCCATGGTGTTCTTTGTGATCGGCGCTTTCTTGATGGCCTTTACCCATCCTCTCCTGGGTGGAACCCCTTGTCATCTAGTCGTTAGCCCAAATAGGTTATTTTGGCTACTTGGAAAATGCATTTATTCCTCTTTAAGTGAACTCCTGCTCTGGAAAATCTCTGCAAGACTTCTAGATCGGCTGGGTATTCCTGTTCTGAAGCCCCCATGACCATCTAAGTTTGCTGCTACCTTGGATAGTCCTTGAAGGATGCTCTCCAAAACGGCACATGCTGACGAGACCCCAAAGAGCAAAACGGGTATGCTCACCTTCACTTGTGTTGATTTGCACATGTTTCCTGGAGGACTCGTCCAGTTCAAGCTGAAGGTAGGCATGGCTCACGTCCAACGTAGAGAATGTCTTGCTGCCTGTTACCATGCTTACTGTACAAATCTTATAGTCCCCAAAGACAAACTGATTTGCTGGGCTTAAGAAGGGGACTACAGACATGGCCCATTCTGCAAATTGCACAGGCCTTATTGTATCCAAGCTTTCAAAGTGATCTCGTTCAGCTTCCACCTTCTCCAGTCTAAGGAACTGGTCTAGCTCTTAAGTACTGAGGTGTAATGTCAGGGTGAAAGCAGATCTTGGCCTTGGCTCACCTGAAAAGTCCAGGCTATCCACTGATAACTTTGTACAGTCCCCCCAGCCTAGACTGAAGATTTCCAACCAGTTCAGCGGAATCAGCTGGAGCCACTCTCTCCCTGTATGGATTGGTCCATGCCCCCATACAACGAGTTAAACAAGCTGATTATTGCCTATAGGTTACTGGGCCATTGTGGTGCCTTTTATTTGTAAAGGTTCCTCCATGTAGGTGGCTAGTCTGGTTTTCGAATCTTCCAACCTCAGGAGTTTGATGCCTGATTGGAGGTGTTGATACGTCTGTTCTACGATAACAGAGATTATGGCTCCCATGTCCACCTTAATGGAAAGGTCATTCACCAATAATTCCACCACTATTGGGGCAACTTTCACTGTTACAATATGATTTAGTTGTAGTGCCCCTGTCTCTGCGAGAGTGGATATCTGCATGGTATATCCAGGTCCCAGCCTCAGCAGCACGTCGCCTCTTTCTGAAACTTCATTGTTGCTGTGTCCTTTGACAATGCTTTCAATAATCCATCATCTGACAACTGCACCTTTCTGAAGTATGTTTTCTAACACCCTTGGAGTTGTCACTGTCCTGTGTTGACTGTCTGGTGGTAACATTCAGGTTCCAATATTGAAAGGGGCTCTTTAACACCTGATTTACACAAGCACTCTCCATTGAGACTTGATTACACTAATTGGAAGACATTGCTACCTGATGCTTCCTGTAGTTCCGAAACCCCTTTTTCTGCCGTCTCAAATGACAAGGCAATTTCAACAGCTCTTTTAAACTGTGTTCTACCAATAGCTTCCTTTGGATGGTTAGGTCAATTCTGCTATATACCAAACTGTCTCGCAACATTTCATTAAGGAATGATCCAAATTTGCCATATTCAGCTAATTCCTGCAACTTAGCCAAGAACTCAGTGACAGATTCCTTTTTCCTTTGACTGAATTTAATATCATCACATGTACTGGTATACAGTGAAAAGTATTGCTTTTTGTGCACTATACAGACAAAGCATGCGATTCATAGAGAAGGAAAGAGTGCAGAATGTAGTCTTAGTCATAACTGGGGTGCAGAGAAAGATCAACATAATGCAAGATAGATCCATTCAAAAATCTGACAGCAGCAGGGAAGCAACTGTCCTTGAGTCAGTCAGTACGTGACCTCAGACTTTTGTATCTTTTTTCCAAAGGGAGGAGGTAGAAGAGAGAATGTCCGGGGTGCATGGGGGCCTTGGCTTTTCTGGCTGCCTTTCTGAGGCAGTGTCATCAAATGGGAGGCTGGTTTGTGTGATGGACTGGACTTCATTCAAAACCCTTTTTAGTTTCTTGCGGTCTTGGGCAGACCAAGCTGTGATACAACCAGAAAGAATGCTTTCTATGGTGTACCTGTAAATGTTGGTGAGAATTGTAGCTGACATGCCAAATTTCCTTACCCTCCTGAGAAGATAGAGGCATTGGTGGGCTTTCTTAACCATATTTTAACCATTTAACCATTGTTTTTGTAACTGGTCGGCGCAACATCGTGGGCCGAAGGGCCTGTTCTGCGCTGTAATGTTCTATGTTCTATGTTCTATGTTCTATAGCATCAGTGTGGAAGAACTAGGACAAGTTGTTGGTGATCTGAACACCTAAAAACTTGAAGCTCTCGACCATTTCCACTTTATTCCCATTGATGTAGACAGGAGCATGTTCTTCTCTATGTTTCCTGAAGTCGATGACTCTCAAGATTCCACAGGAATTCTCCCAGTCAGGTTGAAGTGGTATCTGTTGAAAATTACAGGGGGCTTCAGAGTGCACTGGGGCAGCGCCACACGCACCCGGCACACTGGGCCCTGTCTTCCCCAGTGGTGTCATCAGGCTGGAGTTTCCAAAAGATGCGTTGTGACTTTTTCCTCACTGGAGAAGATTCTTGAATTTGAGTTCATCCAGAAGGAAGGATAGAGGATAAATAACATGTTTGCCCCATCGGCAATGTAGTAATTCAGCCAAACGCCAGTTTCCCATCACCAGCACCCTTTACTGTGCACCAAAGGAAAGCCTGCCACTTACAGTCAGGGAATTCACCTCAGCAGATACAACACCAGTCTGGGTCGAGTAACAGGCTTAAAAACTACTGCTGATGGCTTCCCATTGAGCGAGTCTACACTCACACCCCATAAAGCCCATGGGAGGATCTACTGATGATCCTCTGTGGCCATTGTAACAGTCACGTATATGGTCTTAGAATGAGCTTACTGAATGTTGGAAGAGGCTCAAAGAACTAAAATCACAGAATTGTTACAAAGCTGGAGGCCATTTGGCCCATCATGTCTAAAATGAGCATCATAATTTAGTGCCATTCCCCTGCTTTTTTCCTGTCCCAGCACATTATTTGAATAGAAGCAATCACCTGACACCTTCTGGAATGCCTCGATTGAACCTTCCTCCACCACCCCTCCAGGCAGAACATTCCAGATCTAATCACAAAGCTTTTTCTCACATTATATTTGATTATTTTACAAATTACTTTAAATCTATGCCCTCTTGCTCTTCATCCTGTTACAGGTTGTTGATCCACAGAGCAGAGGAGGCTGGGTACATGAATAGTTTTAAGGCAGAAGTAGACAGATTCTAGATTAACAAGAGAGTCAAAGGTTATCAGCAGTAGGTAGGAATATGGAGTTAACACCACAATCAGCCATGATCATACTGAATGCTTGTGGGGCCAAAGGCACCCTGATTCGTACACTGATGTATCTTATCACATGCCGTACTATCATAGAATTCCTACAGTGCAGGAGTCCATCTGGCTGGAATTTGCACAGTGGAGCATCCCACCCAGGCCCTATCCCCACAACTCCACATAATTACCCCAATAATCCTCCCAACCAGAGGGGCTGGAAGGCAGAGCGCCGGTGTGTGTGTGTGTGTGTGTGTGTCTGCACCTCTGGAGAGGGGTGGGGGGGGCAAGAAGGGGGCAGAGTGTGGGCTGGGTAACCTTCTCTCCCAGTCTGTTCTCACTTTGTGTGCCTCAAGGATCTGAAATCCTATGCGCCAATAAAATCCGATCTGTCCATGGACTGGAGAAACTCAACTCTTTCCCCTGTGAGATCCACTCCATCTGTGCTGAACAAGTTAATGTCAGCAGCGTGTTGACCCTGAAGGGAGGAGAGTTCAATAAGCAAGGCATTTATTCCCGGTCACTCTCAGTACCTCCCTGTGTAACAATATCAAGTTTCACCTGATGAAGGAGCAGTGCCCCGAAAGCTCATGATTCCAAATAAACCTGTGGTGGGATGCTCTGATTTGAACGTGGTGTTGAGAGACTTTACTGTGCCCATCCCAGTCCAACGCCGGCATCTCCACATCATGCCTCCCCGTGATCAGTGCATGATCTGATTTATTCTCAGTACTGCTCTGGGTTTGTGGTTTATCAGTTCAGTGACAATACCACTAGACCACAGAAGGAACACAAAACTCAAAGCACTCACTCAAAAGGATGAGCTGAGCAAGGGCTCGGGATGTTGGCGGGGGAGTGGGGGGGGTAGTGCGGTGGGCACAGGACAGTTGTTGTGGCTGTTGGGGAGTGGTTACAGACATGAGCTAGAACTGGCATTTCCGGGGAAGGTGAGGGGTGAGCCGTTACATAGGGTTCAAGAAGGAGATGATAGTCTTCCAATCACTGGCCAGTTGAAAGTCCTACCCCTGAATTAAAGTTGGATCTTTGACAGTTGTTACAGTTCTACTGTCTGCCCGAATCTCAGCAAACACCCACGTGAACAGTGCATCTGTGCTGAGACACACAGCAGGACTGAGAATTGGCACTGTTCCTGATACTTGGAACAAATGTTCGAGTACTATATAAAAGCCTTCATATTTCCACATTTCATCTGTATTGGGTAATAAAAGGAAAGTCTGAATGGGCCTCATTACAGCTGCAGTGTATTGTTGGAGAGTTTAACCACATACGCAAAACACAAGGCAAGAAACGTCATGCAGCCACCCAACTCAAAACAGCTATGTACATCTAACAGGCACATTTCAGCCCAATCAGCTTCAGTGGGTAAGCGGGGTATGGAACTAGTCTGCTTGCTCTTACAGAGAACTAGCACAGACACACCAGGCTGAATGGCCTCCTACTGTACTGTAACCATTCTGTGATCCACCACCTGTCAAAGGCCTGACAAGGTTCTGTACCTAACAGAGAGGAACGGAAACAGAGCGGTGAACCTCAAATCTGTCCTTATGATTCACGTAGTCTCCAGAAACCTCCCCCCCGATGCAATCCCCCAGAACTCCCCCCCACCAAAATGCAACTCCCCAGAAACCCCCCCCAACCAAAATGCAACTCCCCAGAAACCCCCCCCACCAAAATGCAACTCCCCAGAAACGCCCCCCCACCAAAATGCAACTCCCCCAGAAACCCCCCCACCAAAATGCAACTCCCCAGAAACCCCCCCCCCACCAAAATGCAACTCCCCAGAAACCCCCCCCCCACCAAAATGCAACTCCCCCAGAAACCACCCCCCCACCAAAATGCAACTCCCCCAGAAACCACCCCCCCACCAAAATGCAACTCCCCCAGAAACCACCCCCCCACCAAAATGCAACTCCCCCAGAAACCCCCCCCCACCAAAATGCAACTCCCCCAGAAACCCCCCCCACCAAAATGCAACTCCCCCAGAACCACCCACCCAAATGCAACTCCCCCAGAACCATCCCCCAAATGCAACTCCCCCAGAACCACCCCCCCAAAATGCAACTCCCCCAGAACCACCCCCCCAAATGCAACTCCCCCAGAACCACCCCCCAAATGCAACTCCCCCAGAACCACCCCCCAAATGCAACTCCCCCAGAACCACCCCCCCAAAATGCAACTCCCCCAGAACCACCCCCCAAAATGCAACTCCCCCAGAACCACCCCCCCAAATGCAACTCCCCCAGAACCACCCCCCCAAAATGCAACTCCCCCAGAACCACCCCCTCAAATGCAACTCCCCCAGAAATACCCCCCAAATAGAACTTGTTAAGAAACTTCCCCAAATACAGACCTCCTCCAGTAGAGATGCAGTGCTCAGCCCCCTTTCCAAATGACAATTAAGAAATTGATGAAGAACAAACAGCAATGTACAAACTCAGAGCTTAGCTCCATGTCTCAGCCTCTCTCGGAACACCGTTCACCAAGCATTGACTACCCAGCCAGTTACCCATTCAGAGAAATGGAACAAAATACTGAAATCTAGTCACCAATTGTTGCACAAACTCAGTAAAGAGAAGAACATTCAACAAGATTAATGACTTTGCTGCTGAATTTTTTAATTTGTTCACAGGACGTGCACAGCACCACACATTGGTTGCACCTCTGGTTTGCTCTCAGAAGTTGCTGCTTTTGGGAATCCTGGGCTCGGCGAGGAGTGAAATTTAAACAGCTCAAACACCTTCCAATTTATTGAAAACTAAATATTGGCCAGAACAGCAGGAAAGCTTGCATTCTCCTCACTAAACTGAGCATTCAGGCTCTCAGTTTAATGACTTAATCCAAAACACCTCTCAAGAAGTGTAGCACTCCCTCAATATTGATCTGCTGGCCTTCCAGCCACATGGACCATCCCTCAATACTGGTGCATGGATCCTCTGGCTGCGCGGACCCTTCCTCGCTGCTGACTCTGTTGATGGTACACTCTCAACCAAGTTACATGAAGTTTCTAGATCAGGTTTGTCATCAGAACCTTCTGTTATCTTTTAGTAGCTGTCCTCAATACTAGGGCCGACTCAGAAGCTTCGGATTGAAGTCCGGCCACGACAAAGGCTCGAAGCGGACAGGGCCATAGTTTAATGCAGCCTAACACTCGAGGAGCTGGGTGGACAAAGCCAGTGTCAGACATGGGAATGTTTTGCTTTGGCAGGACAGCTATAAAAGACTGTGGCACAGTGGTTAGCACAGCTGCCTCATAGCACCAGGGACCTGGGTTCGATTCCCAGCTTGGGTGACTGTCTGTGTGGAGTCTGTACGTTCTCCCCGTGTCTGCAGGGGCTTCTTCCAGGTGCTCTGGTTTCCTCCCACAGTCCAAAGATGTGCTGGTTAGGTGGATTGGCCAGTTAAATTTCCTCTGAGTGTCTAGGGGGACTAGTACAGTAAATACGTCGGGTTACGGGGATAGGGCCTGGGTAGGATTGTGGTCTGTGCAGACTCGATGGGCTGAATGGGTTCCTTCTGCACAATAGGAATTCTATGATTTCTGAGAGATCTAAATGTCAAAATACAGCAGGTCTCAGGAACCAGACAGCATACACACAATATGAAGTATTATGATTTATAATTCTAGGATACTTCAATCCTTCAGATATGTTGTTGCTGAGCTCCACAGCTTCAGGCTCCAGAATAGGAACCCTCCCAGGGAATGTCACAAACATTTGGGAATGACCTGACTCCAGGATTAGTTTGGATTTGCAGTAACTTTGCCAGAATTTGAGCACTAACTCCTCCCAACTTTCAAACTCCGAGTGAACCTGGATTTGTTCTGACACATCATACAGCCTCCCAGATAAACTCACCAATAGCTGGGCACAGCTAATCATCCAGTAACACTGATGCTTGGATCTTGCCTGCTCCAGTCTGCAATCCACACAGTGCAGAATCTATTCAGAGTGAACTTGTATCAACACACTGCCCCTATCAACAAGCTCCTCACAACAAACATCGCGGTGGGGATCTGAGTGAGCGAGGTTGGGGGGGGGGGGGGTGGCGGAATGCTAGCACTGCTAGTGCTTTCTGAGGCAGTAAGTTCCAAAGTTGCACAACTCTCTGAGAAAGAATTTCTCCTCCTCTCTGTCCTAAACCAGCGATGATTGATTTTTAGGAAGTGTCCTCTAGTTTAGGCCTCACCCACAAGAGGAAACATTCTTTCCACATCCACCTTGTGAAAACCATTCAGGATCTTAAACACTCCTGTCAAGTCACCCCTCACCCTTCTAAACTCCAGGGAAACACATCCAGTCCATCTAAACTTTACTCATAAGACAACTTGTTCATTCCAAATATCCATCTATTAAACCTGCTCTGAACCCCTCCAATGCATCTACTTCCTGCCTTAAATAAGGAGACGCAAACTGTGCACAGTATTAGTCTCACCACTGTCCTGTATAAATGAAGCATAACATCCTTACTTTACGTTCAATTCCTCTGGTAAAGGATTGCATTCCATTAGACTTTTTAAATTACTCGCTGTGCCTGCATATTAACTTTTTGTAGCTCACGTGCTAGAACACCCAGATCCCTCTGCACTTCAGCATTCTGTAGACGTTTTCCACTGAACCAAAACTCTGCTTTTTTATTCTTCTGACCAGTGAACTTCACATTTTCCCACACTATATTCCATCTGCCAGATCTTTGCCCACTCACTCAATATATATCTATCTGTAAGCAAACTCCTGATGTCTTCTTCACAACATACTTCCCTACCCACCTTTGTGTCATCTACAAATTTAGCTACCATGCCTTTGCTCCCTTCATCCAAGCCATTATTTATTTATCGAATGCAAAGTCCCAAAGCCAAGCAGTTACTTCCTGCTGTGTGCAGTTTGGCCTCTGCTGATTCTATGGTTTGAACATTCTTCTGTGATGTGCTGCATCTGAGTCATTGGTGTAAATGGTAAAGAGTTAAAGCCCCAGCACAGATCCCTGTGGGACTTCACTTGTCACATCCTGCCAATCAGACAAAGACCCATTTATAGATACTCTGCTTTCTGTCATCCAGCCAATCCTCTATCCATGCTAATATATTAGCCCCTACACAAAGATTTTAGTTTTCACAATAACCTTTTGCAGCACCTTATCAAGTGCCTTCTGGAAATTCAAGTGCAGGACACTGACAGCCTCTTTTCCCAAAGGTAGGGGAATCTAAAACTAGAGGGCATAGGTTTAAGGGGAGAGATACAAAAGTGTACAGAGGGGCAATTTTTTCACACAGAGGTTGATGAGTATCTGGAACAAGCTGCCAGAGGTAGTAGTGGAGACAGGTATAATTTTGTCTTTTAAAAAGCATTGAACAGTTACATGGGTACGGTGGGTATAGAGGGATAGGGCACAGGTTTCTTGCTTTCTTTATTTAGCTAACCAAGGATCCTCCCTTTAGAATTTTTCTTTGTAGTCAGAATATATTTATTGAGTATTCTAAAATATCCCCTTAAACATCAAGCTACTTCTCTATTGATTTACCCTAGAGCTTCGTATCCCAGTTCACGTCAGCTAGCTCACCTTTCACATCCACATAGTTGCCCTAATTTACTTTAAAATACAAGTCTTAGACCCACTCCTTCTTTTCAGACTAGATATTAAAGTTAATTATACTGTGGTCACTGCTACCTAGGGATGTTTTTATAATGAGGAAATTAATTCTCATCACAACACGCAATAGTAAGCCTCATATAACCTGTTCTCTGGGTGGTTCCAGAATGGGCTGCTGGAAAAATACTCTCTCAACCGTTCAATTAACACTTCATCCCAGCTATTACTGCCAATCTGATTCTTTCAGTTAATGTGCAGATTAAAATCATCTATGATCATTGCCATTCCTTTGTCACAGGCACACAATGCATTCTCATCCAAAACCTCTCTACTCTCTAATTCTGGCCTTTCAAACACCCACATTGTAATTGCTCCACCATTGGCAACCACATGAGTTCTAAACTCTAGAATTCACTCCCTAAACTCTGCCTCTCCTCTATATATACACCTGCTAAAACCTGGCCTCTTTGACCATGAGTTTGGTCCCTTGTCTGAATTCAATGAATCAAATGGCCTCCTTCTGCAATGTAGGGATTGTATGGTAATGAAGGTGAAATTCAGCAGTTCCATTAGAAGGCAATGCTGATTAATGACAAGCTGATGGAAGGGAATGGGACTGTGATGAAACCAGGCTTTAAATGCAACAAGGCAAAATACTGAATAAAAACACGGGTGACATGGTAGTACAGTGGTTAGCACTGCTGCTTCACAGCTCCAGGGTCCTGGGTTTGATTCCTGGTGTGGAGTTTGCACATTCTCCTCATGTCTGCGTGAGTTTCCTCCGGGTGCTCCGGTTTCCTCCCACAGTCCAAAGAGGTGTGCGGTTAGGTTGATTGGCCATGTTAAGAAATTGCCCCTTAGTGTCCAGGGATGCGTAGGTTAGAGGGATTAGTGGGTATAATATGTAGGGATATGGGGGTAGGGCTTGGGTGGGATTGTGTTTGGTGCAGACTCGATGGGCCGAAGGGCCTCTTTCTGCACTGTAGGGTTCTATGATGACGATGATAAATACAAAAAATGAATAAATAAGAGGAAAGGTGAAAGTTACATAAAAAGACATGGGTGAAGGACAGAGCTAGCCTTTTTGTCTGTGTGTTTAGTGTCTGGTTTTCTCTCTCTCTCTTCCAGTTTCTCCTTATCCATCTGTCTCTGACCCTACCCCCATATCTGTTTCTGGCAATCAGCTCTGTCCCATGTCCGTTGTAACAGAGCCAGGCTTTGCTCTGCTTACACAGAGCAAAGAATTGTCTTTTTCAATTCAATCTGCAGTGATTTGTCCCAACCTGCCTGGCACGTGTAATGCTTGGTGAAAAGTGAAATAAAATTCTGACTGAATAAATCCTTTTTAAATCAACAGCAGGGAGAAAGACGTTGCAGTTTAGCAGGAAGAATGATGGTGGGGTGGGGGCGGGGGGGCGGTGTTGAGTACTCTCTGGGCATTTAGACGGGTCATCACTCAAGCCTAAGGTGAAGAGTAAATATCTATTTAATGGCACATATTACAGACGTGGGACAGAGCAAAGCATTTCACCGTCACTGAAGTACATTTACCCTGATTTCCAGATCTTTGCCAAATCTTACTGTGGAAAAACCTGCCAAAAACACTTAAAACCAAAGCCAAACAGAAAATGTTGCAAGTACCCAGAAGGTTACACAGTATCTGTGGAGCAAAACAGAGTTCATGTTTCAACACGATGAAAGACAACTTACCCAAAACATTAACTTGGTTTCTCTCCACAGACACTGCCTGATCTGCTGGGTATTTTCAGCACTTTCTCTTTTTATTTCAAGATACCCAGCATCTGCAGTGTTCTGCTTTTCCACAGCTTTAATATGCAATGGTCAGACCTGAGATTTCACCACAGGCTAAGGAAAGTGTCCATGATGCTCTACTGACCCTCTGACAGCGCGCTCCCTCAGCACAGACCCTCTGACAGCGTGGTGCTCCCTCAGCACTGACCCTCTGACAGCGCGGCGCTCCCTCAGCACTGACCCTCTGACAGCGCGGCGCTCCCTCAGCACTGACCCTCTGACAGCGCGGCGCTCCCTCAGCACTGACCCTCTGACAGCGCGGCGCTGGTTATGTTGCTTGGATTGGGCAGCACAGTGGCAGAGTGGTTAGCACTTCTGCCATACAGCGCCAGAGACTCGGGTTTGATTCCAGGCTCAGGTCACTTTCTGTGTGGAGTTTGAACATTCTCCCTGTGTCTGCGTGGGTTTCCTCTGGATGCTCTGACTTCCTGCCACAGTCCAAAGATGTGCTGTCAGGTGGAGTGCCCATGCTAAATTGCCCCTTAGTGCCAGGGGGATTAGCATGGAGTTACAGGATAGGTCCTGGGTGAGGTTGTGTTCCGTGTAGACCTGATAGGCCAAATGGCCTCTTTTGGCACTGTAGATTCTATTGGACAGCAACCATACTTATATGTGAGGAATATTTTCTTTGCAAATTGCATTGTAAATTATGGACCCTGACAGCACAGATCCCTGAGTTGTTAGATTGCTGTCTGTCATGTTTCTTTCATTTGGTAGCGGTCATGTTAAAGGTTATTTCCCCGAGCTCTGCACCCTGAGCAATGCTGCCTGAGACTCTCTTCCACACCAGATGCTTCACTCTGACTCAGGCAGCTGCAGAGAGGTCAGTGAATCTCATTTTAAAACGTGTTTGTCTTATTTTGCATTTTGGGCCCCTGGGCAGATCTTGCTTGGGTGTCAGATTTTTCAGAATCTGTCATCATCTAACTGCATTCCCAAAATAGAATCCTCCAACCACTGCTGTAGCAAGTCTGTGTTTTGATTCAATAGCTCTCCCCTAAACACGCACAAAAAATAATTCATCCTTGATCTTGGACAGAGCACCTCGACATTGGCAATATCTTCCCACACTCAGCATTTCACATCCTGTCTTATCTTTCCCAATCTCCCACTCAGATCAGGGGCTTGTGGGCCGCTCAATGCCACCCTATCGATCTGGGGCAACTTGTGCTGATCCCAAATTCACTTTTTCTGAGGGCAACGGTAAATTCTGATTACCCCTCCATTGTTGGGCACTCTAAGAGTAGACAGCAGCAACGATCTCCTTCACTGGGTTTTGAAATGATCAGTTAGCCCCGTGATGGCTCACTCAATAGAAGCACTGCCTGTGTAGCATCAACACAGTAAGAAGTCTCACAACACCAGGTTAAAGTCCAAGAGGTTTATTTGGTAACAAACACCACTAGCTTTCGGCGGCTTGCTCCTTTATCAGGTGAGTGAGGAGTTTAGAACTCCTCAGTCAGACTTCTTACTGTGTTTACCCCAGTCCAATGCCAGCATCTCCACATCATGTGTAAGCATCAATCTAGACTGCAGAGCTCCCAGGTCCAGATTATGCTGCAATTGCTGTGCTATGGCCACAGTCACTGAGACTATTCAACCTCAACATCTCCAGTTACAAAGGCGAAAAAAAATCAGCCAGTTTTCTCTCCATTGTCACGGCCATACAGTGGAAAAGACACTAACGCTTGCAATTTAGAATTATATACAAAGACTGGGCAGTTGGGTGAGGAACAATGACGACACACAACCCCAGTGATAGTTAGCAGTTGTATAGGAGGAAGCAAGAGTGGGGAAGTGAAGGATATCAGAAGGCAGGCATCTGAAGTAGGAACAGGATTTTGGGAGAAGGGAGAACTCCTTTGAACAACTAAAATAATTTACAACATATTTCCTCTTTAACCCATTATCTTGGTTCTGTGTACTCAGGACTGATGCAACATTTATTAAGGAGTGTCACAAACCCTGCATTCCAACGCACCTCATTAACCCAACTACTGCATATTTCATCACGTTTTAAGAATAAATTATGCAGTAATTTTACTTTCCAATGCAGGCGCTCCCAGCGGCCCCCAACTAAAAAATTACAAGCTATCTTCAGGTACCCTGGTGGCTCAGTCAGTACATGGGCTGGTAGATTGATGGCAAGCATCACAAAGCAGCAAGATCCAGTTTCCAGGCCAGTCTGGGGCTGCATACACTATTATCAACCAGTTTAGCAGCTGATGCTGCCTCTGGTCTCAGTGCCCCCTCAGCAAAGCAGAAGGAGCTCTCATTCCTGCCCTGGTTCATTATCGAGTGCCTCTGCAGGGAAAGCAAGAGAGCAAAAGCAAGAGGTTTATTGAATCACAGCATCTTAAAACACAAAGTATCTGTTTGCTGCAACCTTTCAGACATAGCACTCCCAGACATATTAACTGACAACTTCAACAAAAATCTCATCTTTGCCTTAGGTTTTTTCCCCCAATTACTTTAATTCTGCACTCCAGTTACCAACCCTCCAGCTAGTGGGATAGTGTCTCCTGATTTACTCTTGTCAAAATCCTTGATGATTTTATCCTGATCATTCTCTGCTTGAAGCAGAGCTGTCCTAGCTTGTCCAGATAACCCACCCAACCAAAATCCCACATCCTTGCGACGATTACAGAAAGCCACATCCCCAACCTCAGAAAGAGTGAGATTGAGAGAGGGAGGTAAAATTTAGAAAAATTGGGAGTTGACAGCTATGTAAAGTGACACTATGATTTGTTCTGTGCACAATGGGGTCACCTGTGGGAACTGGTCACTGGTCACAGTTCCCACACGACAATCAACAGGATGGGGAAAGTGAACCCAAAATCAGGCACAATATCCTGATGTTGCTCAGAAAAAGTGGATTCCTGTCCAATGCTGAGTGTAAAAAAGTCTCACAACACCAGGTTAAAGTCCAACAGGTTTATTTGGTAGCAAACGCCATTAGCTTTCAGGGCTCTGTCCCTTCGTCAGGTGAATGGGGAGTTCTGATCACAAACAGGGCATATAAATGCACACACTCAGTTCACACACCCTGTTTGTGATCAGAACCCCCTACTCATCTGACAAAGGGGCAGAGGCCCGAAAGCTAGTGGTGTTTGCTACCAAATACACATGTTGGACTTTAACCTGGTGTTGCGAGATTTCTTACTGTGTTTATCCCAGTCCAACGCCGGCATCTCCACATCATTGCTGAGAGGTCAGTGTTTAACAGAACCAGGAAGAAAATAGAACCAACCAAAACACTGCTGGAAACGCTGAGCGGGCCCGCCACAGCCAGAGCAGCAGAATGAATGTTCCAGCTTGATGACCCCGTTCTGATGAAAGCTGCTTCTTTTCACAGATGCTGTCAATCCTGCTGCGTTTTTCCAGCATTTCATGTTTTTATTTCAGATTTCCGGCATCTGCAGTATTAGTTTAAGCCAACAACGGGAAACAAGCAAACCAAAACTGACAGGAAACCCTAGGATTCACAAATTGTGGAACACATTTTCTGTAACATGCATAATCCTACTGTTCCCATCTCCACCGTACCCAGTGTTATAAAGTGACAGACCCGAGCCCTCCAGTACTATACCCCAGGGTTATACAGCGACAGACCCGTCCCCACCAATACTGTATCCCAGGGTTATACAGTGACAGACCCGTCCCCACCAGTACTGTACCCCAGTGTTATACAGTGACAGACCCATCTCCACCAGTACTGCACCCCAGTGTTATACAGCGACAGGCCTGTCCCCACCAGTACTGTGTCCCAATATTGGACGGTAACCACTGCCCCTTGACATTCAATGGTGTTACCATGTCTGAATCCCCCATGTCAGCATCCTTCAGGTTACCATTGACTAGAAACTCAATTGGACTCGCCACATAAACACCAGTGTCTACAAGAGGTCAGAGGCTGGGAATATTACGGTCAGTAACTCATCTCCTGACTCTCCAAAGCCTGTTCATCATCTAAACACACAAGTCAGGAGTGTGATGGAATACTCCCCACTTGCCTGGATGGTGCAACTCCAACACTCAAGAATGTTGACACCATCCAGGACAAAACAGCCCAGCTTGATTGGCACCACATCCACAAACATCCACTCCCTCCACCACCAACATTCAGTACACATTGCTGCTACTATCTGCAAGATGCACTGCAGCAATTCACCAAAGATTCTTAGACAGCACTTTCCAAACCCATGACCACTTCCATCTAGAAGGACAAGGGCAGCAAATACCTGGGAACACCACCTCCAAGCCACTCACCATCCTGACTTGGAAATAAGTCGCTGGGTCAAAATCCTGAAATTCCCTCCCTAACAGCATTGTGGGTCAACGCACAGCACATGGACTGCAGCGATTCAAGAAGGCAGCTCACCACCACCTTCTCAAGGGCAACGGGCAATAATCATCACCATCACCTTCTCAAGGGGACGGGCAATAAATGCTGGCCAACCAGCAATGCCCATGTCCCACAAATGAATAAAGAAAAATCTTGTCAATATGCAAATGGCCAAGAGGCTCAAAGGGAATATAAAACTTCTTTACAGAAAGATGAGTATTCATTATTAATCTTACACATGTAGCAGACCATTTATTAAAGAAACTGCAGGTTAGACAGGAACTATCTTTGCCACAAATCAAAAACCTGCTGCTGAAACATTCCCTGGTCCAAGCAGTAAATTGTTCCACACTGTCCAAGGTACAAACTTGGGATGGGAACTCATTCATTGCTTCCGTCTAAAGATAGCCTGCGACCTCTCATCCGTGTAACACTGTGCCTCCTCGTTATCTCTGTAGACGTGCTAACGCCTCCTATGACTGCACAGCTCAAATCACAAGGAACTATACAAAGACAATGAACATTTCTGAGGCTTGGCGCTGGGCAATGGAGATGATCAGTCAGTGTAGACAAAGGACTCTGAAAACTCTTAAATTATGAATGGATGAAACATTAACCACCTCAAGACAAGCCATGATAAAAATGTGGGTGCATGTCATGTGACACTCCACCCAAACTGCTGGAATGTGAAACGCACACACTGCCATCAACCAAGCAGCTGCGGTACCAAAGTACTGTCCAATTAAATTGCCTGGCCCTCACCTACACTGTTTGTGTTAGAACATCTGTACCAGCAGCTACAGGAGTAATTCATCCCTACACACCCATCTCATCTCGACTGCAGATGTGAATTAATGAGCATCCGTTTTTAACTAGCCAGCCACTGTGGAGGAATACATTGTTGAACTTTGATTCTGGGCTGGCCTAAAACAATAAATTTTTATCTTCTTTGTGGTCTTTGTCTTGTATCGCTTTTTCCTTATCCCGCTTTTATTGTATGAATGTACTGAGGGATACGTAGAGACATTTGGGCCCCCCACCCCCTCACATATATTGAACGTGTATAAAATAAACTGCGGGTCACACCAAGATTGAGGGGTAAAGGAAAAATATATTTGATTTATTATTGGCACTTGTATTAATATACAATGAAAAGTATTGTCTCTTGTGCACAATACAGACAAAGCATAGCATTCATAGAGAAGGAAAAGGAGAGAGTGCAGAATGTAGTGTTACAGTCATAGCTAGGGTGTAGAGAAAGATCAACTTAATGTGAGGTAGTCCAATGGCAGCAGGGAAGAAGCTGTTAAGTTGGTTGGTACGGATCCTCAGACTTTAGTCTCTTTTTCCCGACGGAAGAAGGTGGAAGAGAAAGTGTCCGAGGTGGGTGGGAGTCCTTGATTACACTGTTTGCTTTGCCAAGGCATGGGAAGTGTAGAAGTGTCAATGGATGGGAGGCTGGTTTGAGTGATGGACTGAGCTACATTCAAGACCCTTTATAGTTTTTTTGCGGTCTTGGACAGAGCAGGAGCCATACTAAACTGTGATACAACAGAAAGAATGCTTTCTATGGTGCATTTGTAAAAGTTGATGAGAGTCACAGCTGACATGCCAAATTTCCTTACTTTTCTGAGAAAGTAGAGGTGGGGCTTTCTTAACTATAGCATTAACATGAGGGTTCAAGACAGGCTGTTGGTGATCTGGATAACTAAAAACTTGAAGCTCTCGACTCTTTCTACTTTGTCCCCATTGATGTAGTGATGTGAAGATGCCGGCATTGGACTGGGATAAACACAGTAAGAAGTCTCACAACACCAGGTTAAAGTCCAACAGGTTTATTTGGTAGCAAAAGCCACTAGTTTCCCATTGATGTAGACAGGGGCATGTTCTCCTTCACGCTTCCTGAAGTAGATGACAATCTTCTTCGTTTTGTTGATATCGAGGGAGAGATTATTGTTGCTGCACCAGTTCACCCAATTCTCTATCTCTTTTCTGTACTCTGTCTCGTCACCGTTTGAGATCTGACCCACTATAGAGGTGTCATCAGCAAACCTGAAAATCAGCTGAAGGGGAATTTGGCCACACAGTCAGAGGTATTGTAGTATCACTGATTTTGAAGGAAGAATCAAAATATCTTCCTGTTTCCAGATGGGTGGCAAGAGGAGAAAACTGCGCTGTTTGAAATTGAACCCCCTCCTGTTTGGAACACGAGAGAGACATAGAGCACAGACTGGTCACTGGACTGTGCGAGGCCCTGGCTAGCTGGAGGAAGCCTGTGTCACACACAGCACAGGAGGTTAAAGAGAGGGGGAAGAAACCATACCAATGTGTAGTGATCCAATCACTGAAGATCTTTTACCAGTATCTCCTATAAGATTCCCTGCAGAGTTTAGTTTCTAAGCTCAGAGCCAGAACTCTCTGGTTTCTGAAATAGTTCTTCTTCACATCACCTGCAAATTAGCAGCAGAGGTCAAAACAACACTGTCAACATCTCAGCATCAGGGTAAAAGAGCATCACTGGGAACCGGGAATCAGGCTCTGCTGAACTCTCCACACCAACTTAATAACTTCCACTGACACCAGCCAAATTTAAACTTTTCATCTCTAAAAAGGTATAATCACTTTCTTATACTGTTAATTACAGTCTCTGACATCATTCCACTGTCTCAGTCAGATAACTCTACTCTGAATGGACAGCTGGGATCACCTCCTCAGACCCTGCAGCCCTAACAAAACTACATTGACATTGGTACAAAGCAATCAGATTGGCATCAGAATCCTGAGCAAACAAGGTGTGTAAATACTGCACAGACAAACCACCAAAGATACTGCAAGAAAACCTCATTAATAGTTCCCCCAAACCCCAATGGTACAGTGACAGACCTGTCCCCACCAGTACTGTTCCCCAATGTTATATAGTAACAGACCCATCCCCACCAGTACTGTACCCCAGGGTTATACAGGTGACAGACCCATTCCCACCAGTACTGTACCCCAGGGTTATACAGGTGACAGACATGTCCCCACCAGTACTGTACCCCAGGGTTATACAGTGACAGACATGTCCCCACCAGTACTGTACCCCAGTGTTACAGTGACACTGGTGAGGTGCCCCTATTACAGAGCATGCTTCTGTTATAGATGCCCCCCCAATACATAGCATTCCATTGCATAGTGCCCTCCAATAGATCACCTGATTACAGAGCAGGGCTCCCATTACAAACCATCCCATTAAAATTAACTATCAAAACACCTTTACCCAGTTTCAATCACCACGTAACCAATTAACAGGCAATGGGCTGAAGATTAAGTTCTGGCATCTTGACCTTAGTAAGAAGTCTCACAACATCAGGTTAGAGTCCAACCGGTTAATTTGATAGTAATCCCACAAGCTTTCAGAAATGGTGTTCGGAAGGTTCACTTCCACACACCTGACGAAGGAACACCGTTTCCAAAAGCTTGTGAGATTACTATCAAATAAACTGGTTGGACTCTAACCTGGTGTTGTGAGACTTCTTACTGTGTTTACCCCAGTCCAACACCAGCATCTCTTCATCTTGACATTACACAGCAATGCAAAGCACTTAACTAAAAACCTGATCCCTTTAAGCGATACATTGTGCATCACAATTTAACCAGCAGTAATGATAATCGATGGATAATGCACATTTCTAGAAGAAGGCAGTGGCTGACGTCAGATAGACTCAGTCACTGAGACAGCGATCAGAGCCATCACATGCCCAAATAATGGCATCTCATATTCCAAAATCTCTTTTGGAGCTGACACTGGGCTAGCTGGCTATTTGCCTTGTGACAACTTCCCTCCTTTCTCAATGATGCTTGCTCCAGAGTTACAGAGTCCCATCACAAATCCCATCAACTACTGAAGAGGTGAGCTCCAGGTGATGCATTTGCCCCGGGGAGCTGCCCTGCATCCCTCTTATAACTGTGCACCCTGGAAATCAATCTCCATCCTCTATCCACCCGCTCCCACCAACACTGGCTGTATATAAATTGTGAGCACTCCTCTTCACCCCCCAAGACCACTCTTACCTGGGACATCTGTGGTCTGAAGTTGATCTCCTTGAGCTCAATGGATCCGGGGCTCAGATTGTGTAGCAGTTGGCACAGTAGCACCCCATCCCTCAAGGCCTGTGCAAGGTCAAAGACCTGAGCTGCCGGCCACACCACCCGGTGATTGGGGGGCAGCACCTTAGAGTCAATGAGCCAGCGTCCACATTGCCTCCACTCTTCCATTGTGCAGTCAGTGTGAGCGGGGGTGGGGGGGGGGGGAAAAGAGAGGTTCGGGGCAAAAGGGTAGAGTGCAGGAGGGTCCAGGGGCAAGTATAGACACAAGGGACAAATATGGGTGCAGGATATGAGGGAGGGGCAGTGGCTGAGGGAGGGACAAGGGGAGGGTGCAGAATACAAGTGGGAAGGCAAGGGAGGGTATGGGGGGAGCAAGGGTTGAGGGTAGGCGTAGGGGCTGAGTTGGGGGTTGGGTGCAGGCAGTGATTTGTGGGGGATGAGAACGGGCAGGGTGCGGGCTGGGTGATGGGAGGCGAGTCCGGTTGAAGCTCAGACACATCCAACAGCGGCTGGCCGGGCGTCCGGGAACCGCTGCTCGGCTGGCTGGAGCCCGGGCTCAGGGTGCGGGTCCCGGGCTGGGGGCTGGGGGCCGGGGGCCGGGGGTCTCTCCCACACAGGCGGAGCGGCGGCTCCGGGACTGATCCTCACTCCGGCCGATACAATGTCGCCACCGCCGCCTCTCGCTGCTACTTTGTATCCGAGCCCCGGCCGCTCGCTCCCGCACTCAGGCGGGCACCCGCTCGGGGGCGGGGCCGGGGGGACGCGCGGGGGCGGGGGCGCGCACGGCTCGCTCCATGTCCCGATCCCGGCTCCCGTACAGTTTCAGCCCGGGGAGGGGGGAGCGGCCGTTCAGCCCCGCCTGTCTGTGCTAGCTCTCTGCACTGCTGCTCTCTCTGGGTCTAACCTCCCCCCCCCCCAGGGCTGCACATTCTAGACTAATCTGCATCGCCAAAGGCAAACACAGCAGGACAGGCCACTCTGCCCTTTGCTGCAGACGTGATGTGGATGTGCCGGCGTTGGACTGGGGTAAACACAGTAAAATGTCTGACAACACCAGGTTTTAGTCCAACCGATTTAATTGATAGTAAACTCACTATCAAATAATTTACTATCAAATAAATCGGTTGGACTAAAACCTGGTGTTATCAGACTTTTCACTTTGCTGCAGTCAGAGCAGTGGGTCTGGCTGCAGCTCCGCAGGGTGTCACTGAGATTGAAGTCTTGATGTGGAGATGCTGGTGTTGGACTGGGGTAAACACAGTAAGAAGTCTCACAACACCAGGTTAAAGTGCAACAGGTTTATTTGCTGGCAGAAGCTTTCGGAGCGCTGTCCCTTCATCAGATGAGTGGGAGTTGTGTTCACAAACAGGGCATATAAAGACACAAACTCAATTTACAAGATAATGGTTGGAATGTGAGTCTTTACAGGTAATCAAGTCTTAAAGGTACAGACAATGTGAATGGAGAGAGGGTTAAGCACAGGTTAAAGAGATGTGTATTGTCTCCAGAAAGGACACTGAGATTTTGCAAGTCCAGGCAAGTTCTATGTTCTATGTTCTATGTTGTGCAGTTGTTTGAAGGCAAGAAGTGGAGATGTGGGAATGGCCTTAGCGAGATGTTCATCTTCATCAATGACATGTTGAAGGCTCTGGAAAAGATGTCGTAGCTTCTCCACTCAGGGGAAGTACTGGACGACGAAGGGTACTCTGTCCACCATGTCCCGTGTTTGTCTTCTGAGGAGATCAGTGTGCTTTTTGCTGTGGCTCGTCAGAACTGTCGATCGATGAGTCGGGTGCCATATCATGTTCTTATGAGCGTCTGGAGGTGTCTGTTGTGATCCTCCTCATCTGAGTAAATCCTATGTATACTGAGGGCTTGTCCATAGTGGATGGCTTCTTTAACGTGTTTAGGGTGGAAGCTGGAGAAGTGGAGAATCGTGAGGTTATCGTGGGTTTGTGATATAGTGAAGTGCTGAGGTGACCATCCTTAATGGAGATGCAACCGATTCCGAAGAGTAGTCCATGGTGAGTCTGATGGTGGGATGGAACTTGTTGATGTCATCCTGTAGTTGTTTTAGTGATTGTTCACCATGAGTCCAAAGGAAGAAAATATCATTGATGTATCTAGTGTATAACATTGGTTGCAGGTCCTGTGCGGTGAGGAGGTCCTGTTCGAACCTGTGCATGAAGATGTTGGCATATTGAGGTGCGAATTTGGTCCCCATGGCTGTTCCGTGTGTCTGGATGAAGAACTGGTTGTTGAAGGTGAAGACATTGTGGTCCAGGATGAAGCGGATGAGTTGTAAAATTGCATCTGGAAACTGGCAGTTGCAGCAATGCCATCATCGTGGGGGATGCTGGTGTAGAGCACCGAGACATCCATTGTGATGAGGAGTGCTCCTGGTTCAACTGCTCCATGTGTGCTGAGTTTCTGTAGGAAGTCCGTAGTGTCGCAACAAAAGCTGGGGGTTCTTTGTACAATGGGTTTCAGGATGCCCTTGACATAGCTGGAGAAGTTCTTGCACAGGGTCCCATTGCTCAATACGATGGGACGGCCAGGTGTTTTTGCCTTGTGTATCTTCGGGAGGCAGTACAGATCTCCAACGCGAGGAGTACATGGGATGAGAACACAGAGGGTGCTCTGAAGGTCTGGATCAAAGGTCTTGATCAGAGTATTGAGTTGACGGTGTGTTCTTTGGTCAGATCTGCATACAACTGTCTGTAATGTTCCCTGTTGTTCAGTTGTTGGTACACTTCTTTGCAGTAATCCATTCTGTTCACTATGACAATGGCCCCTCCTTTGTCTGCTAGTTTGATGACAATGTTGCGGTCGCTCTTGAGAGGGTGGATGGTGTTGCGTTGTGCTTGGGTGATGTTAAGAGACAATACACATCTCTTTAACCTGTGCTTAATGCACTCTCCACTCATGTTGTCTGTACTTTTAAGACTTGATTACCTGTAAAGACTTGCATTCTAGTCATTATTTTGTAAATTGAGTTTGTTTCTTTATTTGCCCTGTTTGTGAATAGAACTCCCACTCACCTGATGAAGGAGCAGCACCCCGAAAGCTAGTGGCTTTTGCTACCAAATAAATCTGTTGTACTTTAACCTGGTGTTGTGAGACTTCTTGCTGAGACTGAACCCAGAGCACTGGCGTCTCCTGGGCTAGCCTGGGCCAAGGCTCGCTCCCATATAGCAGCTCTGCTGTCTTCCTGAAAGAGGCACTGGAGGCAGCTCAGAGAAGCCTCACTCTGATCCTGACCTGCACTCACTGGAGTTCAAAAGATTGAGAGATAAGTTATCGAAACATATCATTCTGAGGGAATTTACAGGATCAAAAACAGTGGCTCACACATTTATTAATACCATATATTAAGCTGATCTTTCTCTGCACCCTAGCTATGACCTAACACTACATTCTGCACCCTCTCATTCTCCCCTATGTACTCTATGAACAGTATGTTTTGTATAGTACACCAGAAACAATACTTTTCACTGTATCCCAATACATGTAACAATAATAAATCAAATCAAATCAAAAATATAAATCAGGGATGATCAGCAATTTCTTCTTTCCGAGAGTTGTTAGCATTTGAATTATTTTCCCCAGACAGCAGTGCAGACTGGGTTACTGAATATATTTAAGGCTGAGTTAGAGAAATTTTTGACCAACAAAAGTTGGCACAATGGTTAGCACGGCTGCCTCACTGCACCAGGGACGCGTGGCGGCACAGTGGTTAGCACTGCTGCCTCACAGTGCCAGGGACGCGGGGCGGCACAGTGGGGTTAGTACTGCTGCCTCACAGCGCCAGGGACGCGTGGCAACACGGTGGTTAGCACTGCTGCCTCACAGCGCCAGGGACCCAGGGCGGCACAGTGGTTAGCACTGATGCCTCACAGCGCCAGGAACCCGGGTTCAATTCCTGGCTTGGGTCACGGTCAGTATAGTTTGCATGTTCTCCCTGTGTCTGCGTGGGTTTCCTTCAGGTGCTCCGGTTCCCTCCCACACTGATTATTTGATTTATTACTGGCACATGTATTAACATACAATGAAAAGTATTGTTTCTTCCATGCTATACAGACAAAGCATACCGTTTATAGAGAAGGAAATGAGTGCAAAATGTTGTGTTACAGTCATAGCTAGGATGTAGAGAAAGATCAACTTGACGCAAGGTAAGTCCATTCAAAAGTCTGACAGCAGCAGGGAAGAAACTGTTCTTGAGTCGGTCGGTACGTGACCTCAGACTTTTGGATCTTTTTCCCGACGGAAGAAGGTGGAAGAGAGAATGTCCAGGGTGCAAGGGGTCCTTAATTATGCTGGCTGCTTTGCCAAGGCAGCGGGAAGTGTAGACAGAGTCAATGGATGGGAGGCTGGTGTGGGTGATGAATTGGGCTACATTCAGAACTGTTTGTAGTTCCTTGTGGTCTTGGGCAGAGCAGGAGCCATATCAAGCTGTGATGCAACCAGAAAGAATGCTTTCTATGGTGCATCTGTAAAACTTGGTGAGAGTTGTAGCTGACATGCCAAATTTCCTTAGTCTTCTGAGAAAATAGAGGAGTTGGTGGGCTTTCTTAACTATAGTGTCAGCATGGGGGACCAGGACAGGTTGTTGGTATTCTGGACACCTAAAAACTTGAAGCTCTCAACCTTTTCTACTTCATCCCTGTTGATGTAGACAGGGGCATGTTCTCTTTTACGCTTCTTAAACTTGATGACAACCTCCTTTGCTTTGCTGACATTGAGAGAGAGATTATTGTTGCCACATCAGTTCACCAGATTCTCTATCTCATTTCTGTACTCTGTCCCATCATTGTTTGAGATTCAACGCACTGCTGTGGTGTCGTCAGCAAACTTGAAAATCCAAAAATTCCAAATTTCAAATCAAAACCCAAAGATGTGTGGGTTAAGTGGATTGACCATGCTAGATTGTCCCTTTGTGTCAAGGGGATGAGCTAGGGTAAATACATGGGGTTAGGGTCTGGGTGGGATTGTGGTCAGTGCAAACTTGATGGGCTGAATGGCCTCCTTCTACACTGTAGGATTCTAAGAATCCTAGGGTTGTGGGAGACAGAGAGATGGGAGAACAGACAGAGACCATAATCCGATCGACCACAATCTTATTGAATGGCAGGACTGGTTAAAGGGGCTGAATGGCCTTCTGCTCCCAGATATGTTATTATGATCCCTCATGATTACTCGATGCATAAAAAAGGTTCTCCTTATGTTGCCAATAATGTCAAGTCTGTGCCCTGGTACTCGATGTTTCTGCTAATGGAAACAAGTTCTCTCCTTCTCCTCTGCCCAGATATCTGATGATTTTAAATACCACTATTTAATCTCCTCTGAACCTTCTCTTCATTCAACGGAAGAACATCAGATTCACTAATGCATCCACATAACTATACTTTCACAATCCTGGAACCATTCTTGTGAGTCATTTCTGCACTCTCTCCAATGCCTTCATATCTGTAATAAATCCAGGAGTCAGCTGTAAGGGAACAGTTTTGTATTGCGCAAAATAAAGCAAAAAAACCACAAGCCAGTGGTGAACACAACGGGTTCCAACCATGACAATACAATAGTGGACTCACTCAAGGGCCTGCTTTATACAGGGCTCAGTATACCAGCTCCCCTGGTGAGTTAATTACAACCTGGATCCAGGAAAGGATGAAAAGTCAGGGCTAAAATAAATTTCACAAATCAGTCTGGGGCTTGAGATCTGTGGACAATTGTAATGATTGTAATGTCCATACATTCATGGCAGTTCTTCCACTGAAATTTATTTTTTACAGGTCAGCAGCTCCCAGAGACAAATCCACAGCAGCTGTCCACACCTTCCCCCCCACTGAGGGAGCATGCTGGAAACGCCAGCACGCACACACACCCATTACTCAGCGGTCATTCTCCTTGGTCATGCTCAGCTTTTCAGAGTGTGTTCCACTCTGGATAATCATCAATTGGCCACCTTGGGCAGGAGCAGGTTTCCTGTCCAGTCCAACATCCCAGCACATCCTAGACGTATGATTCATGCCCATAACTTTCTTGTTTGAATACTCTGGCATCTATTTATAAAACCCAAGATTCCAAGCTTTATCTCAATCTGTCCTACCACCTTCAATTATTTCTGCACACATATCTGCATGTCCCTCTGCTTCTGTGCCCCCTTTATTTAGTATTGCCTCTCCACATTCTTCCTATCAAAATATATAACTTCATATTTCACTGTATTAAATTTCATCTGTCACACGTCCACCCATTCCACCAGTCCGTTAACGTCCTCTTGAAGTTCATCACTACCTTTCTCACACTTTACAATACTTGCATGTTTTTAATTGGATTTATTATTGTCACATGTATTGGGATACAGTGAGAAGTATTGTTTCTTGGGTGCTATACAGATGAAACATACCGTTCATAAAGTACATAGGGGAGAAGGAAAGGAGAGAGTGCAGAATGTAGTGTTGCAGTCACAGCTTGGGAGTAGAGAAAGATCAGCTTACCATAAGGTAGGTCCATTCAAAAGTATGATAGCAACAGGGAAGAGGCTGTTCTTGAGTTGGTTGATAAGTGTCTTCAGACTTTTGTATCTTTTTTCTGATGAAAGAAGGTGGAAGAGAGTATATCTGGGATGCGTGGGGTCTTTGATTATGTTGGCTGCTTCTTCCGAGGCAGCGGAAAGTGTAGACAGAGTCAATGAATGGGAGGCTGGTTTGCATGATGGACTGGGCTTCATTCGAGACCCTTTGTAGTTCCTTGCGGTCTTGGTCAGAGCAAGAGTGATACAGCCAGAAAGAATGCTTTCTATGGTGCATCTGTCAAGGTTGGTGAGAGTCATAGCAGACATGCCAATTTCTTTAGACTCTTGAGGAAGTAAAGGCATTGCTGGGCTTTCTTAATTATAGTGTGGGCATGGAGGGACCAGGACAGGTTGTTAGTGATCTGGACACCTACAAAATTGAAGCTTTCGATACTTTCTACTTCGTCCCTGTTGATGTAACGCCAGTCCAACGCCGGCATACCCACATCATGATGTACACAGGGGCATGTTCTCCTTTATGCTTCCTGAAGTCTATGACTATCTCCTTCGTTTTGTTAACATAGAAAACATGGAAACATAGAAAGAAACATAGAAAAACTACAGCACAATACAGGCCCTTCGGCCCACAAAGTTGTGCCGAACATGTCCCTACCTTAGAGATTACTAGGTTTACTTATAACCCTCTATCTTACTAAGTTCCATGTACTTATCTAAAAGTCTCTTAACAAACCCTATCGAATCCGCCTCCACCACCGTTGCCTGCAGCCGATTCCATGCACCCAACACTCTGAGTATAAAACTTACCCCTGAAATCTCCTCTATACCTACTCCCCAGCACCTTAAACCTGTGTCCTCTTGTGGTAACTATTTCAGCCCTGGGAAATAGCTTCTAACTATCCACTCGATCAATACCTCTCAACATCTTATATACCTCTATCAGGTCACCCCTCATCCTTCGTCTCTCCAGGGAGAAAAGGCCGAGCTCATTCAACCTATCCTCCTATAAGGCATGCCACCCAATCCAGGCAACATCCTTGTATATCTCCTCTGCACCCTTTCTATGGCTTCCAGATCCTTCCTGTAATGAGGCGACCAGAACTGAGCACAGTACTCCAAATGGGATCTGACCAGGGTCTTATAAAGCTGCAGCATTTTCTCCAGACTACTAAACTCAATTCCTCAATTGATGAAGGCCAGAACACGATACGCCTTTTTAACCACAGCTTCAACTTGCGCAGCTGTTTTGAGCATCCTGAGGGAGAGATTATTGTTGCCGCACCAGTTCACCAGATTCTCTATCTCATTCCTGTACTCTGTCTCTGCATTGTTTGAGATCTGACCCATTACAATGGAGTCATCAGCAAACATGGAAATGGAGTTGGAGGGGAATTTGGCCACATAGTCAGAGTGTGTAAGGAATATAGTAAGTATATATGTTTTATCTTATCAGCAAAATTTGAAGTTGTGCTGGGGTACATTCAACTCCAAATCATTAATATGTCATGAAACTATTAATCTACATGTCCCTAGGTTACACCAGTGCCTGCCTTGTAACAAAGAGGGAACCCCCTGGGAGCATTTTGCTGGGTCCCCAAATCAGTTCAAGGGTTTACGACAGTCATTTTGAGTCAGTTTCCCAATCAACAAGTTTTACAAAGACAAAAAGGACAGAAACAGGTCCCAGTTAAGCTAAGGAAGGATCTGCGGGGAGAAGACTAAATAAAGAGGACTGTAGCGTCATTGGTGTTCTGCTTAGCATGGCCACTGATCTGAAAGTATGTTTGTGAGCAGGGTGAAGGAATCTCTGAAGATAAAATTCAAACACTGTGAGGTGGGCTGTTGATTAAAACATCTGAATGGGAGCAACTTTTGAAGAGAATTCCAAGGAGAGTTCTTGGAAGATGTAGTGAAACTGGGTTCAATGAGGTTGTTTAACCTGATGTTTACATGACATCTGGGGGGGGTTCTTGAAAAATCCATGGACACTGTCATGGTTGTATTTGTCATTTACTCTATAGCATGATATGTTTGTCTGCTTTACTTATTTAGTGAATGCAAAGTCTCTAAACGAAGCAGTTTCTTCTGGTCCTGCTGTGTTGAGTATGGATAGGCCTCCACTGAGTCTGTAGTTTGGACACTCTTCTACGATGTGCTGCATTGCTTGTTCTCTTTCACAGGCACATAGGGGGCTGGCACCAATGCCCCATCTGTGGAGGTTGGCCAAGCAGGGGCCATGGCCGGTCCTGAACCTGTTGAGGTGGACCACTCCTTCCTTAGAAGGTTAAAACCAGAAAGCTGTTGCCATTCATTTATGCAGGTGAAGTTAGTGTTGAAACCCTGTGTGGGAGGGTATTTCTTGCCCTGTGTGGGAGGGTATTTCTTGCCCTGTGTGGAAGGGTATTTCCTGCCCTGTGTGGGGGGTATTTCCTGCCCTGTGTGGGAGGGTTTTTCCTGCCCTGTGTGTGGGGGGGGGGTATTTCCTGCCCTGTGTGGGGGGTATTTCTTGCCCTGTGTGGAAGGGTATTTCTTGCCCTGTGTGGGAGGGTATTTCTTGCCCTGTGTGTGGGAGGGTATTTCTTGCCCTGTGTGGAAGGGTATTTCCTGCCCTGTGTGGGGGGTATTTCTTGCCCTGTGTGGAAGGGTATTTCTTGCCCTGTGTGGGAGGGTATTTCTTGCCCTGTGTGTGGGAGGGTATTTCTTGCCCTGTGTGGAAGGGTATTTCCTGCCCTGTGTGTGGGAGGGTATTTCTTGCCCTGTGTGGGAGGATATTTCTTGCCCTGTGTGTGGAAGGGTATTTCCTGCCCTGTGTGGGGGGTATTTCCTGCCCTGTGTGGAAGGGTATTTCTTGCCCTGTGTGGGAGGATATTTCTTGCCCTGTGTGTGGGAGGGTATTTCTTGCCCTGTGTGGGGGATATTTCTTGCCCTGTGTGTGGGAGGGTATTTCTTGCCCTGTGTGGGAGGGTATTTCTTGCCCTGTGTGTGGGAGGGTATTTCTTGCCCTGTGTGGGAGGGTATTTCTTGCCCTGTGTGTGGGAGGGTATTTCTTGCCCTGTGTGGGAGGGTATTTCTTGCCCTGTGTGTGGGATGGTATTTCCTGCCCTGTGTGGGAGGGTATTTCCTGCCCTGTGTGTGGGAGGGTATTTCTTGCCCTGTGTGTGGGAGGGTATTTCCTGCCCTGTGTGGGAGAGTATTTCTTGCTCAGCCTTCCTAATAGGAGTTGTACCAAAGTGGATGGCCTGTTTGGATCAGCATGAGGGGGCATTGTGAACTTTTTCTATCATGTTGTGGGTTGTTGCAAGTTGGTGAATAGCGGAGGAGTGATGTTTGCCAGGACAGGCAGCCAAGGGAGTGGTGTTTAGCACAATGTTCCAGTAATGATACGCATGGTAGCATTCAACTGAATGTGTGTGTGATGATGAATGACCACCCACGACTCATGCTGCTACCTAGGTTTCCCTGGGGAAGCTAATGGTACTGCCAGCAGGCTGAATTCCATAGGATGCTGATGACAAGAGTCCATACAAGGAATCCTAATTAATGTCTGTCTGTTCATACACACGTAATTCACACTTATCCAGTGTTTATCGTAGGGGTAGCACAAGGGCATGGTGGTTAGCACTGCTCCCCCACAGCGTCAAGGGCCTGGGTTCATTTGATCTTGATTTCGTTTGATTTATTATTATCACGTGTATTAACATACAGTGAAAAGTATTGTTGCTTGCATGTTACACAGCCAAAGCATACCATTCATGGAGATGGAAACGAGACAGTGCAGAATGTAGTATTGCAGTCAGAGCTGGGGTATAGAGAAAGATCAACTTAATGCAAGATAAGTCCATTCAAAAGTCTGACAGCAGTAGGGAAGAAGCTGTTCTTGAGTCAGTTGGTACATGATCTCAGACTTTTGTATCTTTTTCCCAAAGGAAGAAGGTAGAACAGAGAATGTCCAGGGTGTGTGGGGTCCTTGATTATACTGGCTGCTTTTCCCGAGGCAGCAGGAAGTGTAGACAGGGTCAATGGACGGGAGGCTGGTTTGCATGATGGATTGGGCTGCATTCACGACCTTTTGTAGTTCCTTGCGGTCTTGGGCAGAGCAGGAGCCATATCAAGCTGTGATAAAACCAGAAAGAATGCTTTCTATGGTGCATCTGTAAAACTTGGTGAGAGTCATAGTTGACATGCCAAATTTCCTTTGTCTTCTGAGAAAGTACAGGTGCTGGTGGGACTTTCTTAACTGTAGTGTCGACATGGGGGGACCAGGACAGGTTGTTGGTGATCTGGACACCTAAAATCTTGACGCTCTTGACCCTTTCTACTTTGTCTACATTGATGTAGACAGGGGCATGTTCTCCTTTACGCTTCTTAAACTTGATGACAATCTTCTTTGCTTTGTTGACATTGAGAGAGAGATAATTGTTGCCGCACCTGTTCACCAGATTCTCTATTTCATTCCTGTACTCTGTCTCATCATTCTTTGAGATCTGATCCACTACAGTTGTGTCAGCAGCAAACTTGAAAACCGAATTTGTTCACACAGTCATAGATGTACGACGAGTATAGTAGGGGGCTGAGAACATAGCCTTGTGGGGCACCGGTGTTGAGGATGATCGTGGAGGAGGTGTTGTTCCATAGTTGATCCACTTAAGGACAAAGGAGAGAAATTATGTGTAGAACTAAAAGAAGTGGATGAGATCCTTATTGAGTACTTTGCATCAGTATTCATAAAGGAGAGGGACACGTCAATTGATGGTGTCTTACAGGGGTGTGTAAACCCTTCAGAACAAATCATCATTATGATGGAGGAAGTGTTAGGTGAATTAAAATACATTAAGGTAGACAAATCCCCAGAGCCAGATGGCATCTATCCAAGATTACTGAGGGAGACAAGCAAAGAAATTGCTGGGCCTCTAACAGAAATCTTTGTTTCCTCATTGGCCACAGGTGAGGTGCCAGAGGATTGGCGGATAGCCAATGTTATCCCATTATTTAAGAAGGACAGCAAGGATAATCCGGGTAATTACAGGCCAGTGAGTTTGACATCAGTGACAGTGAAATTCTTGGAAAAGATTCTTAGGAATAGGATCTATACACATTTCGAACTGAATGGTTTTATTAGTGACGAGAAACATGGTTTTGTACGTGGGCAGTCATGTCTCACTAATTTAATTGAGTTTTTTGAGGAGGTGACAAAAATGATTGATGAGGGAAGGGCTGTGGATGTTGTTTACATGGACTTTAGTAAAGCATTTAACAAGGACCCTCATGGCTGACTGGTGCAAAAGATTAAATCTCACGGGATCAGGAGTGAACGAGTAAGATGGATTCAGAACTGGCTTGGCCATACAAGACAGACAGTAGCAGTGAAGGGGTGTTTTTCTGAATGGATGTCTGTGTGGTGTTTCGCAGGGATCAGTGCTGGGGCCTCGGCTGTTTGTAATATATATAAATGACTTGGAAGAAAATGTAGCTGGTCTGATTAGCAAGTTTGTGGATGATACAAAGATTGCTGGAGTTGTGGATAGTGATGAAGATTGTCAGAGATTACAGCTGGATATAGATAAGCTGGAAAATTGGGCAGAGAAATGGCAGATGCAGTTTAATCTGGATAAATGCAAGGTGATAAATGCAGGCGATGGTGCAGAGGGACCTCGGGGTCCTTGTGCATGAGTCGCAAAAACCCAGCTTGCAGGTGCAGCAGGTGGTCAGGAAGGCGAATAAGATGCTGGCCTTCATCGCGAGGGGGATTGAATATAAAAGTAGGGAGGTCTTGCTGCGGCTGTATAGGGCATTGGTGAGGCCGCAGCTGGAGTACTGTGTGCAGTTTTGGGCGCCATACTTACGCAAGGATATTTTAGCCTTGGAGGGAGTGCAGAGGAGGTTTACTAGGCTGATGCCGGAGTTGAGGGGGTTGAGCTATGAGGAGAGGCTGAATAGATTAGGCTTGTACTCGTTAGAGTTTAGAAGAATGAGGGGAGATCTCATTGAGACATATAAGATGATGAATGGGATGGATAGGATAGAGGTGGAGAGACTCTTCCCGCTCAAAAAAGACAGTAGGACTAGGGGGCACAGCCTCAAGATAAAGGGGGAGCGGTTTAGAACGGAGTTGAGGAGGAACTTCTTCACTCAAAGGGTGGTGAATCTCTGGAATTCTCTGCCCGTTGAAGTGGTGGAGGCTGCCTCGCTAAATATTTTTAAGACGCGGGTTGATGGGTTTTTGATGAGAGAGGGGATTAAGGATTATGGGGAGAGGGCGGGAATGTGGAACTGAGCCACGACAGATCAGCCATGATCTTATTGAATGGCGGGGCAGGCTCGAAGGGCTAGATGGCCTACTCCTGCTCCTATTTCTTATGTTCTTATGTGATGCATTTTAGTAGACCCAATTCAGATGGGAGCTATAAAATAAATGGCAGAACGATAAATAAGGAGCATAGACACAGAGAGAAATCTGGGCGTATAGGTCCACAATCCTTAAAAGTGATAGCACAGGTGGAAAAGGTGGCGAAGAAAGTATATCGCATGCTTGCCTTCATTGGACAGAGCAACGAGTATAAAAGTTAACAGATTATATTACAGTTGTATAAAATATTGGTTCGGCCACATTTGGGATAGTGTGTCCAATTCTGGTCACCACACTACCGGAAAGACGTGGAGGCTTTGGAGGGAGTGCAGAAAAAGTTTACCCGGATGTCGGAGGATACGCGCTATGGTATGGTATTATATGGGGCTGGCTAATGACAGTGGTATTCTTTACACCTTCTGCCCTCTGGAGGAGATGTAGAGATATGCAGGCATCCCAGCTCAGGGAGAAAGGAAGGCTGGTTATGGATGACATACGCCAGCTCCAAGATTTGTTTGCTGATGAATCTTGTGTTCCAGGATCATGATGTGGAGATGCTGGTGTTTGACTGGAGTAAACACAGTAAGAAGTCTCACAACACCAGGTTAACCTGGTATTGTGAGACTTCTTCCAGGATCATGCCAATAAGTGGGAGACAGAGCCACCCTGCGCTGTAAAATGGACTTTCTGTTGTTTGAAGCCAGAGGTCTTTACGCCATGGTTCCTTGTCAGACAGGAAGAATGCTGGCATCTGAATCTACTTTAAAACTTGTTGGATGACCATTTCCCAGGATGTCAAAATGAAGAACCATAATCTCTGACCTCACCAAGAAGCAAGACACAGATCTTTCCTGTGAATGCCCTTTGCAGTGCAGTGTGCTGAGATGGTTTTGCTGGGTGGTTCAGGAATTGTTTTCCCTCCCTTGCACTGTCCCTACATCCTTCTGACCTGATAAGCTGGACTGAGAACCGGCTCCTGTTCCATGCTGGATTTTCTCTCCTCAGTGTGGTCCTATGCGGTTCAGACTAAGTTAACTATCTGGGCTGCCTCGTCTAGGGTAAGATTACTTTTAGCTTGTTGGAGATCAGAGTGTGAATCAGCTGCAACAGCCCCATGATTCTGCCTTGGACGAATTCAGACTTTAAATCTCCATATTCACACCACTCTGCCATCCTGATGAAATCAGTCAGAAAGGAGTCGACAGGTTTCCCAAGCAGCTGGACTCTTACTGAATTTAGCTCTCTTCAATATTCTGTTGAACCTCATGTTGAAATGAACACCAAAGGATTTTTAAACCTCAACAAATTTGGCAGAGAATATCCTGCCAGGCAACGTCTTCTATTATTGGCCCATTCAGTGTGAGGGACTAAGACCTCACCTTGCATAATTTAAGAAATAAAATATACACAGAGATGCTCTTTGCTTTCTCAAAAAAATTCAAACTGGACCAAGATCTAAAGTGGCTGAATCTATATCTGTCTGTAAGCCTGAATTAAAAGAGCTATCTGGCAGTTCAGAGCAATTCGCACACCCGTATCCCTGAAGAATCACTGGGCCCAAGTGAGCTGCACAAATCGGAAGATGCAAATTAGATCAAGCCTTGGAGGAGGAGCTACACCTGCTCCAATCAGCTTGGATCATGTAGATCAAGCCCAAGGCGGGAGGTGAGAGCCCTGTCTTGTCAGCTTGGATCGGGAATGTCCCAACTTGTTGGGACTCTGAATTGGATTTAATTTGACTTGATTGGATTGGAATAAAGTTTTAAAAAAAATTAAAGAGAGCTATACAAAGGTCATCCACTATTCATAACTCAGGCTAGTCAACAGGAGTCTGCCTGCCTGCTAAGACAAAGCCCAACAACCTCACTTTAATTTAACCATCTTGGAGACTGAGATGAGGGATAAATGTCAATTGTCAAAGACAGTGTGCAGAGGTGGGAGTCAAGGGACATGGGCCTCTGGCTTGTGGAATCAGTAATACTGCCTTACTGAAATGGAAAGTCTCAGACTGCTTCTTTATGATCTGATTAGCAATCTCAAAGACAAGGTCAGGTCTCGATTGGACATCTGGCCCCATCTGCATTGCTTCTGCTGGAAATTCTGTACCACTGTCTACTAGACTGATTTGTCTTTGCGTGCCTATCTCATTGTGTGAAGCCAACACCACTGGAAAAGTGGTAGCCATGATGTGGAGTTGCCAGCGTTGGACTGGGGTAGGACCTTCAACCAACGCTATACACTAGATACATTGATGACATTTTCTTCCTTTGGACTCATGGTGAATAATTACTGAAACAAGTACTTGATGACATCAACAAGTTCCACCCCACTATCAGACTCATCATGGACTACTCTCCAGAATCAGTTGCCTTCGTAGACACCTATATCTCCAACAAGGACAGTCACCCCAGCACTTCACTGTATTGCAAGCCCACAGGTAATCTCACGATTCTCCACTTCTCCAGCTTCCACCCGAAGCACGTTAAAGAAGCCATCCCCTATGGACAAGCACTCCAGAAACACAGAATCTGCTCAGATGAGGAGGATCGCAACAGGCACCTCCAGATGCTGAAAGATGCCCTCATAAGAACAGGATATGGTGCTCGACTCATCGATCAATAGTTCCGACGTGCCACAGTGAAAAACTGTACCAACCTCCTCAGAAGACAAACACGGGACACAGTGGACAGACTTTGCCAGGCAAAAGGCGGGGAATTATAGGCCTGTTAGTTTAACGTCTGTTGTAGGTAAAATGTTAGAATCCGTCATCAAGGAGGAAATAGCGAGGCATCTTGAGGGGAACTGCTTGATAGAGCAGACGCAGCACGGTTTCCTTAAAGGGAAGTTGTGTCTGACAAATTTACTGGAGTTCTATGAGGATGTGTCTAGGGCGGTGGATAGAGGAGAGCCTGGTGGATGTGGTCTTTCTGGATTTTCAGAAGGCGTTTGACAAGGTACCTCACAAGAGGTTATTACAGAAGGTCAGGGGGCATGGAGTTGGGGGTAGGGTGCTAGCGTGGATAGAGAACATAGAACATTACAGCGCAGAACAGGCCCTACGGCCCACGATGTTGCGCCGACCAGTTAAAAAAAAAACAACAACAGTGACCCACTAACCTAAACCAATCCCTTTTCGTCCATAAACCTATCCACAGACCTCTTAAACGCCCCCAAACTAGGCGCATTTACAACTGCAGCAGGCAGGGCATTCCAATCCCTCACCACCCTCTGGGTAAAGAACCTACCCCTGACATCTGTCCTATAACTACCCCACCTTAGTTTAAAGCCATGCCCCCTCGTGCTAGATTTTTCCATCAGAGGAAAAAGGCTATCACTATCCACCCTATCTAAACCTCTAATCATCTTATATGTTTCAATAAGATCCCCTCTTAGCCGCCTTCTTTCCAGCGAAAACAACCCCAAATCCCTCAGCCTCTCCTCATAGGATCTCCCCTCCATACCAGGCAACATCCTGGTAAACCTCCTCTGCACCCTCTCCAAATCTCTCAAAATCCTTCCTGTAATGTGGGGACCAGAACTGCACACAATACTCCAAGTGCGGCCGCACCAGAGTTGTGTACAGTTGCAACATAACGCTACGACTCCTAAATTCAATCCCCCTACCAATAAACGCCAAGACACTGTAAGCCTTCTTAACAACCTTATCTACTTGATTCCCAACTTTCAGGGATCTATGTACACATACACCTAGATCCCTCTGCTCCTCCACACTATTCAAAGTCTTCCCGTTAGCCCTATACTCAACACATCTGTTATTCCTACCAAAGTGAATTACCTCACATTTCTCTGCATTAAACTCCATCCGCCACCTCTCGGCCCAGCTCTGCAACCTGTCTAAGTCTTCCTGCAAACTATGACACCCTTCCTCACTATCTACCACACCTCCGACTTTGGTATCATCAGCAAATTTACTGATCCACCCAACTATACCCTCATCCAGATCATTAATAAAAATCACAAACAGCAGTGGCCCCAACACAGATCCCTGAGGCACACCACTTGTAACCGAACTCCATGATGAATATTTACCGTCAACCACTACCCTCTGTCTCCTATCCGCTAGCCAATTCCTAATCCAGTTCCCTAGATCACCCCCAATCCCATACATCTGCATTTTGTGCAGAAGCCTACCATGGTGAACCTTATCAAACGCCTTACTAAAATCCATATACACCACGTCCACTGCCTTACCCCCATCCACCTCTTTGGTCACTTTCTCAAAAAACTCAATAAGGTTAGTAAGGCACGACCTACCCGCCACAAAACCATGCTGACTATCTCCAATCAACTCATTACTCTCCAAATAACTATAAATCCTATCCCTAATAATTTTTTCCAAAACCTTTCCCACAACAGAAGTGAGACTCACCGGTCTATAATTCCCGGGGAAGTCTCTGTTCCCCTTCTTAAACAATGGGACAACATTCGCTAACCTCCAATCATCTGGTACTATACCAGAGGCCAACGACGACCTGAAGATCAGAGCCAGAGGCTCTGCAATCACTTCTCTTGCCTCCCAGAGAATCCTGGGGTAAATCCCATCCGGACCAGGGGACTTATCTATTTTCAGACCCTCCAGAATATCCATCACATCCTCCTTATCAACTGTAACACTGTCAATTCTACTCCCCTGCAACCCAGTGTCCTCCTCAGCTATATCCATGTCCCCCTGCGTGAACACCGAAGAGAAATATTGGTTCAATGCTTCACCAATCTCCTCCGGTTCCACACATAACTTCCCTCTGCCGTCTATAACTGGCCCTAACCTTGCCCTAACCAACCTTCTGTTCTTGACATACCTATAGAACGCCTTAGGATTCTCCTTAACCCTATCAGCCAAAGTCTTCTCATGTCCTCTTTTAGCCCTTCTTAGCTCGCTCTTCAACTCCCTCCTAGCCAATCTAAAGCTCTCTAGTGCGCTATCCGAGTGCTCACGTCTCATCCGAACATAAGCCTCCTTTTTCTTTTTAACCAGCGAATCAACTTTTTTGGTGCACCACGGTTCCCTAGCCTTACCAATTCCACCTTGCCTGACAGGGACATACCTATCACAGACTCGCAGTAGCTGCTCCTTGAAAAAACTCCACATTTCGGACGTTCCCAATCCCTGTAATCTCCTAGTCCAACCTATGTTTCCTAATTCTCTCCTAATAGCCTCATAATTACCCTTCCCCCAGCTAAAACCACTGGCCCGAGGTTCATGCCTATCCCTTTCCATCACTAAGGTGAACGTAACCGAATTGTGGTCACTATCACCAAAATGCACACCAACTTCCAAATCCAACACCTGATCTGGCTCATTTCCCAGCACCAAATCCAATATAGCCTCACCTCTAGTTGGCCTGTCTACATACTGAGTCAAAAAACCTTCCTGCACACTTTGCACAAAAACTGACCCCTCTAACGAGCTAGAGCTATAACAATTCCAATCAATATTAGTAAAGTTAAAATCCCCCATAACAATTACCCTATTACTTTCACTCCTAACCAGGATCGTCTCCGCAATCCTTTCCTCAACCTCTCTAGAACTTTTAGGAGGTCTATAAAAGACTCCCAACAGGGTGACCTCTCCTCTCCTATTTCTAATCTCCGCCCATACTACCTCAACAGATAAGTCCTCATCAAACCTCCTCTCTGACACTGTGATACAATCCCTGACCAATAATGCTTCCCCTCCCCCCCTTCTACCTCCTTCTCTACTTCGACTAAAACATTTAAACCCCGGGACCTGCAGCATCCATTCCTGCCCCTGCTCTATCCATGTCTCTGAAATGGCCACAACATCGAAGTCCCAGGTACTGATCCACGCTGCAAGTTCACCCACTTTATTGCGAATACTCCTCGCATTGAAGTATACACATTTCAAACCTTGCTCCACCCCACCCCTGCGATGCCATGCATTGCAGTCCCCATCCATGCACCCCTCACTTTCAACCCCTCTACTCAGGATCCCTCCCCCCCCTCCGAATCAGTTTAAACTTCCCTGCATAGCCCTAGCAAACTTACCCCCCAGGATATTGGTCCCCTTCTGATTCAGGTGTAGACCATCCCGCTTATAGAGGTCCCACCTTCCCCAGAACGAGCCCCAATTGCTTAAGTACCTGAACCCCTCCCTCCTGCACCATCCTCTCAGCCACAAGTTTAAACTTTCCCTTTCTCTATTCCACTCTAAACTATCTCGTGGCACAGGCAAGAGTCCGGAGATAACCACTCTATCAGTCTTGGCCTTTAGTTTCCACCCCAACTCCATAAATCTCTGCTTAATATCCCCTTCCCTTAACCTCCCTATGTCATGTGTCCCCACATGAACAATAACTTGGGGTTGATCTCCCTCTCCTCTAAGAGTCCTGAATACCTTTTCAGATACATCCCGGACCCCAGCCCCTGGTAGGCAACACACCAGCCCTGAGTCCCTACCTTTACTTCCGACCCTCCTATCTGTCCCCTTAACCGTGGAGTCCCCAATCACGAGGCCCAATCGTTTACAGCCCCTAACCACCTGAGCTTTTACAATAGGCTCACCCCCAGTGACCTGGTCCCTTTGACTATCCCCAGTTGTTTCCTCCTCAACTGTAGCCTCCAGGACCGAAAACCTATTTTGGAGGGGAACTGCCCCAGGGGATTGTCCCCCCGATTGCTTCTTTCCCCTCTTCCTGGCAGTGACCCAAGACTCATTTTTAGGAGTGACTATTTCCTTATAACTCCTATCGATTTCCACCTCTGCCTCCCGAATTATGCGGAGTTCCTCTAACTCCACCTCCAGCTCCTTTACACGCTCCTCCAGAAGCTGCAATCTAACACACTTCCTACAAGTAAACTCCCCTGAAACACTACTAGATTCCCTCACCACATACATCCCACAGGACATGCAGCTTACTGCCTGAACTGCCATCCCTGAAGCAATTACCAGCAGAAAAATAAATTAAAAAACAAACAACAAACTTCCCCCACTCTTATAATTAGGTTAGAGGACTGGTTGTCAAATAGGAGGCAGAGAGTGGGGGTCAATGGGTGCTATTCGGATTGGCGGATGGTGACTAGTGGAGAGCCCCAGGGGTTGGTGCTGGGGCCTCAGCTATTTACCATTTATATAGATGATCTCGAGGAGGGAACCGAGTGTAGGGTGTCGAAATTTGCTGATGACACCAAAATTGGTGGAAAGGCAAATTGTGCGGAGGGTGGGGAGAGTCTACAGAAGGATCTAGATAGGCTGGGCGAATGGGCCAGGAAATGGCAAATGGAATTTAATGTTGGCAAGTGTGAGGTGGTCCACTTTGGTAGGAATAATGGTAGGAAGGATTATTACTTACGTGGAGAAAAACTGCAGCAGGCGACGGTGCAGAGGGACCTCAGGGTCCTTGTGCGTGAGTCGCAAAAACCCAGCTTGCAGGTGGTCAGGAAGGCGAATGGGATGCTGGCCTTCATAGCGAGGGGGATTGAATATAAAAGTAGGGAGGTCTTGCTGCGGCTGTATAGGGCATTGGTGAGACCGCAGCTGGAGTACTGTGTGCAGTTTTGGGCGCCGTACTTACACAAGGATATTTTAGCCTTGGAGGGAGTGCAGAGGAGGTTTACTAGGCTGATGTCGGAGTTGAGGGGGTTGAGCTATGAGGAGAGGCTGAATAAACTAGGCTTGTACTCGTTAGAGTTTAGAAGAATGAGGGGAGATCTCATTGAGACGTATAAGATGATGAATGGGATGGATAGGATAGAGGTGGAGAGACTCTTCCCGCTCAGAAAGGACAGTAGGACTAGGGGGCACAGCCTCAAGATAAAGGGGGGACGGTTTAGAACGGAGTTGAGGAAGAACTTCTTCACTCAAAGGGTGGTGAATCTCTGGAATTCTCTGCCCGTTGAAGTGGTGGAGGCTACCTCGCTAAATATTTTTAAGATGCGGGTTGATGGGTTTTTGATAAGAGAGGGGATTAAGGGTTATGGGGAGAGGGCGGGAATGTGGAACTGAGCCATGACAGATCAACCATGATCTTATTGAATGGCGGGGCAGGCTCGAAGGGCCAGATGGCCTACTCCTGCTCCTATTTCTTACGTTCTTATGATAGCATCTTATGATGTATGAGGAGAGATTGAGTCGGTTGGAATTATATTCACTAGAGTTTAGAAGAACGAGGGGCGAATGCATAGAAACCTATAAAACTCTAACATAACCAGACAGGGTCGATGCAGGAAGGATGTTCCTGATGGTGGGGGTATCTAAAACCAGGTGTCATAGTCTAGGGATAAGGGGAAAACCGTTGCAGCTGAGATGAGGAGAAATGTCTTCACCTAGAGAGTCTGTTGAATTTGTTACCACAGAAAGCAGAGGAGGCCAAAACATTTTATATTTTCAATAAGCTCTTCGGGTTAAAGGGATCAAAGGATATGGGGGTGGGGTGGGGGGGGGGCTGTGGTGAGATCAGGCTGTGAGTTGAATGTTCAGCCATAATCATAATGAATGGCAGAGCCAGCTCTTGGGCCAAATAGCCTAATCTTGCTCCTACTTTCTAAGACTCACTTTTCAGAGAACCATTGCTCACTTTGGTTTCTCAACAGCTGCAGAAACTACCCATTTATGGACGGCATGGTGGCACAGTGGTTAGCACTGCTGTCTCATAGCGCCAGGGACCAAGGTTTGATTCCGGCATTGGGTGACTGTGTGAAGATTGTACATTCTTCCTGTGTCTGCGTGGGTTTCCTCCAGGTGTTCCGGTTCCCTCTCTCACTCCAAAGATGTGCAGGTAAGGTGATTGGTAGTGCTAAACTGCCACTTAATATCCAAAGGTGTGTAGGTTAGGGGGATTAGTGAGGTAAATATATTACAGCGATAGGGGCCTGGGTTAGATGCTCTGTCAGAGAGTCAGTGTGGACTCAATAGGCTGTGTGATTCCTTCTGCACCATGGGTATACTATGATTCTACATCTTTGCATGTTTCTATATTACATATCGCTCTAACAGGATCAATGAGTATGGGAGGGAAGGCAGAATCAGAGTATCGAATTTGATGAACAGCCATGAACAAAATGAATGGCGGAGCAGGCTCAAAGGGCTGAATGGTCCATTCTTGCTTATATTTTTTATGTTTCTATGTATGTTTTAGATTTCTAGCTAGCTGTCTCTTGTACTCTAAGTCATTCTTTGCTTTTTTTTTATATTCTGCCCAATCTTCTGATTTCAGAGTAATAGAGGTTTACAGCACAGAAACAGGCCCTTCGGCTCAACTTATCCATGCCACCCTTTTTTTTAAACCCCTAAACTAATCCCAATTGCCTGCATTGGCCCATATCCCTCTATACCCATCTTATTCATGTAACTGTCTAAAACACTTTTTAAAAGACAAAATTATACCTGCCTCTACTACTGCCTCTGGCAGCTTGTTCCAGACACTCACTACCCTCTGTGTGAAAAAAATTGCCCCTCTCCACAATTTTGTGTCTCTTCCCTCTCACCTTAAACCTGTGCCCTCTAGTTTTAGACTCCCCTACCTTTGAGAAAAGATATTAACTATCTCCCTTGTCTATGTCCCTCATTATTTTATAGACCTCTATAAGGTCACCCCTTAGCCTCCTACACGCCAGAGAAAAAAGTCCCAGTCTATTTCAGCCTCTCCTTATAACTCAAACCATCAAGTCCCAGTAGCATCCTAGTAAATCTTTTCTGCACTCTTTCTAGTTTAATAATATCCTTTCTATAATAGGGTGACCAATTACCTTTGAGGGATTATGTTTTTCTTCCAAGGTAAAATATCTTTAACTTCTTTAGTTAACTAGAGATGGTGTATCCTTCTGAAATATCTCCTTAAGTGGCTGCCACTGCATTTTTCCTGAGCTATCCTGTAACTTAATTTCCTAGTCAGCTCTATCTTTGTGCACTTATAATTACACTTATTTCAATTTAAATCTCTAGGCTTGGGTTCACACTTCTCTCCCTCAAACTGAATGTGAAATTGAATATTATCCACTTTGGCAGAAATAATAGCAGGAGGGATTATTATTTAAAAGGCAAAAAGCTGCAGCATGCTACGGTGCAGAGGGACCCATGAGTCCTTGTGCACGAGTCGCAAAAACCCAGTCTGCAGGTGCAGCAGGTGATCAAGAAGGCGAATGGAATAAGAACATGAGAAATAGGAGCAGGAGTAGGCCATCTAGCCCTTCGAGCCTGCCCCGCCATTCAATAAGATCATGGCTGATCTGTCGTGGCTCAGTTCCACATTCCCGCCCTCTCCCCATAACCCTTAATCCCCTCTCTTATCAAAAACCCATCAACCCACTTCTTAAAAATATTTAGCAAGGTAGCCTCCACCACTTCAACGGGCAGAGAATTCCAGAGATTCACCACCCTTTGAGTGAAGAAATTCTTCCTCAACTCCGTTCTAAACCGCACCCCCTTTATCTTGAGGCTGTGCCCCCTAGTCCTACTGTCCTTTCTGAGCGGGAAGAGTCTCTCCACCTCTATCCTATCCATCCCATTCATCATCTTATACGTCTCAATGAGATCTCCCCTCATTCCTCTAAACTCTAACGAGTACAAGCCTAATCTATTCAGCCTCTCCTCATAGCTCAACCCCCTCAACTCCGGCATCAGCCTAGTAAACCTCCTCTGCACTCCCTCCAAGGCCAAAATATCCTTGCGTAAGTACGGCGCCCAAAACTGCACACAGTACTCCAGCTGCGGCCTCACCAATGCCCTATACAGCTGCAGCAAGACCTCCCTACTTTTATATTCAATCCCCCTCGCTATGAAGGCCAGCATCCCATTCACCTTCCTGACCATCTGCTGCACCTGCAAGCTGGGTTTTTGTGACTCATGCACAAGGACCACGAGGTCCCTCTGCACCGTCGCCTGCTGCAGTTTTTTGCCACGTAAGTAATAATCCTTCCTACCATTATTCCTACCAAAGTGGACCACCTCGCACTTGCTAACATTAAATTCCATTTGCCATTTCCTGGCCCATTCGCCCAGCCTATCAAGATCCTTCTGTAGACTCTCCCCACCCTCCGCACAATTTGCCGTTCCACCAATCTTGGTGTCATCAGCAAATTTCGACACCCTACACTCGGTTCCCTCCTCCAGATCATCTATATAAATGGTAAATAGCTGAGGCCCCAGCACCGACCCCTGGGGCACTCCACTACGCTGGCCTTTATAGCGAGGGGGATAGAATATAAAAGTAGGGAGGTCTTGCTGCAACTGTACAGGGTACTGGTGAGGCCGCAGCTGGAGTACTGTGTGCAGTTTTGGTTGCCACACTTGCGAAAGGATATATTGGCCTTGGAGGGAGTGCAGAGGAGGTTCACCAGGCTGATACCGGAGATGAGGGGGTTAGCCTTTGAAGAAAGACTAAATAGACTGGGTCTGTACTCATTGGAGTTTAGAAGGCTGAGGGGGGAATCTTATAGAGACGTATAAGACAATGAAGGGGATGGATAGGGTAGAGGTGGAGAGATTCTTCCCGCTTAGAAAGGACAGCAGGACTAGAGGACACATTCTCAAGATAAGGGAGGGGCAGTTTAGATCGGAGTTGAGGAGGAACTTCTTCACTCAAAGGGTGGTGAATCTCCCGTTGAAGTGGTGGAGGCTACCTCGCTAAATATATTTAAGTCACGGGTAGGTAGGTTTCTGACAGACAAGGGAATTAAGGGTTATGGGGAGAAAGCAGGAAAGTGGAACTGATCCACTTCAGATCAGCCATGATCTTATTGAATGATGGCGCAGGCTCGAAGGGCTAGATGGCCTACTCCTGCTCCTATTTCTTATGTTCTTATTATAACTGCTTCCTGGAACATCTTCATCATGAGGTCACTAACTAATCTTTTCTCATTGTACATTATAAGATCTAATACAGTAAAATCACTAAATTCAGAATAAAAAGCTAAAGAATACCTAAATAAATGCAGAATATTTCTTCATTTCAGTTTTCATTCCTTTTGTTCTGTTCTCTAATGGGTTGACACCGTCTTCGGCCCTTCTGGGCCCAGTCAGTTGTGGCCTATGTTGGGACTGGTCAGTTTTGGCCTGTGTTGGGTCTGGTCAGTTTTGGCCTGTGTTGGGTCTGGTCAGTTTTGGCCTGTGTTGGGCCTGGTCAGTTTTGGCCGAGAGTGTTTTGGGAAGGTTTAAACTAATGTGGCAGGGGGGTGGGGATCAAAACAGTAGGTCAGTAAGCACTGAGGCTGGGGATGAGCTGGCGGCCGGGGCAAGGCTAGCTCAGGAGAAGAGCATTCTGGAGGAGGATGACCTAAGTGGGCCTGGAGGTCTGGAGTGCATCTGCTTCAATGCAAGGAGTGTAACGGGTAAGACAGACGAGCTTAGGGCCTTAATGCTTATGCGAAATTTGGATGTGGTTGTGGTGATAAAGACTTGGTTAAAAGGACAGGACTGGCAGCTGAATATTCTGGGATATAAGTGTTTTAGGCGAGACAGAGGAGAGGCTAAAAGAGGTGGGGGAGTAGCAATATTAACTGGGGAGCATATTACAGCGGTGCAGAGGGTGGACAATTTAGCGGAGTCACTGTGGGTGGAGCTCAGAAACAGGAAGGATGCAGTCACTACGCTGGGGATATACTACAAGCCACCCAACAGTCCACAGGAAGTGGAGGAACGGATATGTAAGGAGATTCTGGATAGGTGCAGAAAAAATAGGGTTGTTGTCATGGGATACTTTAATTTCCCTGGTATAGACTGGAAAGTGCTTAGGGCTGGGGGTCTGGATGGGGAGGAATTTGTAAAATGCGTACAGGAAGGTTCTTTGGAACAATATATAGATCGCCCAACTAGAGAGGGGGCTATACTGGACCTAGTACTGGGCGGCACGGTAGCACAGTGGGTTAGCACAGCTGCTTCACAGCTCCAGGGTCCTGGGTTCAATTCCTGACTCAGGTCACTGTCTGTGTGGAGTTTGCAAATTCTCCTCGTGTCTGTGTGAGTTGCCTCCATGTGCTCCAGTTTCCTCCCACAGTCCAAAGATGTGCAGGTTAGGTTGATTGGCCATGCTAAGAAATTGCCCCTTAGTATCCAGGGATGTGTCGGTTAGAGGGATTAGTGGGTATAATATGTAGGGATATGGGGGTAGGGCCTGGGTGGGATTGTGTTCGGTGCAGACTCGATGGGCTGAGTTGCCTCTTTCTGCACTGTAGGGTTCTATGCTCTAATGAGCCCGGTCAGGTCGTCAAAGTTTCAGCAGGGGAACATGTGGCAAATAGTGACCACAATTCTGTTAACTTTCGGATAGTAATGGAAAAGGATGAGTGTTGCCCTATGGGTAAGATGCTGAATTGGGGGAAGGCTAACTATAGCCGGATTAGACAGGAATTAGTGGCCGTTGATTGGGAGAGGCTGTTTGAGGGTAAATCCACATCTGGCATGTGGGAGTCTTTTAAAAGAGCAGTTGATGGGACTGCAGGACAGGCACGTGCCTGTAAAAAGGAAGGATAGGAAAGGTAGGATTCGAGAACCGCGGATAACCAGGGAAATTGAGGATCTGATCGAAAAAAGGGAGGTGTATGTTCGGTCCAGGCAACCGAAAACAGACGGAGTGCTAGAGGAATACAGAGAAAGTAGGAAAGAACTCAAACGGGGAGTTAGAAGGGCAAAAAGGGGTCATGAAATGTTCTTGGCAATCAGGAATAAGGAGAATCCTAAGGCATTTTATTCATACGTTAGGAACAAAACAGTTGTCAGGGAAAAAAAATCGGACCTCTCAGGGACAGAGGAGGGGAATTATGCTTAGAGCCCAAGGAGGTTGGGGAGATCCTAAATGAATACTTTACATCAGTATTCACAAAAGAGAGGGACTTGTTGACTGGGAGTGTCTCAGAGGGAAGTGTTGACCCGTTAGAGAAAATCTCCATTACAAGGGAGGAAGTGTTAGGTTTTTTAAGGAACATTAAAACTGACAAATCCCCAGGGCCTGATGGCATCTATCCTAGACTGCTCAGGGAGACAATAGATTAAATTGCTGGGCCTCTGATGGAAATCTTTGTCTCTTCACTGGACACAGGTGCGTTCCCTGAGGATTGGAGGATAGCAAATGTGGTACCATTATTTAAGAAGGGTAGCAAGGATAACCCGGGTAACTATAGGCCGGTGAGCTTGATGTCCGTGGTAGGGAAATTGTTGGAGAGGATTCTTAGAGACAGGATATATGCACATTCAGAACGAAATAATCTAATTAGTGATAGACAGCATGGTTTTGTAAGAGGGAGGTCATGCCTCACAAATTTGGAGGAGTTTTTTGAGGTGGCAAAAACGGTTGATGAGGGTAGAGCCATGGATGTTGTCTATATGGATTTTAGTAAAGTGTTTGACAAAGTCCCTCATGGCAGGTTGGTGCAAAAGGTTAAATCTCATGGGATAAAAGGAGAAGTGGCTAGATGGGTAGAGAACTGGCTTGGCCACAGAAGACAGAAGGTAGTACTGGAAGGGTCTTTTTCCAGCTGGAGGTGTGTGACCAGTGGTGTTCCTCAGGGCTCTGTACTGGGACCTCTGCTATTTGTGACATATATAAATGATTTGAAAGAAGGTGTAACCAGTGTGATCGGTAAGTTTGCGGATGACACAAAGCTTGCTGGACTTTGCGGATAGCGATGAACATTGTCAGAGAATACACCAGGGTATAGATAGGCTGGAAAATTGGGCGGAGAAATGGCAGATGGAATTTAATCCAGATAAATGTGAAGTCATACATTTTGGTAGGACTAACGTAGGAGGGAGCTATACGATAAATGGCAGAACCATCAAAAGTATAGACGCACAGAGGGACCTGGGTGTGCAAGTCCACAGATCCTTGAAGGTGGCAGCACAGGTGGAGAGGGTGGTGAAGAAGGCATATGGCATGCTTGCCTTTAAAGGACGGGGTAAAGAATATAAAAATTGGCGTCTGATGTTGCATCTGTATAGAACGTCGGTTAGGCCACATTTGGAGTACTGTGTACAGTTCTGGTCGCCACACTATCAGAAGGACGTGGAGGTTTTGGAGACAGTACAGAGAAGGTTTACCAGGATGTTGCCTGGTATGGAGGGTCCTAACTATGAGGAGAGATTGGGTGAACTGGGGTTGTTCTCCCTGGAAAGACGGAGAATGAGGGGAGACCTAATAGAGGTGAATAAAATTATGAAGGGTATAGATAGGGTGAACAGTTCGGAGGTGACAAACACGAGGGGTCACAGGTTCAAGCTGGGGGGGGGGGGGGCGAGGTTTAACTCAGATATCAGACAGTCATATTTACACAGAGGGGGGTGGGGGCCTGGAATGCATTGCCAAGCAGGGTGGTGGAGGCAGACACACTGGGATCGTTTCAGACTTATCTGGATAGTCAGATGAACAGACTGGGAATGGAGGGATACAAACAAATGGTCTAGTTGGACCAATGAGCGGCACAGGCTTGGAGGGCCGAAGGGCCTGTTTCCTGCGCTGTACTGTTCTTTGTTTGTTGGGTCTGGTCAGTTTTGGCCTCTCTGGCGCTATAGAAATGCAAACCTGAATGCTGCTCCCGGAGAGTCTCACTCCGCCTCGAGGCGGGTCCCGGTTGCCATGGCTCCGGGGGGGGCGGGTCCCGGTTGCCATGGCTGCAGGGGGCGGGTCCCGGTTGCCGTGGCTCCGGGGGGGGGGGCGGGTCCCGGTTGCCATGGCTCCCCGCTGGTGTGGACGATGAGCGGGGCAGCCGGTGGGCCGAGGCCCAGGCCGCTGGCGGAGAAGGCTCTATCCGAAGCCTGGGCCCGGCTCCGCTACCATGACACCTCGCTGCTGATCTGGAGGCAGCAGCAGCAGCAGCTGGAGCGGAGGGTGCTGGGCTCAGGCCCGGGTCCCGGACCCGACAGCTTCCTGGGCCGCAGCCACAGCATGTGGTACCGCCAGTTCGGCAATCAGCCCATCCTGATCCGGGACAGGACCAAACTGAGGCCGGGGAGCGGCCCCAGCTCCAGCCCAGGCCCGCTACGCTCCCGGTTCTGCTCACTCATGTGAACTAATCTGGATCCAGGGCAACAGCCAGGACAAAGACAGCACCCAGAGTGACACCGGGAGTGACCAACAGCCAGACACCGCATCCGGCGTGACCCGCAGTCTGATTAACACCGGGAGTAACCCACGCCCAGAGACAACATCCACAATAACAGCTAGAGTGACCAAAACCTGGAGTAAACAACACCCAGAGTTACCCATACCCACAGTAACAGCACCATGATCAGCACCTGGATCTACAAGACCAACACCCGTAGAAACTCCATAGCTGGATCAATATGTGGAGTAATTCCACATTGGAATCTGCATTTGGAATATTGACTTCAGTTTAACACCGCATCTGGGATCAATATCCAGAGTAACTGTCCATCACGACCAGGTCTCAGCAGAGGTCCATTTCTGTGTATTTGAATCATCAAACCAAACTGCAGCCAGTGTGAAGGAGTGAAAGTAACTGACAACTGATATCACTCAGTCCCTGTGCTCACTCTCCCAGGAACAATTACTAATTTATTTATTTATTGATTTCCTCCTTTATTCAATTCCTGGGCTGGAATGAGTGAGTTTCTAGAACGGGGATCAGAACAAAATGTGCAAATCTGGGAAAAAAATAATTTATGAGAACGTCTACCTGAAGATTGTTTTCTAAATTTCAGATGCAGTGTGTCCATGCCCAGACTACACTGGGCCCTGGAAAACCCACACAATCATGTAATTGTTTAAAAAATTACTGATTTTATGGTATTAGAGTGGAATTGCAGTATTTCAAACGTGTAGTTTACACATCTTTTTGAACAAAATCATGCTATTAGTTCTCATGATTTTTATTCATACAACACTTCTCACATTAACAAACCCTCAAATGCTTTGTGCAATGAACTGCTTCCATTTCTGCTCCCTAAGCAAACATTGATTTTAATTGTCTCCAGTTGATTGGACCCTATTCTTCCGGAATTCTCTGTCTAAATTTTTCTTCACTTCTGTCCCCTCCTTTTAAAACCTTTAAACCTACCTCCTATCTCCTTGGTTTCAAGGTATGATATAAAATTTTATTTTATGATACTGCTTTGAAGCACTTGAGAATTGTTATGTTAAAGGTGCTGTATGAAGACACTTAGTTGTTGTTGGAAAGCAATTACAAACCATCGTGTTTTCTGCTGCCACTGGCTGTCATTCCATAATGTAGCATCTCCATGTAAAATGACAATCTCTCTTTGATCTTAAATTCATTCCCACCACTGACTGACTCACTGTAACTTTCCCAATTGACTTAAATCTATGCCAAGTACCATGGAGCTTTATAGAGTACTGCAGAGTCCGTACACCATAAGACCATCAGATACAGGAGCAGAATTAGGCCATTTAGCTGACTGAATGGTAGAGCAGACTCTATCACGGAGGTTAAATTTCTCAGCCCCCTTCTCTCACCTTTTCCCCGTAATCTTTAATCCCTATACCAATCAAGAACCAACCTGTTTTAAATACACTCAGTGACCTGGCCTCCACAGCCTTCTGTGGCAATGAGTTCCACAGATTCATCACCGTCTGGCTGAAGAAATTCTTCCTCATCTCAGTTCTGAAGACTGCTGCAGAGTTTATATTCAGAGTACTGTAAAGCTGCAACATAACTTACAGCCCTTTTGAGGTAAGAGCCAATGTTTAATTTTCCTTTTTTGGCATCTGCCCCACCATCTTTCACTTTTTTTACTTAAGAAACTGCAAGGGGACAGATTTCCCAAACTTTTGCACAATACTCTGATTTCTTTTTCTCAGGTTCAGAGTGGATGACTTCACTTACTCACACTGACTCCAGCAGAAGTGGAATCTGTAGCTGTCCTTTTGCAACTTTCTTTTCCCCAACTGCAGTGTTTACTGTGTCACCAAGCTTAGTCTCATCAGCATACTTCGTTCTCAAGTTATTTCGTTTGCATCATTGATAAATATCGTGGAAAACTGAGATCTCTGTACAGAGCACTGAGAAATGTGACCAGTAAGATCTGCTTAATTTGAGAACATTTCCTTTATCCCCAAATTCTTGCCTACCTCAACCAATTTCCTAGCTTGTCAGAAGGATAACATAGGATTTTTATTATAAAGGGCTTCATTCATGTATCTTCCACTGACTGTTTGAAGTTTGTTGTTTTAAAATGTTATGTACGTATGGGAGGTTGGCTCAATGGCCAGTATGTGGACCAGTTTAAGCCCAGCTGTGTAGGGTTTGATCTTTTTGGATGGGGTGGGCAGACTTGCTGACTGCCTCTTTGTTCTACCCATTGTTAAACATCACAGCACTTTGCAAATAATTGCAAAGGATAAACAACAACAAGATGTGTTTATGCAGAGTTTCCATGCCTGATTCCACCTTTCTTCCTGTTAGATTTCCTTAGACTTTTATCTTCCCATTCTGATATCCTTATAACTGAAGTCACATAGTCCTTTTCACAATTATTCTACACCCAAGTCTAGACATATCCATGGTCCTGCTGATGATTAACACCTGATCTCAACAGCAGTACAGAAGCACCTTCATCACACTGCCTGTATCAGTTCAAGGTGAAAGTTCACCATCACCTTCTCAAGAACAACTAGGGATATGCAATAAATACTGACCAAGCCAGTAACACCCACATCCCAAGAATAAAGGATTGGCTCCTACAGAGCAGGCGCATCGCTGAATTCTGGATAACTGTTACAATTAAATCTTCAACTGTATCCCACCATCAATGCTTTTCACTCAAAAAAATGATCGACAGACACCCCAACTGGAGTTTATTGAGACTCTTCCCAACATAGTCAGTTGTGGATTAGGGTCAGGGAGTCCAGCCAGTGACAATTGATGAGATAGGTCTCAATCTGGGGTGTCTCACGATAATGTCCCATTTCTAGGAAATCCAAGAAGGCAGATTGTCCCTGCAGGGGACAGTCATCCCCTGCTGGTGGCTGAGCTGGAACAAGAAAGTAGAAGCACCTTGGGTCAGAATAGTTTGAAGAATATCTGCCTTTGCATTTTTCATCTAAGGTTTTTGAACTGGATACTTTCTGCAAATGTCTGAGGAAATAGCAGAAGTCAAAGAAAGGAAATTGAATTGGATATTTAGCCACTTACAGTGAGACACATCAAAGCATTTGATTAAAACAACATCTCCATTGGTTTTTATCAGTGTGACACTGACTTGCCACGTGGGAGCCCACAGAATATTGGCTGGTGATTTGACTGTGGGAGCATCGCAGCAGAGCCCAGTCCTGTCCTTACCTGTATTCATATGTATACACTATCATTCAGGAATAACTGGACGATATTCAGGATCAGAATTCTGGCTCACTTCTCTTTCCTGACACAGCGACACAGATGATCATTGCAGAAGACTGGGACCCAACTCAACTTCCTCAGCAGATATTGGATCAAAGCACAGCTGGTACTTAAAAGTCCAGAGCAAAGAGTAGGTCTTCTATAGAATCATAGAAAGAGAGACAACATTTCAGGCTACAGTGACTTTGGCGCCTTTAGAATTGTTTGATTAGTCCCACTCCCCTGTAGCCCAATAAATATTAAAATTGCTATCAAACATCTGGAGAGTCATTATTGGATCTGCTTTCACCGCCCTTTCAAGCACACTCAACATTAAGCTGCTGCATGAAATAACCTTCCCTGACCTGGCCACTCTTCCCATATTACATCTGTGCCCTTAATTACTGACTGTTGCCATTGGAGAGTTTCCCTTCATCTACTGGACCAAAACCATTCATGATTTTGAACACTATCACACCTCCGTTAATCTCTCTCCCCTTGCAAATCTATGACTTGGTTTTGTGCCCATTGTAAACCAGTAGGCAGGCTATGAGTTAAATGATTTGTTGCAATATAACACAGATTAAAGACAAATCTGTCCTCAGATATGAGTATAAGTGCACAAAGTCTGAAATAACAACTGCATATATTCTAAATTGACTTGTTCAGAAACCTGAGCCCAATATGGAGTTTCATAATCCAGAACAGTAAAAGCTCGGGTGTCGGGGGAGGGTCAGTGGCGAGGGAGTGCCGCACTGTCGGGGGGGGTCAGTGGCGAGAGAGTGCCGCACTGTCGGGGGGGGGTCAGTGGCGAGGGAGTGCCGCACTGTCGGGGGAGGGTCAGTGGCGAGGGAGTGCCGCACTGTCGGGGGAGGGGTCAGTGGCGAGGGAGTGCCGCACTGTCGGGGGAGGGGGGGGGTCAGTGGCAAGGGAGTGCCGCACTGTCGGGGGAGGGTCAGTGGTGAGGGAGTGCCGCACTGTCGGGGGAGGGTCAGTGGCGAGGGAGTGCCGCACTGTCGGGGGAGGGTCAGTGGCGAGGGAGTGCCGCACTGTCGGGGGGGGGGGGGTCAGTGGCGAGGGAGTGCCGCACTGTCAGGGGGTCAGTTTGTCAGATGAGATGTTAACTAAGATCCCATCTGCTTTTCATATGCAATTAATTTGGCTCATGGCCAACTTCAAAGTAAAACAGGGTAAGTCTCCTCTGTCTTTGGTCAATATTTATCCCCAACCAGTGTTACTGAAAGAGATGTGTTGGTCATTGAATACATTGCAGAATGTGGAATCTTGCTGGGCATTACATTCGAACAGTTTACATGTATTCAGTGAAAAGTGCTTGGGATTTCTGAGCAAGTGGAAGTTGCTGTAGAAATGCATGTCCTTTTCGAATGTTTGCCATTGCTTCTCATCAAAGCCAACTTAAAATTTGTGAGAATAATAACAGCCAAATCATTTTTAAAAGTGCAATGGAATCGCGTGCTAATCAGTTTATATTCATAAATAATACAAAACTGTCAGGATAAAATCGGCAGTGGCCCAGACACACTCATTCACCTTCATCCTGGCTTTAAGCAGTCGGACAAGGGTGGGAAACACTGAGCTAAATGACTGGTGCCGAGAGATACAAAGCAAAAGTGGAGTCACCCAGCACAGGTAATAATTGCAGCCAAGTGGATAAGTCTCTATGGGAAGAGGCAGGCATTCTCAAACAAAGACAGCAGTCTTGAACCTAATTCAGTGAGGTGCAGAGACTTAGCGGGGGGGTGGGGGGGGAGAGCAAGAGAGCACAGAGCTGGGCGGGGGGAGCAGAGATGTGGAAAACAAGCAGTAAGAGCATTACCACAGATGCTTATCACTTCTGGTTTTATTATGAAACCAGTAATCCCCACAAGGTGAACCTCACAATTATTAATCCCACCAGAAAGTATCAACCAAAAAAAAGTAATAAAAATTCACGCGATATTGAGTTGGTTTAGTTTGTGTCAGGCAGCCAGTGCTGACGCATTGCTTCATACTATAAGCAATCACTATGTCAACTTATAATCTAACATTTCCTATAACAGAATTTAAAATTATAATTGTAAACAGCATTAAAATATTTAGTTACTGTAACATTGCATGCACAATATGTAAAAGTTTTAGAGAAGGAATAGTTTAAGAATCCAAGGAAGCCAGGGGTGACAATTAAGAATATGTTCGGGTCTCAGGACACAGTCTGGACCTCTGCAACGGGCAGAATGGCCGGTAGAAGTTCAGCCATGCCGCGCTCAATCCTTCTGTGCTGCAACATTGTTGTTGCAAGATTGTGTAAAAGTGTTAAAAAAATACATCTGTGCCCATATAAGAAACCAGAAATGGATCATTAAACCCTGTAAAATTAGCAAACCAGGAAGATTGCAGCAAGTAGTCACGTGAACAAGGTAACAGTCACAAAACTGAGGGAACGGAAGAGCCGTCAGTAACTGGGCAGGGAGACAGCAAGAGGGGAGGAGAGAGGGATCACAGGCAGTAACTGGGGAGGGAAGGAGAAAATAAAACAGATAGGAGGGAGAGAGGGGACACGAGACAGAGAGAGCTCAGTCAGTGAGAGAGTGAGCAGTATGCATTCACAATACTATTCACCCAAACATCAAGGTCTTCACAATCTTGGAGCTTCATTGCTCATCTCTGATTGAAGTAGAAGCATTCAAAGGGGTAATAATGCAAACTGTTGAAGATGTTCTATCTAACATAGCAGATAGGAAGTGCAGAGAGAGCTTAAAAAGCAATTGAAGAGCAAAAAGGGAGCATGAGAAAAGACTTGTGAACTCTAGTTGGGGAAAATCCTAAAGACATTCTATAAATACATTGAGGGAAAGAGGATAACCAGGGAAAGAGTAGGGCCAATCAGAGACCAAGGGGGCAATCTGTGTGTGTGAAACCACAGGGAATTGGAAAGGTGTTAAATGAATTCTTCTCATCAGTCTTCACACAGGAACAGAGCATAGGTACATAATTCAGCAACAGGAACTGTGAGGACCTTAAGCACTTTGACATAGGAAGTCCAAAGATGTGTGGGTTAGGTTGATTGGCTATGCTAAATTGACCCTTAGTGTAAGGGAGATTAGCAGGGTAAATATGTGGTGTTATGGGGATAGGGTCTGAGTGGGATTGTTATCAGTGCAGGCTTGATGGACTGAATGACCTCCTTCTGCACTGTAGATTCTATGATTCTCCGAAATGAGGAAGTATTGGAGGCTCTGACAGGCTGAAAAATGGACAAATCCCCAGGCTCAGATGAATTGCATCCCAGGTTTCTGTGGAAGCTGAAGCAGGAAATTATAGGGGCTCTGACACAAATTATTAATTGCTCTCTGGCCACGGGGGAAGTGCCAGAGGATTGAAGGACAGCTAATGTGGTTCCAATTTTCAAGAAAGGTGGTAGAGATGAACTAGGAAATTACAGACCGGTGAGTTTCATATCAGTGGTTGAGGAATCTATTGGAGAAAATTCTGAAGGAGCGAATTAATCTCCACTTGGAGTGGCATGTGTTAATTAGGGAGAGTCAGCATGGCTTTTCAGACGGAGGTCATGACTAACTGATAGAATTTTTTGAAAAAGTGATCTAGTGTGTGGATGAGAGAAGTGCAGTTGATGTAGTTTATATGGATTTTATCAAAGCTTTTGACAAGGTCCCACATGGGAGACTGATTGAAAAGCACATTTCGGGGAAACTTAGTGAGACAGAAACTGGATTAGTAATAGGACAAAGAGGGTGATGCTGGAAAACTGAGTGACGAATGAACAGCCAGTTCAGAAAGCTAGTGGTGTTTGCTACAAATAAACCTGTTGGACTTTAACCTGGTGTTGTGAGACTTCTTACTGTGAGTGACTGGAAGCCAGAGTCCATTATATCACAAGGTTCAATACTGGTCACCTTATTGTTTGTTTTATACATAAATTATATAGATGAGAATGCAGGGAAATGATAAGGTTGCAGATGATAAAAAGATTGGTAGGGTGGTTAATAGTGAAGGAGGTCATAGTAACAGGAAGATGTGGATGGGTCAGTCAGATGGGCAGAGCAGCGGCAGATGGTATTTAATCCTGGTAAATGCAAGGTGATACTCCTTGTCTTCCAAATTGTATTTAATGAATGGCAAGACACTGGGAAGCTCAGGGGAACCGATGAATCTTGGTGACTTATTCATAGATAGCTGAGGGCGGTAAAGCAGATGAACATTAGGCCACAGCTGGAGTACTGTGTGCCTTTCTGGTCACATCACTATAGGAAGGATGTGATAGCAGTAGAGGGGGTACATCAGGATGTTGCCTGGGATGGAGCATTTAAGCTATAAGGAGAGACTGGATAGGCTTGGATTATTTTCTCTCGACAGAGAATGCTGAGAGAGACATGATTGAGGTGTATAAGATTATGAGGGATATGGACAGGGTGAGTAAGGAGCAATTGTTCCCCTTGGTTCAGAGGTCAATCACAAGGGGACACAGAGGATTTGAGAACAACATTTTTCACACAAAGGGTGATGGGAATCTGGAATGCACTGCCTGGGAAGGTCATGGAGACTGGAAACATTACAACCCTTTAAGAAGTATTTGGAGGAGCACTTAAATATCAAAATATTCAAGGATAGGGGGCAAGTGCAGGAAAATGGGATTAGCGTGACGTTAGCGCCAGTTATTTTTGACTCGAAGGGCCGAAGGGGCTTTCCTGCACTGCACAACTTTATGACTCGACAACGGGACATTCCAAGTTATCCATGAATGGATTGGATAATAAACAACATGATTTCAGTCTACTTTAGTATCAAAACACCACACACCAGCGGCTGAGCTTATTCCTAAAGGGGTTGTGAAAGAATCTGAAAACAACTTATTCAAATCCCTATTACCCTAAACGTTTAACATTTTCTCAGCGTAATGGGCTCCCTAACTCACCCATGATTCCCTCCACCCAAAACAGAATGACAAAAATCCTTAAAAAACATCCAAGATGAAAATACAATTGGTGCCCCGCTTTGGCGCTGGCACATTACAGACCACGCACACCAATGGAATCCTGTATTCCATCTTCCCCATTGCTCCTGAACTGATTTTTTTGTTCAGGTTATCAATAAATTAAGTATATACACATGTACACATATTACGTCACTCAGCCTCGCTCATTCACCCTCGCCCCTCACTCTCGCCTGCATTTGCGCTCCCTCAGTCACGCGCGCCCGCTCGCCCCCCCCCAGTCACGCCCGCTCGCCCCCCCCCCAGTCGCGCCCACTCGCCCCCCCTCAGTCACGCCCGCTCGCCCCCCCCTCAGTCACGCCCGCTCGCGCCCCCTCAGTCACGCCCGCTCGCGCCCCCTCAGTCACGCCCGCTCGCGCCCCCTCAGTCACGCCCGCTCACGCCCCCTCAGTCACGCCCGCTCACGCCCCCTCAGTCACGCCCGCTCGCGCCCCCTCAGTCACGCCCGCTCGCGCCCCCTCAGTCGCGCCCGCTCACGCCCCCTCAGTCACGCCTGCTCGCACTCCCTCAGTCACACCCGCTCGCGCCCCCTCAGTCGCGCCCGCTCACGCCCCCTCAGTCACGCCCGCTCACGCCCCCTCAGTCACACCCGCTCGCGCTCCCTCAGTCGCGCCCGCTCACGCCCCCTCAGTCACACCCGCTCACGCTCCCTCAGTCGCGCCCGCTCACGCCCCCTCAGTCACACCCGCTCACGCCCCCTCAGTCACACCCGCTCACGCCCCCTCAGTCACACCCGCTCGCACTCCCTCAGTCACGCCCACTTGCGCTCCCTCAGTCACACCCGCTCACGCCCCCTCAGTCGTGCCCGCTCACGCCCCCTCAGTCACACCCGCTCACACTCCCTCAGTCGCGCCCGCTCACGCCCCCTCAGTCACACCCGCTCACGCCCCCTCAGTCACGCCCGCTCACGCCCCCTCAGTCACGCCCGCTCACGCCCCCTCAGTCACGCCCGCTCACGCCCCCTCAGTCACGCCCGCTCACGCTCCCTCAGTCGCGCCCGCTCACGCCCCCTCAGTCACACCCGCTCACACTCCCTCAGTCGCGCCCGCTCACGCCCCCTCAGTCACACCCGCTCACGCCCCCTCAGTCACACCCGCTCACGCCCCCTCAGTCGCGCCCGCTCACGCCCCCTCAGTCACGCCCACTTGCGCTCCCTCAGTCACACCCGCTCACGCCCCCTCAGTCGTGCCCGCTCACGCCCCCTCAGTCGCGCCCGCTTGCGCTCCCTCAGTCGCGCCCGCTCACGCTCCCTCAGTCACGCACGCTCGCACTCCCTCACTTGTGCTCTCTCAGTCACGCAAGCTCGTGCCCCCCGCTCGCGTTCCCTCAGTCACACCCGCTCACACACCACCCCCCCAACTCGTGCTCCCGCAGTCACGCCCGCTCGTGCCACCCCCCCGACCCTGCTTGCGCCCACTCGCACACATTTACACAGCTGTTTGTTGGCTGAATGATCATCAATGGAATGTGCTTGTTATGGTCTTCCTCATCAGATTGATTCGTAAAAAAACAGCAGCAACAGCCTTTGAATCCTGTGAGGTAAGGTTCAAATTGTGAGGGCTGGCTGCTGGTTGAAATCTGTGCCGAAACTGTACATCAAGAGCCCAGATTGACAAGCGGTTCCAGGTCTATTCAGATTCACTGGTGTCCGAGGAACTGGAGCCACTGGAGCTGCTGCTCCCAGAGTCAGAAGATGAACTGCTGCTGCCACTGAGTCGCGTGGGACCACCTCCCTGCCGAGGGTCTGACTTACCGCCTGTGAGTAAAAACATCTGACAATTAGAGTGAAAACAAGATTAACACTACTTGAATTTAATTCTCAAGCTTTATTCAGTACTGGCATTAATTTCCCACCCTCAGTCACTCAGTGTAGGCCTTCTTCATGAACCTCTGCAGTCCATGTGATGAAGGAGCTCCAACACTGCAGTGATACAGAACTAAATTCCAGGATCAAATATTTGCAGCACAACAGGCAACAGTGATCACTATATAAGGTTCAGTTGGTTGGCTATGAAAATGACAAGGAGAAATCCAGAGCAAGAATCATTAACTGGGCAAAAGACAGCTTCAACAGGGTCAGAAAGGATCTGGGCTCAATAAATTACAATTAAACATTGACAGCAAAATTATAACTGAAAAATGGGCAGAAGAAATAGTTCAGATATAGTCAACGAGAAATAAAGAACAAACAAAACACAGCTACCAAGATGAGAAAAGAGATTGAGATGAAGAGACACAGTGACACAGTGGATAGTACTGCTGCCTCTCAGTGCCAGGAACCTGGGGCTGCATGGCAGTGCACTGATTAGCACTGCTGTCTTACAGCACCAGGGACCCAGGTTCAACTCCAGCCTTGGGTGACTGTATGGAGTTGGAATGTCACCTCATGTCAGCGTGAGTTTCTTCCACAGCTACATCCAGTTTCCTCCCAAAGGCCTCAGATGTGCAGGTTAGGTGGATTAGTTTTGCTAAATCGCTCCTTAGTGTTCAAAGGTGTGTAGGTGGAAGTGATGAGCAGGATAAATGTGTGCCGTTACAGGGATAGGCAAGATGTTCTTTTGGAGACTTGGTGCACGTGATGGGCTGAATGGCCTCCTTCTGCACTGCAGGGATTCTATGGAAGCAGAAAAGGCATGCTTTTAACAGATGTCAGGTGGATATTGAGAATTAGTACAGAAGATTCATAGGGGTACTGAAAAATCAAGTAAGGAAAGCAAAAGAATCTGAGACTGGTAGTTAATATAAAGGTGAATTAAAAAAGTCTTTGTTAGGCAAATGAATAGCAAAAGGAGTGGGACTAATTAGAGACCAAAATTTTCAAGGAACGTTTCTCTGGAGCTCTGCACGACAACATTCCGATAAGACAGGGAGGTTTTGGTAGGTTGCGGGAACCGTGGTGCAAGAAGGTTGTTCCTAGTCAGGAAGGAAAGGAAGGCGTTCAAAAGGTTCAGAGAGCTAGGAGATGTTAAGGATCTAGAGGAGTATAAGGCTTGTAGAAAAGAGCTTAGAAAGGAAATTAGGAGAGCCTGAAGGGGACATGAGAAGGCCTTGGCAGGTAAGATTAAGGAGAATCCCAAGGTGTTCTACAAATATGTGAAGAGTAAAAGATGAGAAGCGAAGGGATAGGACCTATAAAAGGTGAAGGGGGAAAAAGTCTGTGTGGAACCGGAAGAAATGGCAGAGGTGCTTAATGAGTACTTTGCCTCGATATTCACAGTGGAAAGTGATCTGGGAGGTTGTACTGCAGGTTTGCGGCAGACCGAAAAGATTGAGTATGTGGACGTTAAGAAAGAGGATGTGTTGGAACTTTTAAATTCTATCAAGATAGATAAGTTGCCGAGACCTGAGGGGATGTACCCCAGGTTACTGTGGGAGGTGAGGGAAGTGATTGCAGAGCCCCTGGCAATGATCTTTGCGTCGTCAATGGAGACAGGAGAGGTTCCGGAGGATTGGAGGTGTGGTTCCTATTTTCAAGAAAGGGAACAGGGATAGCCCGGGAAATTACCGACCGGTGAGTCTGACCTCAGTGGTTGGTAAGTTGATGGAGAGGATTCTGAGAGACAGGATTTATGAGCACTTAGAGAAGTTTAGAATGATCAGAAATAGTCAGCACGGCTTTGTCAAGGGTAGGTCGTGCCCTACGAGCCTAGTTGAGTTCTTTGAAAATGTGACTGAACACATTGACGAAGGAAGAGTGGTGGACGTGGTTTACATGGACTTCAGCAAGGTGTTTGATAAGGTCCCCCATGCAAGACTTCTTGAGAAGGTGAGAGGGCATGGGATCCAAGGGGCTTTGACCTTGTGGATCCAGAACTGGCTTGCCTGCAGAAGACAGAGAGTGGTTGTGGATGGGTCTTTTTCTGCATGGAGGTCGGTCACCAGTGGAGTGCCCCAAGGATCTGTTCCAGGACCCTTGCTGTTTGTCATTTTCATAAATGATGAGGAAGTGGAGGGATGGTTAATAAGTTCGCCGACGACATGAAGGTTGTTGTTGTGGATAGTCTGGAGGGATGTCAGAAGTTGCAGCGTGACATAGATAGAATGCAAGGCTGGGCGGAGAAGTGGCAGATGGACTTCAACGCAGATAAATGTGTAGTGGTCCATTTCGGCAGGACCAATGGGATGAAGCAGTACAATATCAAGGGTAGCAGTCTTAGTAGTGTTGAGGAGCAGAGGGATCTTGGGGTCCGGGTCCATAGGACTCTTAAATCGGCCTCGCAGGTGGAGGATGTGGTCAAGAAGGCGTATGGTGTACTGGCCTTCATAAATGAACAAATATTTTGCTTCACTGTGGAGGAAAAATTTTTTGTATCCTCCACAGTGAAGCAAAATATTTGTTCATTTATGGCTGGTTCAATTCGGTTTCTGATTAATGGTGACCCCGAAAATGTTGATAGCGATGATAATGCCATTGAATGTCCAGGAAGACGGTTGGATTCACTCCTGTTGGAGATAATCATTGCCTGACACTTGTCACTTGAGTGGCACAAATGTTACTTGCCATCTGTCATCCCAAGACTGGATATTGTCCAGGTTTTGCTGCATTTGGATATGGACTGCTTCAATATCTGAGGAGTTGCGAATGGCACTGAACATTGTGCGGTTATCGACGAACATCACCACTCTAACCTTATGACAGGAGGGGGTCATTGATGAAGCAGCTGAAGATGGTTGGGCCTAGGACACTACCCTGAGGAACTCCTGTGGTGATGTCCTGGAGTTGAGTTTATTGACTTCCAAACACAACCATTTTTCTTTGCATAAGAAGTAGGAGCAGGAGTAGGCCATCTAGCACCCCCCAGCCTTCCCCGCCATTCAATAAGATCATGGCTGATCTGAAAGTGGTTCAGTTCCACTTACCTGCCTGCTCCCCATAACCCTTAATTCCCTTATCGATCTGTGACTTAAACACATTTAACGGGGTAACCTCCACTGCTTCAATGGGCAGAGAATTCCAAAGATTCACTACCTCTGAGAAGAAGTTTCTCCTCAACTCTGTTCTAAATTGACTTCCCGTTATTTTGAGGCTGTGCCCTCTAGTTCATGTTTCCTTAATCTCTCTGCCTCTACCCTGTCTAGCCCCTTCATTTATCTTATATGTCTCTATAAGAACCCCCCTCAGCCTTTTAAACTCCGAGTACAGGCCCAATCTACTCAATCTCTCGTCATAAGCTAACCCCCTCATCTCCAGTATCAGCCTAGTGAACCTTCTCTGCACTCCCTCCAAGGCCAATATATCCTTTTGCAAATAAGGGGACTAAAATTGCACACAGTACTCTAGGTGCAGCCTCACCAGTACCTCGTACAATTGCAGCAAGACCTCCTGCTTTTATACTCCAAACCCCTTGCGATAAAGGCCAACATTCCATTTGCCTTCTTGATCACTTGCTACCCCTGCAAACTGAGTTTTTGCGATTCATGCCCAAGGACCCCCAGGTCCCTCTGCTCAGTAGTATGTTGTAATTTTTCACCGTTTAAATAATAGTCCATTTTACTCTTATTCCTTCCAAAGTGGATAACCTCACACTTACCCACATTATACTCCATCTGCCAGATCCCTGCCCACTCACTTAGCCTATCCAAACCTCTCTGCAGACTTTTCGCATCCTCCACTCAATTCGTTTTTCCACTCATCTTTGTGTCATCAGCAAACTTTGTTACCCTACACTCGGTCCCCTCCTCCAGATTGTCAATGTATATGGTAAACAGTTGAGGCCCCAGCACCGATCCCTGCGGCACGCCACTAGTCACCAACTGCCAACCGGAAAAGCACCCATTTATTCCAACTCTCTGCTTCCTGTTAGATAGCCAATCTTCAATCCACGCTAACATTTTACCCCCAACTCCATGTACCTTAATCTTTTGCAGCAAGTGTTTGTGAGGCACCTTATCAAACGCCTTCTGGAAATCTAAAAACACCACATCCACCAGTTCCCCTCTGTCAATCGCACTCGTTACATCTTCATAAAAATCCAGTAATTTCGTCAAACACGACTTTCCCTTCGTGAATCCATGCTGTGTCTGCTTGATTGAACCGTCCTTTTCCAGGTGTCCTGCTATTTCTTCCTTAATGACAGATTCCAGCATTTTCCCAACTACAGATGTTAAGCTAACCGGTCTGTAGTTACCTGCCTTTTGTCTACCTCCTTTTTTAAACAGTGGTGTTACATTAGCTGTTTTCCAATCAGTTTGCACCTCCCCAGAGTCCAGCGAATTTTGATAAATTACAACTAATGCATCATTTGCTCTAGGTATGACTGCAAGCAGCGCAAAGTTCTTGATTAATACCCCTACATTTAAGTCTAAATCAGTAATACACCACAAATAGCAAGGGCCCCAGTACAGAGCCCTGTGGAAACAGACTCTCAGCTACAGAAACGTCCCTCTACCAACATTCTTTCTTGTCGTCTCTTGGCTAATTTTGGATACAATATGCTATTTCCCCTTGATTCCCTTACTTTCTTGTCTAATGTGATATGAGAGACCTTACATGCTATTTGCTAAAGTCCAAATAGACCACATCAAATGTCTCATCAATACTCCTGGTTACCGCCTCAAATAATTCGATTAAATTTGTCAAACACGATCTTATCTGGGACCTGATGTCTTACCCATTTTAGGTAGAGGCAGCCTATCAAATATGTCCTTCTCATCTCTTTTAAGTTGGTAAATGTGTAGAGGACTGATGCAAACCCACATGTTTTCCAACTGGAAACCATGGATGAACAGTGATAAGATGCCAAAGGACAGTACCAGATCAAGCTAGAGTCCCAGGCTAACCACATGGACCCCTGCCAGCTATGACAAGGCTATAAGATGAAGGAATGTAAAATCACTGGCTCCAACGCACCCCTCCCTGATGAGCTCAATGCATTCTATGCCCAGTTTTGAGCAAGAGGTCAGTGAGAGCACACTCTCCACCCTGGAAGCATCAGGCAACTTGTCTGCAATGGTGACCTCAGATTCGTCAGAATCAATTCCAGCCTCCCGGAGTGCCTGGATCCATTGCAGTTCGCCTACTGCCGCAACAGGCCCACAGCAGACGCCATATCCCTGGCCCTACACTCAACCCTGGAACACCTAGATAACAAGGACACCTATTTTTCCATAAAAGTTGCATATCAGGAGATGGGAACTTGGTGAAACTGCAATCACAAGGAAAGCTGTACTGAACAAACTGATGGAACTGTGGGTTGACAAATGTCCAGGTCCTGATAGTGGCAAATGAGGCCGTGGATGCATTGCTATCAATTCTCCAAAATTCACCAGATTCTGGAGGGGTTCCATTAGACTGGAAAGTAGCAAATATAATCCCACTATTCAAGAAGGAAGGCAGAAAACAGGGAACTAGAGACCAGTTAGCTTGATGTTTGTCACGGGAAAGGTCTTAGAATTGATCATTAGAGAGGTCATAGCTGGACACCTAGATAAATTCAAAGCAATCGAAAAGAGTCAACATGGTTTTGTTAAAGGGAAATTATGTTTAACCAGTTTATTTGAGTTACTTGAAGGAGTCACATGTGCTGTGGATGAAGGGAAGTCTGTAGGCATTGTGTAATTGGATTTCCAGAGGCATTTGATAAGATGCCACATCAAATGTTACTGTGGGGAAAAAAAAGCTCCTGGTGTCGAGGTAACATGTTGGCATGGACAGAAAATTGGCTTGTTGGCAGAAGACAGAGTATGCATAAATGGGTCTTTCTTTGATTGGCAGGATGTGACAAGTGGAGTCCCGCAGGGACCTCAATGTTTTACAGTTTACATCAATGACTTAGATGAGGGGAGTGAAGGCATTGTAGCCCAGTTTGCAAATAGCACAAGAAATTTGTTGAGTGAACATTCTCTAAACACAACTGGAAGCAAACAAACAGTGGTTGATGCGAAAAGTAAAACAAGGGAATCTAGATAACGATTGAAAGCGTTAAAATATTTGGATCCATAGATAGTAAAGTATTTTGTGAGAAGGAGTTTGCAGATAAGATTCAGAGCCATCCAGCAAAGGCCCTTCGGCCTGTCGAGCCTGCGCCAACAATATCTACCACTAAACACATGCTAATTCCATTTTCCTGCACTCCAGATCCTGAACGATCTTAACAAGGTGGACATGGAATGGACATTTTCCCTTGGAGGCATGTCCATAACTAAGGGGCAATATTTTAAAATTTGGCATCATCATTTTAGGACATTGATGAGGAGAATTTTTTTTGTCTGAGGGCTGTGTGACTTTGAAACTGTTTGCCTCAGATGGCAGCGGAGGCAGGATCACTGAAACTTTTTAAGGCAAAGGTGGATAGATTCTCTTTAGGCAAAAGAATCAAAGATTATCGGGGGAAATGGAAACGTGAACCTCGAAACACAAACAGATCAGCCATGATCTTATTGAATTCGGAGCAGACTCATGGGGCCAAATGGCCTACCTGTGCACCTATTTCATATGTTCATATATTCATATATAAATACTGTGGCTACAACAGCAAGTCAGAGGTTGGGAATTCTGCTGTGAGTAACTCACCTCCTAACTTCCCAAAGCCTGTTTCCCATCTTCAAGACACGTGATTTCAACCTTTGTAGACACCAAAAAACTTAGAAATATGTGAACCAAGAGGAGGATAGGGCAGAACTTCAAAAAGATAAACAATGGGCGTACAAATGGCACTTGAAGTTTATTGCAGGAAAATGTGAAGTGATGAATTTTGATTGGGAGAATGGGGAGACATAATTTAGAATAAATGCTTCAATTCTAAAGGGCATGCAAGAGCACTTGGATGTGTATGTCTATAAATTATTGAAGGTGGCAGGTCAGTTTGAGACCGCAGGTAATAAAGTATAGAGTATTCTGGACTTAATTAAAGGGGCACCAGAGCAAGGAGGTTATGCTGAACTTGTATGAAACGCTGATTCAGCTTCAGCTGGAGTGTTATGTCCAGTTCTGGATGCCACACTTTAGGAAAGATGTGGAGGCTTTAGAAAGAATGCAGAAAAGATTCACAGGGATGGTTACAGTAATGAGGAACTTCAGTTATGTAAACAGATTGGAGCAAAGAAGTTGAGAGGAGATATAATAGAGGTGTCAAAATCAAGAGGGTCTGGACAGAATAGAGTGGGAGAAACTGTTTCCATTAGAAGGATCATTCAGTATGTGGATGGCCTGACTAGAGGGGGGGGGGGGGGGGGCAAAACTTGACCTCAGTGATCAGTGCTGGGCCCACTGTTATTTGTCATTTATATTAATGATTTGGATGAGAATATAGGAGGCATGGATAGTAAGTTTGCAGATGACACTAAGATTGGTGGCATAGTGGACAGTGGAGAAAGTTATCTCCAATTGCAGCGGGATCTTGATCAATTGGGCCAGTGAGCTGGTGAATGGCAGATGGAGTTTAATTTAGACAAATGCGAGGTAATGTATTTTGGTAGATTGAACCAGGGCAGGACTTACTCAGTTAATGGTAGGGCGTTGGGGAGAGTTACAGAACAAAGAGATCTAGGGGTACATGTTCATAGCTCCTTGAAAGTGGAGGCACAGGTGGACAGAGTGGTGAAGAAGGCATTCGGCATGCTTGGTTTCATCGGTCAGAACATTGAATAAAGGAGTTGGGACGTCTTGCTGAAGTTGTACAAGACATTGTTAAGGCCATACTTGGAATACTGTGTGTAATTCTGGCCACCCTATTATAGAAAGGATATTATTATAGAAAGACTGCAGAAAAGATTTACTAGGATGCTCCCAGGACTTTAGGTTTAAGATGAGAGAAGGGAGATACAGAAGTGTCCAGAGGGGCAATTTTTTCACACAGAGGATGGTGAGTGTCTGAAACAAGCTGCCAGCTGTAGTAGTAGAGGCAGGTACAATTTTATTTTTTAAAAAGCATTTAGATAGTTGCATGGGTACAATGGGTATAGAGGGATATGGGCTAAATGCGGGCAATTGGGATTAGTTTAGGGTTTAAAAAAAGGGCAGCATGGAAAGTTGGGCCGAAGGGCCTGTTTCCATGCTGTAAACGTCTATGATTCTATGGTCAAGGACTAGGGGGCATAGATTTAAGGCAATTGGTAAAGAAGCAAACATGCCATGAGCAAAACCTTCCCCATGCAGTGAATGGCTAGGATCTGGAATGCACTGCCTGTGTTTGTGGAGGAAGTCGGTTCAATCGAAGTATTCAAAAGGAAATAGGATCATGATTGGAAAAGCAAATCCAGGAAATTGTCCCTGTCAAGAACCAGCATGAACATGATGGGCTTAATGGCCTCCTCCTCTGCTGTAAACATTTTAAGATTCCCAGAATTGAAGACAGGACTCCAAATGGGATTGAACCGCTGTTGCCGTTACAACTGAGCTTGAACTCCAGTAGTCTGTGTGTACACGTTCTCCATCCTCTCACCCTGCTTTAACACTGGTGCAACGATCAGTGGGAGACGCACAAGGCCTCATGGAGCAAGTTTTTAGTCAATAACTGAATCCAGGAGTGAGGAAATTATACACAAAAGCTAGAGATCGCAGCACCAGGGTTGACAGAGGTCAAGCTGCAGTCAGGAGTATGTCAACTTTTAAATCTTTGCTCTCCCCAAGTTCAACTCAGTACTCCATTGAATTACAGAGCGTCCTCTTCCAACCCTAATCCTGACGCTATTTATGATCTGGCCACTAGAATGTGCGCACAAACTATTTGGTGGGAATCATTCCATTCCATTTGCTCCTCAACCTAACAGTATGTGTTAGAGCTTGATAGGTCTTTAAATGGCTACTAGAAACATTCGAAACAGGAGGGGCCATTCAGCCCAACAAGCCTTGTTTTAATTCACTTTTGGGATGTCAGCATCACTGGCAAAGCCAGCATTTATTGCCCATTCCAAACTGAGTAACTTGCTGGGCCATTTCAGAGGGCAGTTCAGAGTAAGCCACATTGCAATGGCTCTGGAATTAAATGTAGACTAGTCCAGTTAAGGATAGCAGATTTCATAGAACATAGAAAAACTACAGCACAAACAGGCCCTTCGGCCCTCAAGTTGCTCCAATCATATCCCTACCTACTAGGTTCACCTATAACCCTCAATCCTTTTCAGTCCCATCCAGATGTCTCTTAAAAGACTCTATCGAATTTGCCTCCACCACCACTGACGGCAGCCGATTCCACTCACTCACCTCCCTCTGAGTGAAAAACTTACCCCTGACATCTCCTCTGTACCTGCTCCCCAGCACCTTAAACCTGTGTCCTCTCGTAACAACCATTTCAGCCCTGGAAAATAGCCTCTGAGAATCCACCCGATCAATATCTCTCAACATCTTATACATTGCTATCAGGTCACCTCTCATCATTCATCTCTCCAAGGAGAAAAGACCGAGCTCCCTCAACCTATCCTCATAAAGCATGCCACCTAATCCAGGCAACATCCTTGTAAATCTCCTCTGCACCCTTTCAATGGTTTCCACATCCTTCCTGTAATGAGGCGACCATTTCCTTCCCTGAAGGACATTAGTGAGCCAGATGGGTTTTTACAACAATCAACATCAGTTACATGGTCACCATTACTGAGTTTCAATTCACCAGCTCCGGGTGGGCGGGGGGTGGGGGTGGAGGGAGGGTTGGCTGCTGGGCTTTACCTCTTTTGCTAGCTTTCTTGCTGTGGTTGGGTTGCCCGCTCATGTCCTGCAAACGTTTTTCCAGCTCTTTCTTCTTCTCCACAGTAAGGTCCTCCTTTGTTTTGCCGACACTTTTCTTTGATGATGCAGCTAAATCACAAAAGGTCAATCATTAAGTGTGACACAGCAATTAGTTCCCAAAACCACAGAAGCCACAATGCATCATCTTACCAAATACATTTCCTCCCTTCAGCTCAGTCAACAGATCAAGGATTCAAAGGACTCCGCAATCCCAATAGACACTCAGAAATCCTGCAGGAGTGCCGCACCACCAGAGGGTCAGTGCAGAGGGAGTGCCGCACTGTCAGAGGGTCAGTACGTAGAAACATAGAAAAACTACAGCACAATTCAGGCCCTTTGACCCACAAAGTTGTGCCGCACATGTCCCTACTTTAGATTAGTAGTTTACCTATAACCCTCTATCTTACTAAGTTCCACGTACTTATCTAAACGTCTCTTAAAAAACCCTATCGAATCTGCCTCCACCACCGTTGCCAGCAGCCGTTTCCACTCACCCACCGTTCTCCAAGTGAAAAACTTAACCCTGACATCTCCTCTGTACCTACTCCCCAGCACCTTAAACCTCTGTCCTCTTGTGGCAACCATTTCAGCCCTGGGAAAAAGCCTCTGACTACCCATTCGATCAAAATCTCTCAACATCTTATACACCTCTATAGGTCACCCCTCGCTCCCCAATCCAGGCAACATCCTTGTAAATCTCCTCTGCACCCTTGCTATGGCTTCCACATCCTTCCTGTAATGAAGTGACCAGAACTGAGCACAGTATTCCAAGCGGGGTCTGACCAGGGTCCTATATAGCGGCAACATTATCTCTCAACTCCTAAATTCAATTCCTCGATTGATGAAGGCCAGTACACCATACGCCTTCTTAACCACAGCCTCAACCTGCGCAGCTGCTTTGAGCGTCCTATGAACTCTTCTGATCTTCCACCCTGCCAAGAGTCCTACCATTATTATTATATTCTGCCATCCTATTTGACCTGCTGAAATGAACCACTTATTACTGCGGGTCAAGGGTACTTTCTGATTCAGGCAAAAATGCTACTAACTGAGCTACAGCTAGCACTTCAAGATTGGATACCAGATGCATAGATTTTAATTCATTCGAAAGTTCGTATATACCTGAGAAGTGAAAGTTTGCTAGGGTCTGGAATTGTTGCCTGGGCCAGTGGCAGACTGACTAAGTGTCAATATTCAAACAAGGCAACAAGCCCGATCTGAGAGATAATCTGCCTATTCCCGGGGGGCGGGGGCGGGGGGGTGTTATCCTTCAGTCCCCAGGTGAACACAAAGACACTGAATGGGTTCTTTCAGGTCAGTGGAGACACCCAACGCAGCTTTTGACAAAGATTTCTCCCAGCAATCCAGATGAATTCAGTTCAGAGGGATGTTATTAGGTTAGTGGAGGAAGGCAACCTGGTTGATGTTGTATACCTGGTAATGGGGGCCGGTTACTACTGGAATCCCACAGGGATCGGTGTTGGGGCTGCTGCTCTTCATCTCTACCACTGAACATGTCGGGGGAAGTGTCTGCAAGTTTGCGGTTGAAACAAAGATAATGACCTTTGATGAGAAAAATAAGATTACAAGCAGATCGAGACGCAAAGGTGAACAGGTCCATGACACAGCAAACAGATCAGTCTAACATGACACATGTACAAATGCAGAAAATTGACAAGTTGGAGAAAGACCAAGATGTCCCAATCGATGTATCTCCACCAGTACCACAAGACCACAATGCCAGACTGTTAAACACATTAAAACACACAATTAAATACGAACCAATTACATAACTTTTTTGTCATTCATTATTGGGATGTGGGTGTCACTTGCAAGGCCAGTCCCACTTCTCGTTGCCCTTGAGAAGCTGGTCATGGCCTTTATCCTTAATGTTTAATAAAACGAGGAATTTGCTGGGTCACTTTACATGAGTCATGTTGGTGTGTGACAGGAGTCACATCTCAGCTCAGGCTGGGTTGAAATGGCAGGATTTTTCCTTAAGAACATTTGTGACCCTGTTGGGTTTTCCAGATAATATGACAGCTTCCTGGTCATTTTTAGTGATCCCAGATTTTTAAAAACAGGATTCAAACTGCTGTTACCTGGATTGCCATGATATGGAGATGCTGGCGTTGGACTGGGGTAGGCACAGTGTTATTATCTGGACCATTAGTGGAGGAATGAACAACCACACATCCAGAACTGTTTGTGGAAGACTTGAATTGAAACTTCAGGGAGATAAGGACAGGGCGATGGGACCTCAATTCACAGGTGTGGGCAAGAGTCTATATTCTGAAGAGGAGATTGGCTCAATGGACCAGGGTCAGTTCATAGAATGGACTGTATTCTGCAGCAAAATATCTGCACGTTCACATCAAAAGCAGCAAATTAAAAACATTTATCACATATTTGAGTTCCAATTCTTTATCAGTTGCAACATTCAATTAACAGGCTCCACATTTATTTACTGAGACAAAGACTCAAAACAGGTTGGATAACTTTACCCTTAAGCTTACTGCAAGGCTGCTCTCTCAGCCCACACTTTCCTGTCCGATATAGTTCTAGCCTCAGAGAGAGCAGGAAGCATCAGGCTCTGTCTCTGTCCATCCTGAGACAGTGCTCTCTATCAGGTCAGCATGTCCAGGTGCTGGAAATGACAGCAGCACCCTCTGAGTTGGGCAAGATGGACAAGGAAAGTGGAGAAAGCCAGAGCTCGCTGGCCTAACTGCTCTGCACTGATTCCTTCTCAATGACTATTAGGGATGGTGCATAAATGCTGGTCTGGCCAGCAGTAACAATGTGCTGTGAATGAATAAATAAAAAAACAATGTTTTAATGCATGAGAACAAGATTTGACGTCCATGGCCCCTCATTGATAGAAAATGGTAACCGGGTGAAGATAGGCTGCTGCTTCCAGGTGTCCCACCCCTTTCAGAGAGAATGAATGAAACATAAAACTATGCAATCCAAGCACACATGCTCCAAGCTAATATTTCAAGCTCCAAGCACACAACCCATTGCAATGTTACACGTTTCAAACAACATAACGTGACGTTATGATTTTCCAGTATGCGTGATCAATGTGAAGCATTACAAGTCCCAAATAGTTTCACTTACTGTATGATTTTCTTTGCTTTTTCTGTAAACAAGACTTGACGTATCGTTCCAGTTCACGTAGAGTGGTGGGCTTCAGAGTTTCAAAGTCTATTTCAATCTCATCAGGATTGGAGTCCCTGAGAGAGGGCTCCCTCGACTGAATGATGTGCACCACACGGCCCAGTTTTTCACCTGGCAACTTGTTGATGTCGAGGCTCAGCTGACGTTTCTCATCATACGACATTGGCTGAGCTTCCTCTTCCTCTTCAGAATCATCCACTAGAGCAGCCGGCTTTGCAGCTTTCTTCAGGGATCTGAACATGAGCAAGAGACAGAATTATTCTAGGCCAAAGGAACGAAGGGATGTGCAATACCTTACATCCTCGGGCTGTTTAACTACTCACAACAAACAAGTAACTTTGCAAATGCAGTCACTGCAAATCATTCATTACTGACATGGAGTCAAACCAGGGGTGAACGGGAAGGGGGTGGCAGACGGATCGCGAAAGGGCATGTGGTGGGGAATCAGTGAGGGGCATGCGGATGGAGTGGGGGGGGGGGGGAGGTGTTGAGGGGTTGGATGGGGTATAGAGCACTAACAAAGGATGAAAAAAAATCAAAATTGCCAAATTAGGACCAAGAAGCTAAGTGTGAGTATGTATCACTCCAGGGGGTAACTGAATCATGTTCTAAGATCCCAGGAAAGGACATTGCAGGTGATCAACTCCATGGCCCCGGGACAACATATACTGTGTTTCTCGTGATAGGCGGTGCCGGGGAAGGGGTGGGGGTGGTGAGAGGAGTAATTAACAAACAAATTATAACTTCAACACACACTACACAGTATATTGCAGTTATAACCAAAACAGAGTCCAAGTATCTCAACAACCTATGTCAGACTCCTATTTATTGATTGCAGTTCAGCCTTCAACACCATTATTCCCATGAGACTCATCTCAAAACGCCTTGGCCAGGGCCTTGGCTCCTCCCTCTGCTACTGGATCCTGAATTTCTAACTCACAGACCACAATCAGTAAGGACAGGCAACAACACCTCCCCCACGATCATCCTCAACACCGGTGCCCCACAAGGCTTTGTTCTCAGCCCCCTACTATACTCCTTATACATTTATGACTATGCAGCCAAATTCCCTTCCACTTGATTTTCAAGTTTGCTGATGACACCACCGTAGTGAGTCGGATCTCAACAATGACAAGGTGGAGTACAGGAATGAGATAGAGAATCTGGTGAACTGGTGTGGCAACAATAATCTCTCCCTCAATGTGAACAAAACCTAAGAGATAGTCATCAACTTCAGGAAGCACAATGGAAGACATATCCCTACATCAATGGGGATGAAGCAGAAATGGTCGAGAGTTTCATATTTTTAGGTGTCAGGCCACCAACAACCTATCGTGGCCCCCCCCACCCCACGCTGACACTATATTAAGAAAGCCCGCCAATGCCTCTGCTTTCTCAGAAGACTAAGGAAATTTGGCACGTCAGCTACAACTCTCACCAACTTTTACAGATGCACCAGAGAAAGCATTCTTTTTGGTTGTATCACAGCTCGCTATGGCTCCTGCTCTGCCCAAGACCGCAAGAAACTACAAAAGTTCGTGAATGTAGCCCAGTTCATCACACAAACCAGCCTCCCACCCACTGACTCTGTTTACACTTCCTGATGCCTCGGCAAAGCAGCCAGCATAATTAAGGATCCCATACCCCAGACATTCTCTCTTCCACATTAGTCTGTCGGGGAAAAGATACAAAAGTCTGAGGTCATGTACCAACCAAGTCAAGAATATTTTCTTCCCTGCTGCTGTCAGACTTTTGAATGGACCTACCTCACATTAAGTTGATTTTTCTCTACACTCTAGCTATGACTGTAACACTACATTCTGCACGCTCTCATTTCCTTCTCTGAACAGTAGGTTTTTTCTGTATGGCACGCAAAAAGCAATACTTTTCACTGTGTACCAATACATGTGACAATAATAAATCAAAATCAAACCAACCCAGACATCAGTAACACGGAGTCAAAATCTTTGAAAAAGGGAAGCGGCCCTGCGGTCAGAATTTTGGGGGAGAGATAGAAAATTAGGAAGCAAGACTTTAAAAGTTGTAATCTCCAGATGTCTCCCTGTGCCAGGCGCAAGTTAGTACAAGAATTGGAAGACAGTTGACTGCAAAGTTGGAAAGATGGTGGAAAGAAAAGGCTTTAGATTCTTTAGGGCTAAAAGGGGTCATGAAAAAGCACTGGCCAGCAGGATTAAGGAAAATCCCATGGCATTTTATACATATATAAAGAGCAAGAGGGTAGCCAAGGAAATGGTTGGCCCACTCAAGGACAAAGGAGGGAATCTATGTGTGCAGCCAGAGGAAATGGGCAAGGTATTAAATGAGTACTTTGCATCAGTACTCACCAAAGAGAATGAATGAGTCTAATAAAGGATGTGTAGATAGTTTGAGTCATACTGAAATCAAAAAGGTGGTGGTATTGGGGTTCTTGAGAAACATTCTTGAAAAACAAGTCCCCAGAGCCTGATGGGATATACCACAGAATACTGAGAGAGGCAAGGGAGGAAATTGCTGGGGCCTTGAGAGAAATCTTTGTATTCTCACTGGCTACAGGGGAGGTCCCAGAGGACTGGAGAATAGCCAATATTGTTCCTTTCTTTAAGGAGGTTAGCAAGAATAATCCAGGTAATTACAGGCCGGTGAGCCTTACATCAGTGGTAGGGAAATTATTGGAGAGGATTCTTCGAGACAGGATTTATTCCCACTTGGAAATAAGTGGATGTATTAGTGAGAGGCAACATGATTTTGTGAAGGGGAGGTCCTGTCTCACGAGCTTGATCGAGTTTTTCGAGGAAGTGACAAAGATGATTGATGAGGGTAGGGCAGTGGATGTTGTCTACATGGACTTCAGTAAGGCCTTTGACAAGGTCCCTCATGGCAGGCTGGTGCAGAAGGTGAAGTCACACGGGATCAGAGGTGAGCTGGCAGGATGGATACAAAACTGGCTCGGTCAAAGAAGACAGAGGGTAGCAGTTGAAGGTGTGTTTCTGAATGGAGGGCTGTGACAAGTGGTGTTCGTCAGGGACCTTTGCTGTTTGTAATATATATATAAATGATTTGGAGGAAAATGTAACTGGATTGATTAATAAGTTTGCGGATGACACAAAGGTTGGTGGATTTGCGGTTAGCGATGAGGACCATCAGAGGATACAGCAGGATATACATCAGTTGGGGACTTGGGCAGAGTGATGGCAGATAGAGTTTAATCCGGACAAATGTGAGGTAATGCATTTTGGAAAGTCTATCACAGATAGGAAAGTCTATTACAGATAGGAAATATACAGTAAATGGCAGAACCCTTTAGAGTATTGACAGGCAAAGGGATCTGGGTGTACAGGTACACAGGTCACTGAAAGTGGCAATGCAGGTGGAGAAGGTAGTCAAGAAGGCATACGGCATGCTTGCTTTCATCAGCCGGGGCACTGAGTTTTAAAAATTGTCAAGTCATGTTGCAGCTTTATGGAATCTTAGGCCGCGCTTGCAATATAGTGTTCAATTCTGGTCGCCACACTATCAGAAGGATGTGGAGGCTTTGGAGAGGGTACAGAAAAGATTTACCAGGGTGTTGCCTGGTATGGAGGGCATTAGCTATGAAGAGAGGTTGGAGAAACTTGGTTTGCTCTCTCTGGAGTGACAGAGGATGAGGGGAGACCTGATAGAAGTCTACAAGGTAATGAGAGACATGGACAGAGTGGATAGTCAGAAGCTTTTTCCCAGGGTGCAAGAGTGAATTTCTAGGGGGCACAGGTTTAAGGTGCGAGGGGAAAGGTTTAAAGGAGATGTACGAGGCAGATTTTTTACACAAAGCAATGTGGGTGCCAGGAACTCATTGCCGGAGGAGGTAGTGGACTATTGGAAAATGTAGATAGCATTAGAGTAGGGAATAGTAAGTTAGTTGGTAGAGTCTGAGAAAAGAGAAAATAATAAGAGACTAAATTTGAATTACTGTACATGTATGTGAATACACAGAGTGTGGAAAATTAGATTGGTGAATTACAGGCACAAATTACCATGTGGAAATACAATGCTCTGGCTATAGCACAAACCTTGTCAAAGAGCAGAACTGAGTGTTAAATCTGCTGAGATACAAGATGATGTGGACTCGGGTAAAACAGAAAGAAATCTCACAACACCAGCTCCCACCCACCCAACAAAGGAACAATGTGTTCCGAAAGCTTGGGGCATTTGCTACAAATAAATTTGTTGGACTTTAAGCTGGTGCTGAGAGATTTCTTTCTGGATACAAAATGCTCAGGAAAGAGAAAAGTAGGCAGTGTAGCTATATTGATGAAGAGAATGGTGGTGCTGGAGAAAGAGGATGACTTAGAGAGGTCAAGGACAATTTATTTGGCTATAGCTAAGGAACAAAAGAGATGCAATTACATTGCTTGGCGTCGTCTGCAGGATACACGAGGAATGTAGACCAACCTGCTGGGAAATTACAGAGAGGTGCTAAAACTATAGAGTACTTAAAATGGGGGACCTTATTTTCCAAATATAGATTGGGATAGCAGAGTTCCTACACTATGTTCAGGAAACATTTCTTGTCCTACAAGGAAGGCAGCAACACCAGACTGGGTTCTTGCAATGACGTGGGTCAAGTAAATCAAGTAGCAGCAGGAAAACATTTAGGGAACAGTGAAAGGTTTAGGATAACTGTGGAAAAGGACATTCCACAGCAAGAAAAGTTAACTGGAGGAAAGCCAACATCAATGCATTAAAAACAGACCTGGGCCGAATAAATTGGAGTCAAATGTTGGCAGGGAAAACAGCAGCTGATAGATGGGCTACCTTCAAAAGGATAATTCAGTCACAGTCAGGGTCTATTCCCTCAAAGGGGAGGAGCAGAGCAAACAAATCCAAAGCTCCCTGGATGACGAAAGAGATAGAAACTAAGATAAAGAAGAAAATGTGCGCTTATGACGGCTGCCAGGTAGAAAATACAGTTGAGATTCAGGCTGAAAGCAGAAGGTTCAGAGGGGAGGTGAAAAAGCAAATAAGAGAAGAGGGAATATGAAAAGAGGCTGGCAGCTAACATAAGGGAATCCCAAAGTCAAGTCTTCTATAGACACCTAAATAGTAATGGGTTGTAAAAGTAGTAGGGATGATAGAGAATCAAAACTGGGATTGATAAACAAAGGCAGAGGGCATTACCGAGGTATGAAATTAATATTCTGCCACTGTCATACTAAGAAAAACAGAAAATTCAGGAGGAGTCAATTCGGCCCTTTGAGCCTGCTCCGGCATTCATTTTGATCATGTCTGAATATCAAATTCAAAATCCTGACCCACCCCACCTCCCCCCATATTCCTTTAGTCCCAAGAACTATATCTAATTTCTTCCTGAAAATCTGACAACGTTTTTGGAGGAGAACGTTACCCAGGCCATGGTAAAAGAGGTGGAATTCAGACATCAGAGGGTTTAAGATTGACACGGTGGTGATTTTGGATCAGTGATTTGTACTGCAGGTTAGAACATAGAACACTACAGCACAAACAGGCCCTTCGGCCCACAAGTTGCGCCGATCACATCAACACGTATCTATAACCCCCAATCCCATAAAACCCCATATACTCATCCAGAAGTCTTTTAAAAGACCCCAGCGAGTTCGCCTCCACCACCACTGACGGCAGCCGATTCCATTCACTCACCACCCTCTGAGTGAAAAACTTACCCCTAACATCACTTCTGTACTTTCCTCCCCGAAAGGTTGATCAGGCACTGGGATCAGATGAGATGCATCCAAGTATACTGTGAGAAGTGAGAGTGGGAATTGTGGAGGCGCTGCCTAGAATTTTTCAGTCTTCCTTAAGAGTCAGGGGTGGCGCCAGAGAACTGGAGAATTGTAATCCTACCTTAACCCTCGTTCAAAAAAGGGTTTAAAAATATGCTGAGAACCTACAGGCCAGTCATTTAACTTCAGTGATGAGAAAATTCTGTTGACGTGGTGTACATGGACTTCCAAAAGAGGGTTTGACGCAGTGCTGTGCAACAGGCTTGTGAGAAAAATGTTATTTGTTCATGGAATGTGGGTGTCACTGGCTAGGCCAGCATTTACTGCTCATCCCTCATTGCCCTTGAGAAGATGGTGTTGAGCTGACTTCCTGAACCATTGCAGTCCAAGTGGAGACACCCACAGTGCCACGTTGAGCTTCTTGAATGTTGGTGGAGCAGGGCAAGTGAAGAATGTTCCAATACTCCTGATTTGCATTTTGTAGATCGTTGTCAGACTATGGGGTGAGTTACTCGCTGCACAATTCTTGGCCTCTGACCTCTCCTTTCGGCCACAGCATTTATATGGCAAGTCCAGTTATAGCTCATGGAATAAAGGAACATGGATATAGAATTCATTGAGAGTGTCATGGTTAATGGATGCTTCTCAGGCTGGAGATTTGTGGTGGAGTTCCCTTGGGGTCAGTTCTGAGAATACTGCTTCTCCTGATATATAATGTCTCACTCTTTGAAGAGGTTAGGTGGATTGGCCATGGTAAATTACCTCTTAGTGTCAGCGGGATTAGCGAAGTAAATCTATGGGTTAGGGCCTTGGCCTCCTGTTGCACTACATAGATTCGACATGATACAAAACTCAGATGTAAACCTTCAAAAGGACATTGACAAGTTTGTGGAACAGCCAGACAGGTGGCAAATGAAGTTCAATGCAGAGAAATATGAAGTGGTTCATTTTGTTAAAAAGAACAAGGTGAGTCAGAATAAAACAAGTGGTACAATTTAAAAGGGAGTGTAGGAATAAAGGAACCTGGGTGTACATATGTATACGTAAAGATACATGGCAGGTCAGGTTAATAAAGCATACAGTATCCTGGCTTTTAGTAGGGCTGAGAATACAAGGAAGTTACGTTGAACTTTTATAAGTTGCTAGCTCAACCTCAGCTGCAGTACTGTATCCAGTTCTCGGGCGCTGCATGAACAGTGTAAAATTAGGAAAGAGAATGCAGAAAAGATTCATGAGAATAGTTTGTGGGATGAGGAACTTCAATTCTGAAGATAGACTGGAGAAGTTGGGGCTGTTTTCCTTCAAGAAATGAAGGTTGAGATGAGATTTGATCGAGGTATTAAAAATCATAAGGAATCTGAACAGAGTAAATTGGGAACATTTGAATGTTCCAACTTGTGAAAGGATCAAGAATGTAACAGCACAGCTTTAAAGTAATTAGTAAAAGAGCAATTGTACTACAAGGAAAATTTTTTCACCCAGGGTATGGTTTGGATCTAGAATGCACTGCCTCAGAGTGTGGTGGAGGCAGGTTCAACTGATTCCCTGAGAAGTGAATTAGACTGTTATCTGAAATGGCGAAGTCTGCATGGTTGCAGTGAGAGGGCAGGAGACAAGGTGAGTTGTTCACTTGGAGAGTTGCTGCAGACACACGGATTTTTTCCTGTTCTGATAAACATTTCTGCTTTACTGCATTTAAAATCCATCTGGTCACTTATTGGCCTGTCACATTTCACCACAGAAGGAAAATTCCCACTCCCATCCCTCCTTCTTCACAGTCCTTCAGCTTCGAGGCTGACTTGCTTCCTCTCTGGGGAGGTGGGTTCTCTGCAGTGGCTGAATAGTCCAATCTTGGAGCCGCAGACCCTGCCACAGGTTTGGCAGGTGATGTTTGATGAGGTGGGTAGGTGGGATACGCTGGATTCTGCGCTCTCTTTTTGTTACACTTGTCTTCTGTGTGCTCCACCCGGTGACACTCAAGGTGATTGGCACCTTCGCTGATGCTTCTTCTCCAGTTTGTGTGTTCTAAACAAGTGATTCCCACATGTTGGTGGGGATGTTTCATTTATTTATGGAAGATTTGAGAGTGTCCCTGTAGCATTTCCACTGCTCTCCTAGTGATTGCTTGCCATTGAGGAGCTCGGAGAAGAACATCGGTTTTGGGAGTCTCGTATCGGACAGGTGGACAATGCAGCTGCCCATTGCAGCTGGTTGAGTATGTCCGGGCCTCAATACTCAGGATATTGGCCTGGGAGAGGTCACTGAGTCACACTGATATGCTTATCCTGTCAGTGGGTTTATAGGATTTTGAGGAGGCAACATAGGTGATATCTCTCCAGGGGTTTGAGGTGTCTGCTTTACATTGTGCATGTTTCTAATGCGTACAGAATGGCAGGAACCACGGCCACTCCGTTGACAGTGAGCTTGGTACAGGGTTTGAGATCTCAGTCTTCAAACACTCTTCCTCAGGCATCCGAAGACTGCACTGTCACATCAGAGTCAGTGTTGGATTTCATCGTCGATGTCTGCTTACGCCGAGGGGTCACTCCCAAGGTATGGGAAATGATCCGCTTTGTCCAGAGGTTCACCGTGGATCTTGATATTTGGGGATCAGTTTTATGTAGGAGTGGGCTGGGAGAGAACCTTTTTGTTTTCTGGATGTTTAGTCTGAGGTCCATTCTCTCATACACCTCAGTGAACATGTTGAGGATAGTTTATAGCTCGATGTATGAATGTGTGCACACGTAGGCATTGTCTGCGTACTGCAGCTCGATGACAGAAGTTGGGGTGCTTTTGCTTCTGACCTGGAGGCTTCAGAGGTTGAAGAATTGCCCGCTTGTCTGTTTGGTTAGCTCCACTCCAGTGGGAGCTTCAGGTTGTTGGGGGTGGAATGTTGCTGTGAGAAAGATGGAGAAGAGCGTTGGTGCGATGACACAGCCCCGTCTGACCCGTTTGCACTCGTATTGGCTCTGTGGTGGTTCCGTTGGTGCGGATCACAGCTTATACATCATCGTGGAGTGGGCGGAGAATAGGGATGAATTTCTGCAGGCAGCTGAATTTGTGAAGGATGTTCCACAATTCCTCACAGCTGACAGAGTCGGAGGGGATTTTCACAGTAACTTCAACGTAAGCTTACTTCAGCACTGATAAATAAACTTAAAACATCTCTTTGAGAGATGGAAGGAAGCCATGTAGAACTGCTCTCTGCACAATTCCTGGATTTGTCACGTGAAGAAGATCATGTCTATTGTTCCTCTTGATGGACAGAAGCTGCACAGACTCGTGTAGAAGCCACTGAGGAGGATTCTCGCGATGGCCTTTCCCGTGATGTAGAATAGGGAAATTCCTCTGTAATTTCTGCCCTTGTTCCCTTTCTTGAAAATGGTCACAATTAAGGCATCCCTGAGATCTTCCAGCATGCTCTCTGACTTCCAGGCAAGGGTGATGAGGTTGTGGATTTTTGTCAAGGGTGCCCTTCGGTGGGGTTACCATGTGCGCAGAGGCCTTGTTTGTGCTGTTGGAGGCTCTTTCCACCTTATGGCAAGCTGGGGTTATGATGGCGGGTAGCGTATTACGGGAAGGTGTCGAGGGCACTTGCTGGAGAGAGCACATTGAGGACCTCTTCAACCAAGGCGCAAGCCTTTGACACGAGTGTTGACTACCCTTTTGTCTTTGATGATTGGACCAGGCACTGGGGGGCACTCTGTGGCTCTGGTTCATTGCCAGATTAGCTGTGATGCACCGACTTTTACCAGGATGTTGCCTGGCATGGAGGGGCTGGGTTACGAGGAAAGGTTGGAGAAACTGGGACTATTCTCCTTGGAAAGACAGAGATTGAGGGGGGACATGATAGAGGTATATAAGATACTGAAGGGAATAGATAGAGTTAATAGTGAGAGACTGCTCCCTAGACTGGGTACAAACACGAGAGGTCATGATTTAAGGGTGAGGGGGGAGAGGTATAATTTGGAAGTGAGAAGAAGGTTCTTTACGCAGAGAGTTGTGGGGGTCTGGAACGCGCTACCGAGTAGGGTGGTGGAGGCAGGAACGTTGGACTCGTTTAAGGTTCAGTTAGATAGACACGACTGAAACGAGGATGGAGGGTTTTGGTAGGGGCTATTAAATAAGGTTAGAACCTCGGGAGACACCGGAAAAGCAGGCTTGCAAGATTAACGTTTTTGTCTTTTTATTCCGCAGGTGGAGGTCCACCTCGTGTCAAACGAGGGGCATGCACACGGTGGGTCGTGCGTGGGCTGCTCTTGGAGGTTCCAGGAGTGGCCTAGTACTTCGTGTCGGTGTGTGTGCTTGATCCTAGACCGGTAGACGGGCGCCGCAACAGCTCGGTGACTAGCACTGCTAGCTGTGCAGATACATGGATTTGGGCCTGTGTCTGTGGGAGTTTGCGCATTCTCCCTGTGGTTGCGTGGGTTTCCTCCGGGCGCTCCGGTTTCCTCCCACACCCCAAAGATGTGCTCTTAGGCTGATTGGTTTTACCAAATTGACACTATTCTCCCCTGAATCTGGCTAAGTTAGGGGTTCCATTCGTAGACACGCAGGGTAGAATAGGTGTAGGGTGATGCGGCGGCGCGGGCTCGTTGGGCCGAAGGGCCTGTTTCCCGTGCTGGGTTGTTCTTTGACTGGGTAGGTCTTTCTTGTCAGGGTCTTTCAGTCCAGCGACACTCAGTCTCCTGTGTCAGAGATTTTTCTGCCCCTGCTGGTTTAGGACCAGAGTGATGGAGATGATAGAGTGGGTTAGTCTGTGGGTCAGTCCAGCAGTCATCAGGTCTGGTTGCGGTTTGGGTGATGCAGACATCTTTGCAGTCTCTTGCTCAGATGATGATATAGTCTATTAGGTGCCAGTGCTTGGAGCAGGTGTCATTAGGTCTTCAGCTTATCTCTCAGGGGGAACAGAGTGCTTGAAATGACCAGTATTCGTCTTCCCCACATCCTTCCCATCTTTCCAAAGATTTGCGACTCTCCCGACACAGGTATTGAAGATGCCAAGGAGAATCAGCTCATCTCCGTTTGGGATGCGGGACAGTGATTGGTCAAGATTGGAGTAGAATGCTTCTTCTGTCTTGTCCGTTGGGTCTAGTGTTGGGACAAAGGCGCTGACAGCTGTGATGCGCTGTTTCTGGGGCAGGGTCATGAGACGTTTGGTCAGCTGGCAGGGGAATCTGTTGAGATGTCCAACCAATTTGTTCTTTTTAATGGTGAGATGGACCGCGCAGAGATGACAATTTTCTCCTGGTTTGCCTTTCCAGAAGGTCCATCTGTATGTTGTTCTTCAAGCTGCCTTCTCCTGCCAGTTATGTCTCACTTAGGGTGGTGAAGTCAATATTGTGGCACCAGAGTTCCTGGGCTACAATGGCAGCACAACGTTCAGACCTGTTGCTGTTGGGATTCTCCACAATGGTCCCAAAATTCATTTAGGTGGATGGATTGGGGGTGGGAAGAAGATGCCTGTTCGTGAATTATTTCAACATGTTGGTCATTGCACTCCAACCACACGGTCCCAATGGAACAAGGTCCTGGGCCCAGAGGCAGGGAAATCCAACACGACTGCAGACCAAGCTCTACTGTAGGACAGAGACTAAAACCCACACCATCCTCTAAGCATCAGCCTGCCTGGCAGAGATGGCACTTTTACAGGGTGATGCCATTTTCCCACTTTCTATTGTGTCTTGTAGTCACGCCTCTGCCCACGCGCTTCTCCCCTCAGCTTGCTGCAACCAATGGATTTGTGGTTTACCTATTTGAGCTCCACCCCTATAGCTCCCTCCCATGCTGTTTCACTTCCCCACCTCTCTCCGCACTATTTCTATCTCTGTCACCGCTCCCTCTCCCCACACTGTTTCTATCTCTGTCGCCGCTCCCTCTCCCCGCACTGTTTCTATCTCTGTCACCGCTCCCTCTCCCCGCGCTATTTCTATCTCTGTCGGCGCTTCCCCTCTGTGCTGTTTTAACACACTTCGCTGTTTCACTCTTTTCTATAGCAGAATCTATATCCACCCCTTACCAATCCTCCGTTCCTATGCTCTTTGCTGTCCAACCTTCCCCTCACTCTTTGCCTTTTAATTTCTTCTCTTTGGAATATATTTATTTGATTTTGCTTTGATAGGTCTTTCAATCACTTTCCCCATTCCAGATCACAACCGATTGTAAAGATAAATTCTCAGCTCCCTTCTGGTTCTGCTGTGAATTATCTTCCGTGTCCTTTGTTCACTGAGCCTCCTGCCAGAGGAATTTGATATTAGTTTATATAAATCCCTCATCATTCTAAACATTTGTATTAAATCGCCCCTTCAGCTTATCTCTGTCATTATGGTACAGTGGCCATTCAGCCCATTAAATGCATGCTGGTTCTCTGTAGAATAATCCTATTGGTTGCATTTCCTCACTCCATCCTTAAATAACAACAGCTATTGGGGCAAAGGTACCCTTTTAGAACACTGGCATCCTGCTGCCATGGCCATAGATCTGCAAGTGTGCTTGTGAAGTAGTGTTTGAGTATACTCGGGAATCCAGAGAAAAGGAATCTTGGAAAGTGAGACTAACTCTGTGAAGTGAGCCAGAGTTAAAGCCATCTGAGTGAGAGCGACATTTGAAGAGAATTCCTCTTCAGGATCTCCAAAGATGGAGATTGGAAAACCACACGAGAAAGATGGAATTTCAGTGCAATTGGCTGACTTACAAAGGACTAACGTCTGTGATTTCTTGGGAAATCCACTGACTCTGTCTTGGTCACATCTGTCATTTACTCTGTAGTGTGTGTGTGTTCAACCATAGTTTGTCTGTTAATTTACACGTACCTCATTATTTACCCTGAATGTTAAAGAACATTCATCTTATGTTAAAGAACATAAGATGCATATGGAAATTGTTTTATCTTTCTGAACTTGTACAGTGAAGTTTGTTGTTGCTTCTTCAAAACCAAAGAATCTGATGCTTTATTCCAAAAGTAGATGTTTTAAATCGACAGCCCCCTCCCACCCCCTCAAAGATCTGGCCACAGATCATAACACTACCAAAATCGACAAGTTCACATTTTCCCACATTATATTCCATCCGCTCATTTTTGCCCAATCACTTAATCTGTCTACATCACACTATAAACTCTCTACCTCGTCTTAGCCTCCCATCTTGGTGTCATTGGCAAATTTAGCTACCAGGCAGACATTCGTTGCCTCCATTCAAATCTCTGATATTTATTGTAAATATCTGATAATCTTATTGAACGGTTGAGGTTCCTGAAAGGACTTTATAAGGTGAACGAGTGTTTTATCAAGGCTCAGCATGTCAACCCTGTGTTTGTGTTCAACATTTCTATTTAGGAAATCCGAGATCTGATATGCTCTGCCTAACACAGTCTGCCTCATTATGTCCTGCCACCTTCAAAAGTCTAAGCACACGAACCATGAGATATAGAGGAAGAATTAGGCCACTCGACCTATTGAGTCCGCTCTGCCATTAAATCATGGCTGATAAGTTTCTCAATCCCATTCTCCTGCCTTTTCCCCATAACCTTTGATCCCCTTACCAATCAAGAACCTATCTATCTCTGTCTTAAAAACACGCAGTGACCTAGCCTCCACAGCCTTCTGTGGCAATCAATGCCACACATTCATCACCTCTGGCTGAAGAAATTCCTCCTCATCTTGGCTCTAAAGGGCTGTCCTTTAGTCTGAGGCTGTGCCCTCAGATCCTACTCTCTCCTACCAATGGAAACATCCTCTCCATGTCCATTCTATCCAGGCCTTCCAGTATTTTGTAAGTTTCAATGAGATTCCCCCCCATCCTTCTAAACTGCAGTGAATTCAGACCCAGAGTCCTCAAACACTCCTCATGCGAACCTCCAAGTCCTTATGTACCTGCACACTCCTCAGCACTGTGCCAATAAATTCCATATTGCCTTTCCCCTTCTTACAAAATGCATCACTTCATTTTTCTCTGTATTAAATTCTTTCAGCCTCTTGTTTGCACGTCCTGCTGATTAATCTCCGTCTGTTACAGCCAACAACTATCGTACAAAACTAGGCAGGAGCGTGTGTTGTGAGGAAGATGTAAAGCAGTTACAGGAAAATGGTGTGTTAGCCTTTATCACAAAAAAATTTGAATACAGGAGCAGTGAAGTATTGTTACAATTATACAGGAGCTGGTTTAGACTGCATCTGGAGTACTGTGCAATTTTGGTCCCTTTACCTTAGGAAGGATATTATTGCCACAGGGTGCAATGAAGGTTCACTGGATATGTTCTGGAGATGGCAGGACTGTCTTACAAAGAGAAACTGAGAAAGCTGGGTCTGTACTCTCTGGAAGAATGAGAGATGATCTCATTGAAACTTACAAAATACTTAAAGCAGGGGAGATGCAGGTACGATGTTTCCTTTGGTTGCACAGTCTAGAACCAGGGGACAGAATTTCAAAGTGGGGAAGCCACTTAAGACCAAAACAAGCAGAAATTTCTTTACACAGAGGGCTGTGAATTTTTGGATTTCTCTACCCTAGAGGGCCATGGAAGTTCAGCCACTCAACGTGTTTCAAGTTGAGAGAGATAGATTTCTGATTAACAATGTAAAAGGTTTTGGGGACAGTGCAGGTAAAATGCATTGAGGTGTCAATCAGCCATGATCATATTGAATAACAAAGCAGCTTGATGGGCTGAATGGTCCACTCCTGTTCACTGATTGTTACAATGCTAAGCTTGGTAGCATTTCACTCTTGTATTCTAATATTAAGTCATTTACATACATTAATAAAACCACTATCATAAATCTCGTTTGCCCTCCGTCCATGGGTTCAAAAAATGTGGTGACCAGAACTGAACACAATAGTCAACTGGGGGCCTGTACACTGATGTATAGAGGGTTTAATGTCACTCCCTTGCTTTTGTATTCTCTGCTTCTGTTAACAGATTAAACATGTCTGCAACTCGAGTCACTGTCTAGAGTTACTGGGTGTCGCACCTGGTCAGCGAGCTTGCACTGCCTGACTTCTTGCTGCCGTGTTTCTTGGGCTGTGCTTGCTTGCTTCCCTGAGAGGACTTGCCCTTCTTCTCCTCTTCCACTTTTACTTTGTGTTTTTCCTTCTTTTTTTTCTCCTTTTTCTCTTTCTTCTTCTTTGGTTTGCTGACGGGAGCCTGGGACAGAGCTGCCAGCTGCTCATGAACAGCTTTTAGCTGAGAGACAAGCACAATTCAAATCAACATTTCCAGCAATATTCAAGAGAACCTGGAAGCTTTTACACTGGTGCTAGTCTTCAGCCAGCTTGCTTATGGTGTCTAAACACAAACCCGCAACTGTGGATTTCAGCTGCTAATGATCCTCTTGTCATTGGTCATGGGTTCAAGTCTCACTCCAGATCATTCAGCACAAAATACAAGCTGACATGCGCGCGGGGTTTTGGCGGGGGGGGGGGGGGGGGGGGGGGGTGGTGTGGTGTGGCTGGAGGGTCCGCACAGGGAAAGCGCTGCACTGTGGGAGGGTCAGTGCAGCGGGAGCAACGCACTGTGGGCAGGCCAGTGCGGACAGAGCATCACGCTGTGAGTGTAGAGAGAGAGAGAGAGAGTACCACACTGCTCCAGTATCAGCACAGAGAAAGTACCGCACTGCAGAAGGGTCAGTCCAGAGAGAGCACCATACTGCCGGAGCGTCAGCACAGAGAGAGTACCGCACTGTGGGAGGGTCAGCACCAAGAGGGTGCTACACTGTCGAAATACTGTGATAAAATCACTGTCCTGTCTGTCATCTTAGGTGGACTGAAAATATCCCACAGACTGAGGTGACTCATATTGTGTCTAACAAACGGAAGATTTCCATCAAACTCTCAGAATAATCAACCAGAATAGTTTTGGATCTTTACAAGTTTACAAATGACTTCGCTTCAAAAGTATTCAACTGTAAAACACGAGGAATTCCTGAACTTTTGGGAGGGGATAGATAAATGTTAGTCTTTCACATTCACTACTCCTTAAAAACTCAATGAGAAACTATCCCAACCTGACAGCGAGCTCAAGGGAAAAGGAAAGACAGGTTCAATCTGCAACCTGCCCCACTGCCTAAAATAGGATTAGGGAAATCAGCCAGAGTGGCTGCTCCTGATCCATGTCCAGTATAAAGTAAGTCAATTGATCCTTCAATTGTCAGTCCGAGGCTGTGGAACCCACACCCCAGAGTGTGTCTATGGACCATGGGTGAGGAGAGGACTGGGACTGGCACACTGTCTTCCAGAGACAATGTGTTTGCCAGAATTCACTGTCAGGGTTCACACAGGGACTGTAACCTTGGGAAAGAGATTGGTGGGTAGCACCAATGTGGTCACACAGCAGCTTAAGGGCCTGGGTACAAAGAAGGAATGGTGGCCACCAGGCTGTCTAAGAGAACTAGTTTAGTAGTGCAGGAGACCCCGTGATCCCAGGACTCAGAAACCGGCTTTCCATTTTGGAAGCTGATGAGATGGTTTCTCAGAGGAGTGCAGTCTGAGCCAGGTTTGTGGCACCACGAGCGGCTCAGTTGTACAGGAGGGAAGGAAGATGAGGGAAGGACAATAGTGTACGGATTTGTTAGTTAGGAGGAACAGATGTTCTTTTGTGGCCATAGACATGACCACTACCCAGACCCAAGGGTAATAATCTCAAGATTGCTACCTGTGCCATGTGCCAGTGAGGGTAAGAGTAGGATGCTCGGGTGAATGAACACATGGCTGAGGAGCTGGTGTAGGGGGCAGGGTTTCAGATTTCTAGATCATTGGGACCTCTTCTGGGGCAGGTGGGATCTGTACAAGAGAGACGGGTTACACCTGAACTACAAGGGGACCAGTATACTTGCAGGGAGGCTTGCTAGTGTTATTGGGGAGGGTTTAAACTAGATTTGCAGGGGGATGGGAACCAGAATGCCAGAGCAGATAGTGGAGCAGGGGTGAAGATAAATGATGTTAATAGTTCATGCAAAATCACAAATAGAAGGATTGTGTGTGGTGGTAATAATCTTCTGAGGTGTGTCTATTTCAATGCCAGGAGTATTGTGGGGAAGGCAGACGAGTTAAGGGTGTGGACTGACACACGGAATTATGACATTACAGCCATTAGTGAAACTTGGCTACCGGAGGGGCAGGACTTGCAGCTCAATGTTCCAGGGTTCCAATGTTTCAGACGTGATAGAGACAGAGAGATGAAGGGTGGAGGGTGTGGCATTGCTAGTCAGGGAAAATGTTATAGCAGTGCTCAGGCAGGATAGATTAGAGGGCTTGTCTATTGAGGCCATATGGGTGGAGCTGAGAAACAGGAAAGGTACGACCATATTAATGGGGTTGTATTATAGACCACCCAATAGTCAGTGAGAATTGGGGGAGCAAATCTGCAGAGAGATAGCAGCCAACAGCAGGAAACAAAGTTGTGATAGTAGGGGATTTTAATTTTCCACACATAGCTTGGGACTCCCATACTGTTAAAGGTCTAGACGGGGTGGAGTTTGTAAAATGTGTTCAGGAAAATTTTCTAAATCAATATATAGAGATACCAACTAGAGAGGATGCAATATTAGACCTCCTATTAGGAAATGAGTTAGGACAAGTGACGGAAGTGTGTGTACAGGAATGCTTTGGTTCCAGTGATCATAACGCCATTAGTTTCAACTTGATCATGGATAAAGATAGATCTGGTCCTCGGGTTGAGGTTCTAAACTGGAAAAAGGCCAAATTTGAAGAAATGAGATCTAAAAAGCATGGATTGAGATAGGCTGTTCTCTGGCAAGGATGTGATTGGTAAGTGGGAGGCCTTCAAAGGAGAAATTTTGAGAGTGCAGAGTTTGTATGTTCCTGTCAGGATTAAAGGCAAAGTAAATAAGAATAAGGAACCTTGGTTCTCGAGGCATATTGCAATCCTGATAAAGGAGGAGAGAGAGATGCATGACGTGTATCGGCAACAAATAAGATAGTTGAGGAGTATAAAAAGTGCAAGAAACTACTTAAGAAGGAAATCAGGAGGGCTAAAAGAAGACATGAGGGTTGCTTTGGCAGACAGTGAAGGATAATCCTAAGAGCTTCTACAGGTATATTAAGAGAAAAGGATAGTAAGGGATAAAATTGGTCCTCTTGAAGATTAGAGTGGTCGGCTTTGTAAGGACCCAAAAGAAATAGGGGAGATATTAAATGGGTTTTTTGCATCCGTATTTACTAAGGAAACTGGCATTAAGTCTACAGAAATAAGGTAAACAAGTAGGAAGATCATAGAACCTGTACAGATTAAAGGGGAGGAGGTGCTTGCTGTCTTGAGGCAAATCAGAGTAGATAAATCCCCACGACCAGACAGGGTATTCCCTCAGACCTTAAAGGAGACTAGTGTTGAAATTGCAGGGGCCCTGGCAGATATATTTAAAATGTCGGTGTCCATGGATGAGGTGCCGGATGATTGGAGGATAGCTCATGTTGTTCTGTTGTTTAAAAAAGGCTCAAAAAGTAATCCAGGAAATTATAGGCCGGTAAGCTTGAAATCAGTAGTAGGTAAATTATTGGAAGGAGTACTAAGAGATAGGATCTACAAATTCTTGGATAGACAGGGACTTATTAGGGAGAGTCAACATGGCTTTGTGCATGGTAGGTCATGTTTAACAATCTACTAGAATTTTTTGAGGAAGTTACCAGGAAAGTGGATGAAGGGAAGGCGATGGATGGTGTCTACATGGACTTCCGTAAGACCTTTGACAAGGTCCCTCATGGGAGGTTAGTTAAGAAGGTTCAGTCGCTAGGTATACATGGAGAGGTAGAACATTGGATTAGACATTGGCTCAATGGAAGAAGCCAGAGAGTGGAAGATTGCTTCTCTGAGTGGAGGCCTGTGACTAGTGGTGTGCACACAGTAAAAAGTCTGACAACACCAGGTTTTAGTCCAACCTATTTATTTGATAATATTCTCACAAGCTTTCGAGGGGTTACCCTCTTCGTCAGGTAACCCCTCGAAAGCTTGTGAGAATATTATCAAATAAATAGGTTGGACTAAAACCTGGTGTTGTCAGACTTTTTACTGTGTTTACACCAGTCCAACGCCGGCATACCCACATCATGACTAGTGGTGTGCCACAGGGATCAGTGTTGGGTCCATTGTTGTTTGTCATCTATGTCAATGATCTGGATGATAATGTGGTAAATTGGATCAGCAAATTTGCTGATGATACAAAGATATAGTGGTCAGCGAGGAAGGTTTTCAAAGCTTGCAGAGGGATTTGGACCAGCTAGAAAAATGGGGTGAAAAATGACAGATGGGAGTTTAATGCACACAAGCGTGAGGCATTGCACTTTGAAGGACAAACCAAGGTAGAACATACAAAGTAAATGGTAGGACACTGAAGAGTGTAGTAGAACAGAAAGATCTGGGAACACAGATACATAATTCCCTAAAAGTGGCGTCACAGGTAGATACGGTCGTAAAGAGCGCTTTTGGTACATTGGCCTTTATAAATCAAAGTATTGAGTATAAGAGTTGGAATGTTATGGTGAGGTTGTATAAGACATTGGTGAGGCTGAATTTAGAGCATTGTGTGCAGTTTTGGTCACCTAATTACAGGAAGGATATTAATAAGATTGAAAGGGTACAGAGAAGGTTTACAAAGATGTTGCCAGGACTTGAGAAACAGAGTTGCACAGAAAGATTGAATAGGTTAGGACTTTATTCCCTGGAGCAAAGAAGAATGAGGGAAGATTTGATAGAGGCGTATAAAATTATGATGGATCTAGATAGAGTGAATGCAAGCAGGCTTTTTCCACTGAGGCTAGGGGAGAAAAAAACTAGAGGACATGGGTTAAGGGTGAAAAGTTTAAAGGGAATATTAGGGGGGGGTTCTTCACACAGAGTGGTGGGAGTGTGGAATGAGCTGCCAGATGAAGTGGTAAATGCAGGCTCACTTTTAACATTTTAGAAAAACTTGGACAGGTACATGGATGAGAGGGGTGTGGAGGGATATGGTCCAGGTGCAAGTCAGTGGGACTAGGCAGAAAAATGGTTTGGCACAGGCAAGAAGGGCCAAAAGGCCTGTTTCTGTGCTGTAGCGTTCTTTGGTATGTTACCTCCCTGGCATGAGAGTCAAGGATACCAGAGCAGCTGCAGGGCATTTTGTTGGAGGCAGGTGAACAGCCAGTGATCATGATCCATACTGGTACCAATGACTTCAGTAGGAAAGGGAGTGTGGTCCTGCAGTCAGAATTTAGGGAGCTGGGCAGAAAATTAATAACCAGGACCTCAAGTGAAGTAAGCTCTGGATTATTCCCAGTGCCACGTGCAAGTGAGTACAGAAATCGGAGGATAAGGCAGATGAATGCATGGCTGCAAAGATGGTGGGTTTTAGGTTACTGGGACACTCGGACCATCCACGGGCTAGATGGCACCTATACCTGCTGAATAGGTTGCGCCTGAACAGGGGTGAGACTGAGTTCCTTGCAGGGCGTTTTACCAGTGCTGTTGGGAGGGCTTTATGCTAACCCGGCAGGGATGAGAGCACCACGAGGAAATATTCGAGAGGAATGGCAGGATGCACAAAGTCCTGGGAGAGACAGAAAGCACAAACATGGTGAATAATAAGTTAATAGGGGAAGATGGAGAGTATGGGGGAAAGTAAGGACTTGTAAATCAGGATTACTGTGCAAGTATGTGAAAAGATGGAGTATAGTAAATAAGAGTGGGTAGTTACAGGCACAGATTGCATTGCGGAAATATGATGTTGTGACAATAACAGAGACCTGGCTCAAGGAAGCGCAAGATTGGGTGTTAAATAAACAACAAAGCCTCTGGTGCAGGTGGCAGCACCTCCCCGAAATATTAAAATGTGGCAGAGAGGTACTTTTGACAAGAATCCACAACCTCATCACTCTTTTCTGGAAGTAAGGGAGCACGCCAGGAGATTGCAGCCACTTTAATTGTGACCAACTTCAAGAAAGGGGACAAGTCCAACTGTGGAAATTACAGAGGAATTTCCTGACTTGCCCCACGGGAAAGGTCATTGTGAGAATCTTCCTCAATCATCTCCTCCCAGTGGCTGAAGATCTCAAATTCAGCTGCCCAGAAATTTGTCACCATTCTCCACCTGGTCCACAGTGACATGCAAGCTATGACTTCCAGCAATGGAACCACCACAGGCCCACTAAGCGGGCAAACTGGGGTAAACAGGGCTGCAGCATCACACCAATGCTCTTCTCCATCTTCCTTGCAGCAATACTCCACCCCATCATCTTGAAGCTCCCTGGAGTGTAACTAACCTACCAGACAAGCAGGAAACTGTTCAACCTCTGATGCCTCCAAGCCAGAACCAAGACCAGCCCAAATTGTGTTACCAAGCTGCACTCCTCAGACATCGCCTGTGTGCATGCAGAGGCCAAGCGACAAGCCATTGTCACTCAAAATCGTACTGAACAGAAGAGGCCCTTTGGCCCATCAAGGCTGCTCCGACACGCGAGAAACATCTGACCGCCCACCTAATCCCATTTACCAGCACTTAGCCGACAGCCTTGAATGTGATGATGTGCCAATTGCTCATCCAGGGACTTTTTAAAGGACGTGAGGCAACCTGCCTCTTGGGTAAAAGCATTTTCCCCCACATGCGCCCTAAACCTGCTCCTCACCTTAAACTGATCTGCCCTCGTGACTGATCCTCCAACTAAGGGGAACAGCTGTTCTCTATCCACTCTGTCCATGCCCTTCATAATCTCGTACACCTCAGGAAGAATTCTCACAACACCACGTTGAAGTCCAACAGATTTATTTGGAATCACAAGCTTTCAGAGCACTGCTCCTTCATCAGATGAGTGGAGAAGTGTATTCACACCTGCATTCCACCATTATCTTGCAATTGTGTCTTTGTCTACATATGCTGTGTTTGTGATTATGTCTCTACTCACCTGAAGAAATGCTCCAGAGGCTCATGATTCCAAATAAACCTATCGGACTTTAACCTGGTGTTGAGAGACTTCTTACTGTGCCTACCCCAGTCCAACGCCAGCATCTCCACATCATAGCTTGTACACCTCGATCAGGTCACCCCTCAATCTTCTCTACTACAACAAAAACAACCCAAACCTACACAACCTCTCTTCATAACTTAACTCTCTTCATCCCAGGCAGCATCCTGGTGAATCTCCTCTGCGCCCCCTGCAGTGCAATCACACCCTTCCTATAATGTGGCAACCAAAACTGCACACAACACTCCAACCAAAGTTCTATACAATTCCAGCATGACTTCCCTGCTTTTGTAATCTACGCCTCGATTGATAAAGGTAAGTGTTTCATATGCCTTACATCAGTGGTAGGGAAATTATTGGAGAAGATTCTTTGAGACAGGGTTTATTCCCACTTGGAAATAAGTGGACGTATTAGTGAGAGACAACGTGGTTTTGTTAAGGGGGTCCTGTCTCACAAATTTGATCGAGTTTTTCAAGGAAGTGACGAAGAAAATTGATGGGGGTCGGGCAGTGGATGTTGTCTACATGGACTTCAGCAATGTCTTTGACAAGGTCCCTCATGGCAGACTGGTGCAGAAGATGGAGTTGCATGGAATCAGAAGTGAACTGACAAGGTGGCTACAAAACTGGCTCAAAGAACAGTAAGAAGTCCCACAACACCAGGTTAAAGTCCAACAAGTTTATTTGATAGTAAACCCACAAGCTTTTGGGGTTTGCCCTTTCTGTCACTGAGGATATATATGAGGATATAGAAGGGGCAAACCCTGAAAGCTTGTGGGTTTACTATCAAATAAACTTGTTGGACTTTAACCTGGTGTTGTGAGACTTCTTATTGTGTTTACCCCAGTCCAACGCCGACGTCTCCACACCACAACTACCATCAGTCAAAGAAGAGAGGGTAGAAGTGGAAGGGTGCATTTCTGAATGGGGGGCTGTGACAAGTGATGTTCCCCAGGGATCACTGCTGGGAACTTTGCTGTTTCTAATAAATATATAAATGACTTGGAGGAAAACGTAACTGGTTTGATTAGTAAGTTTGCGGACGTCACGAAGATTGGTGGATTTGCGGATAGCAACAAGGACAGGATACAGCAGGATATAGATCATAGAACATAACAGCGCAGAACTGGCCCTTCGACCCACGATGTTGCACCGACCAGTTTAAAAAAAAGCAATGACCCACTAATCTAAACCAATCCCTTTTCGTCCATAAACCTATCCACGGATCTCTTCAACGCCCCCAAACTAGCTGGAGACTTGGACGGAGAGATGGCAGATGGAGTTAAATCTGGACAAATGTGAGCTAATGCATTTTGGAAGGTCTAATACAGATAGGAAATATACAGCAAATGGCAGACCCTTAACAGTATTGATAGGTAAAGGGATCTGAGCGTACAGACACACAGGTCACCAAAAGCGGTAATGCAGATGGAGAGGGTAGTAGAGAAGGTATTCAGCATGCTTGCCTTCATTGGCCGCATTGAGTTTAAAAATCGGCAAGTCATGTTGCAGCTTTATTGAACCTTAGTTAGGCTGCACTTGGAATATAGTGTTCAATTCTACCAGACTACCACAATACCAGAAAGATGTGGAGGATTTGGAGAGGGTACAGAAAAGATTTACCGGGACGTTGCCTGGTATGGAAGGCATTAGCTACAAGGAGAGGTTGGGGAAACTTGGTCTGTTCTCACTGGAGGTTGAGGGGAGACCTGATAGAAGTCTACAAGATTATGAGGGGCATGGACAGAGTGGATAGTCAGAAGCTTTTTCCCAGGGTGGAAAAGACTAGGGGACATAAGTTTAAGGTGCGAGGGGTAAGGTTTAAAGGAGATGTACGAGGCAGATTTTTGACACAGGGAGTAGTGGGTGCCTGGAACTCGCTGCTGGGGGAGGTAGTGGAAACAGATACGGTAGTGATTTTTAAAGGGCGTCTTGACAAGTACATGAATAGGTTGGGAATAGAGAGACATGGCCCCTGGAAGGGTAGGGGGTTTTAGTTAAGTCGGGCAGCATGGGCAGCAAGATTGAAGGGCCAAAGGGCCTGTTGCTGTGCCATAATTTTCTTTGTTCCATGCCTTTTCCACCACCCTAATAACATGCCCATTCTGCTTTCAGAGATCTGTGGACAAACACACCAACGTTCCTTTGTTCCACAGAACTTCCTAGTGTCCTGTAGTTCGTCAAATACTTTCTTGTCCTTCCAAAGTGTATCACTTCGCACTTTTCAGGGTTAAATTCCATCTGTCACTTATCTGTCCATTTGACCATTCCATCTATATTTTCTTGCAGCCCAAGACACTCCATCTCACTGTAACCCACCCGTCCAATCTTTGCTTCATCCACAAACTTACTGACCCTACCCCCCCACATAGTCACCAATGTCATTTGTATAAATGATGAATAATAGGGGGCCCAACACAGATCCTTGTGGAAAGCCACTGGACGCTGGCTTCCAGTCACTAAAGCAGCTTCTCTCATCACCCTCTGTCTCCTACAACTGAGCCAATTTTGAATCCACTTCATCAAATCACCCTGTATCCCATGTCCATTTACCTTCTTTACAAGCCTCCCATGTGGGACCTCGTCAAAGGCTTTGCTGAAATCCATATCAACTACATCAACTGCATTACCCTCATCTACACACCTGGTCACCTCCTCAAAAAATTCAATCAAATCTGTCAGGCATAACCTCCCTCTCATGAAGCCATGCTGACTATCCCTGATCAAGCTTTGCCTCTCCAAGCGGAGAAAAATGCTCTCCTTCAGAAGTTTCCTCAATAGTTTCCCTACCACTGATGAGAGACTCACTGGTCTGTCATTCCCTGGATTAGCTCTTCTTAAATCGCGGAACATGAGCTGTTCTCCAGTAAGCAGTTCTCCCCCATGGCCAGAGAGGAATTGAAAATTTGGGTCAGAGCCCCTGCAATCTTCTCCCTTGCCTCCCACAGCAGCCTGGGACACAATTCATCTGGACCTGGATGTTTGCCTGCTTTTAAGCCTGCCACCACCTCTAGTATTAATTTGCTCAAGAACCTCACAGTCCCTCTCCCTGAAATCCAGCCTTCATTCTCATTCTCTTGGGAGAAGGCAGATGTGAAGTATTCATTCAACACCCTACCAACATCCTGTGAATCCACCCAGATTGCCCTTTGGTCCCTAACGGTCCCTACACCGAAATTTACAAGAGAACGGGCCTCAGCCTAAACATCCAGAAAAAAGGTTCTTCACCTGTCTCTTTCTGCCACACAAAACTATCCCCCAACTACCAAGGTCCACTTGAGCCTCTGGACAATGTTGATTATTCCTCATACTTCACAAGACTCAGGTCTGGGAGCAGATATCAACAATGAAATCCGGCACTGACTCCAATGTGCCAGTTCAGTCTTCAGATGCCTGAGGAACAGAGTGCTCGAAGACCGAGATCACAAATCCAGCACCAAGCTCATGGCTGACAGAGCAACCGTGGTCCCTGCCATTCTGTATGCATCAGAAACATGGGCAATGTACAGCAGACATCTCAAATCATTGGAGAGACATCACCAATATTGCCTCCACAAAATTCTGCAAATCCACTGGCAGGATGGGCGTACCAACGTGACTCAGCATCCTCTCCCAAACCAATATCCCCAGTATCGAGGCCCCGGTCAGACTCAAACAGCTGTGATGGGTGGCTGCATTGTCCACATGCCCGACACAAGACTCTTGAAACAAGTGCCCTACACCAAGCTCCTCAATGACAAGCAATCACTAGAAGAGCTGTGGAAATGCTACAAGGACACTCTGAAATACTCCCTAAATGAGCACAACATCCCCACTGACGCATGGGAATCACTTGTTTAGAACGCACAAACTGGAGAAGCATCATCCGCGAAGGTGCCTATCATCTTGAACATCACCAGGTGGAGCTCGTAGAGGACAAGCGTAAACAGCGGAAAGACAGCGCAGAATCTAGAGCATCCCACCCACCCACCTCATCATACACTACCTGCCAAACCTGTGGCAAAGTCTGCAGCTCCTGGATTAGACTATTCAGCCACTGCAGAACCCACCTCCCCAGAGTGGAAGCAAGTCAGCCTCGACCCTGGTGAACTGCCCAGAAAGAGAAGATCCGGGTGTACAGGGGGCAGTTTCAAAGATAGTGAATGGGACAAAGCTTTGAACTATTGTAAACTGCATGGGGGACAGTGCAGAACTTCGAAAGGGCATAGACAAGTTGGTGGAGTAGGCAGATAAGTGATAGATAAATTTTCAATGCAGAGAATTGTAAGGTGATGCATTTGGTTGGAAGAACATGGAGAGACAATATAAAATAAGGGCAAAATTCTTAAAGGGGTGCAGAAGCAAAGGGACCTGGGCATATTTTTGCATAGATCCTTGAAGGTGGAAGGACAGATGGAGAGAGGAGTTAAAAAAGAATGTGGAATTCTGGGCTTCATTAATAAGGGCATAGAGTACAAGAGATTATGCTGAACTTACATAAGGCACCAGTAGGCCCTCAGCTGAAATATGATGTACAGTTCTGGGTGTTGCACTAGAGAAAGGATGTGAACACATTGGAGAGTACAGAAGAGGTTTACAAAAATGATTCCAGGGCTGAGAAACTTCAGTGATGAGGAAAGATTAGAGAGGTTGGCACTGTTCTTTTTGGAGAGAGGAAGGCGAAGAGGAGATTTGATAGAGATGTTCAAAGTCATGAGGGGGCTGGACAGGGTAGACAGAGAGAAACTGTTCCTGCTCTTAAAAGAAGCAAGAATGAAAGGGCACAGATTGACGTGGTTTGGGGTCAGGACTGTTCTGCCTGGAAGTGTGGCAGAGGGAAGTTCAATAGAGACATTCACGGGGACATTAGATGATTATTTGAATAGAAACAATGTGCAGGGGGCCTGGGGAAAAGGCACTGAGTCATGATGCTTGGTTGGAGAGCTGGTACAGACATGATGGGTCGATTGGCCTCCTTCTACACCGGAACAATTCTGTGAAACCTTAACACAACTAACAAAAACCACTTGAGTGGCTCATACACCAGTGACAGTCAGCGCGTGTGGGAGCCGTACCCCAGTGAGAGTCAGTGCGTGTGGGAGCCGTACCCCAGTGAGAGTCAGCACGTGTGGGAGCCGTACCCCAGTGAGAGTCAGCACGTGTGGGAGCCGTACCCCAGTGAGAGTCAGCACGTGTGGGAGCCGTACCCCAGTGAGAGTCAGCACGTGTGGGGGCCGTACCCCAGTGAGAGTCAGCACGTGTGGGACCCGTACCCCAGTGAGTCAATGTTGATGGCGCGTCATCTTAACTATGGAGTGGCACTCTGAGCTGGTTCACAAAGCAGTGAAGAGTCAAGGTGGCGTTGATGTGGAACTGGCATCACATGTAGGTCAGACTGGGTTAGAATGGCAGATTTCCTTCCCTAAAGGATATTAGGGAACCAGACAGGTATTCAATACATTTGACTCATTTCATGGTCATCATACTGGCTTTCTGTTCCAGATTAGTTAATTAACTGAACTGAAATTCCACAATTGCAGAGATTTGTACGAATATCTCTGGATCAATGAAAGCTTCCACATTCCGAGTCGTGTACTATTGTCTTGATTGCAAACAACCCTCTGAGGCCAAGTGGAAAGCCTGATGAACCTTTGAGCTAAAGATATTAATCTGATAATTGTATTCATATCAATTTATTTTGCCAGGACAGTGACCAGTGCTGCTGTGAGATAGGAAGCATTAGTAAAAACATGCACAATGTAAAGATATGGTGCTGATATCTACCATGTTCCTTTGAGTGGAGGGGTTGTCGACACCCACCTGCTCCTGCAGTTCCGCCAGTCGATTCGCCCGCTCCTCTTCCGAATCCGAGCTGTTGGAATTGGATGAGGATTCACGGCTGCTGTCGCTCGATGACACTTTGGGCTTGGTGATGATTGGAGGTTGCAGGGGAAGGGGCGGGGAGTTGTCAACAGGCTCGTCCGGCATCTTTGCAAACCGCATTTCAAATACGTCCTAACGTAGAATAAACCAAGTCAACATCAACCCATGGGAGAAGGCCAGGTTTGGCTCACCTGCCATGAGCAATCCGCCCCCACCCAGCCTGCTGTCCTCCCCCTCCCCTCCCCCCCGTAGTACACCACTACTGCGAGGTACAGTCTCGTGCATTCCTACCTGCAGCTTCCTGGCCATCGCCACAACTTCATGATCTGGTGGGTTGTACTTGTAACAGTTGGAAAACATTAGTCGGATATCTGCAGCAAATCCTTGGGCATCCAGGTAATCCCGACTGTCCATCTTTTTCTGTAAGACAGAATGCAATAAAAATCCTGCACTGCCAATGGAAATCCCAAAGGGCAAGGCACAAGCATCTGGCTGCAGGGGGGAACCAAACATACACCCTGTTATCAGGACCTATTGCAGCTTTACAACAATTCAAATAAAGGCAAAGCAATATGGCACAGTGGTTAGCACTGCTGCCTAACAGTGCCAGGGGCACAGGTTCAATTCCGGACTCAGGTGACTGTGTGGAATTTTTACATTCTTCCCGCATCTGCATGGATTACCTCCAGGTGCTCCGGTTTCCTCCCACACTCCAAAAATATGCAGGTTAAGGTGGATTGGCCATGCTAAATTGTCCCTTAGTGTCCAAAGATGTGTAGGTTAGGTGGACTGGCCATGGTAAACGTGTGGAGTGAGGGTGGGAGAAAGGGCTCGAGTAAGATACTCTATCAGAGAGTCAGTGCACACTCGATGGCCTGAATGGCCTCATCTGCACTGGAGTACTGTTTGCAGTTTAGATCTCCTTACCCAAGGAAGACTATACTTGCCATAATGGGATTGCAATGAAGGTTCACCAGGCTAAACCCCGAGATGGAAAGGTTGTCTTAAGAGAGATTGAGGATACTGCAACTGTATCCTGTAGAGTTTAGAAGAACGTGAAGTGACCTCATTGAAGCTTACAAAATTCTGACAGGGCTCAAAAGGGAAGATGCAGGAAGGATGTTTCCCCGAGCTGGGGGCTTCTAGTCTCAGACTAAAGGGTCAGCAGTTTAGGACTGAGATGAGGAGCAATTTCTTCACCCAGTCATTAAGTAAGTTCAAGACAGAGATTTACAAATTTCTTGATATTGAAAATATCAACGGGTGAGAGGACAGTGTGGGAAAATGGCACTGAGGCAGAAGATCATCAGTCTGAATGGTGAAGCAGGTTGGAACATAAGAACATAATAAGAAATAGGAGCATGAGTAGGCCATCTAGCCCCTCGAGCCTGCCCCGCCATTCAATAAGATCATGGCTGATCTGTCGTGTCTCAGTTCCACATTCCCGCCCTCTCCCCATAACCCTTAATCCCCTTGCCTATCAAAAACCTATCAACCCGCGTCTTAAATATATTTAGCGAGGCAGCCTCCACCACTTCAACGAGCAGAGAATTCCAGAGATTCACCACCCTTTGAGTGAAGAAGTTCCTCCTCAACTCCGTTCTAAACCGCCCCCCCTTTATCTTGAGGCTGTGCCCTCTAGTCCTACTGTCCTTTCTGAGCAGGAAGAGCCTCTCCACCTCTATCCTATCCATCCCATTCATCATCTTATATGTCTCAATGAGATCTCCCCTCATTCTTCTAAACTCTAACGAGTACAAGCCTAGTTTATTCAGCCTCTCCTCATAGTTCAACCCCCTCAACTCCGGTATCAGCCTAGTAAACCTCCTCTGCACTCCCTCCAAGGCCAAAATATCCTTGCGTAAGTGCGGCGACCAAAACTGCACACAGTACTCCAGCAGCGGCCTCACCAGTGCCCTATACAGCTGAAGCAAGACCTCCCTACTTTTATATTCAATCCCCCTCGTTATGAAGGCCAGCATCCAAGATTCCAAGGATCAAATGGCCTATTCCTGCTTCCTATTTTTATTAGGCTTTCTGATATTAGCTGTGAACAACCTACTGTCACCTCCAACAATGCAGTGTTCACTCAGTACCACATTTTACTATCAACCTCGATTTTTTTACTCACATTTTTAAAGTGGGATTTGAACCCAGAAGCATGAATGTTGCCTCCTGAATCATGGCTGACACACTTTGAGTCATTACTCTGTGTCAATGCTGTTTGGGGGAGTGCTATTGGCTGCTCTAGTTCCTACAGTACAACAGTGACTACACTTTAAAAGTTATTCATTAAGCGTAAAGAACATGGAGGCGTCCTCAGATTGTGAAAGGAGCAGGAGAACTGCAAGTCCTTTCTTTCTGCTTGCCTCAATTAAGGTTTGAGAGGGCATTGTTGCTCATAGAACCCATATCTGTGCCAGACTTTGTGCGTGGGATTGGGAGCAGTGCTGGGTGGGAAGGAATAAACTTCTGATTTGGAATTAATTTGCCTTCCCACTATTCAATACTGACCCTCATCCCAGAATTCTACACTTCCCTTTCACACAGACAGTCAATACCAAGACAGAGATCTGAAAGTAAGTGAAATGTGGTGATGCAGATCAGGGCTTGAATCTCCACGTGGGCAGCATGGCGGCACAGTGGTTAGCACTGCTGCCTCACAGCACCAGGAACCCGGGTTCAATTCCCAGCTTGGATCACTGTCTGTGCGGAGCCTGCATGTTCTCCCCATGTCTGCATGGGTTTCATCCGGCTGCTCCGGTTTCCTTCCACACTCCAAAGATGTGCAGGTTAGGTTGATGGGCCATGCTAAATTGACCCACAGTGTCAAGGGGAGTAGCAGGGTAAATATGTGAGGTTACCGGAATAGGGCCTGGGTGGGATTGATTGGTGCAGGCTCAAGGTGTCGAATGACCTCTGTTTGCACCGGAGGGATTCTATGATTCTAAGTCGAGGATGCAGCTGCTCTAGAACAATCCCTTGCTGTTGAGGCACACGTACTTTTACACTGCTGAGATCCATCGGGTGCTTAATGATTTCGTGATAATCGTGCAGTTCCAGGGCCTCAGCATCCACGGGTTTGTAGAAAGGCCATGCATAGGCTGCATGTTTCTTGGACAGCATTTCCCTCAAGATGTTGTCGCAGTGCCTCAGATGCTCTGTCAGTTTCCCCTTCTTCCCCAGGGGATGTTGGAGTTCCACCTCGTCCACGTCTTTCTTTGGTAGTTTGTTTGAACGCCCACTCTCTCGCCGTGACGCTAGCTTGGAGAGTTTGGCTTCTGCTGAAGCTGGAGGAGGGGACTCACTGTTGCTTGCAGTGATGGCACAGGTGCTGGGAGTCGTAGTGTCTGCTTTTCGTTTCACACCTTTTTTCTAGAACAAACAGAAGATTTTGACATCAATAACCAAATCAATCAACAACCTGCCCACTGCCCAAAACCATCAACTTTGAGTGATTGCATCACAATCTAAATCAGCCTCTCCTTGGCCACCTGTTATTCACCGTTGACAGGTTTGCCTAGTTTGCTATGGACGCTATTTCACATCATTGAAGTCAGTCTCCTAAATCGAGAATCTTCCTAAATCTAGAGTTGATTCACATTTGTTCACTTCAAACATTACCCAGAAATTGAACTGGCTCCAGGTGTGCACCATCCATGAGGAACTCTCCATGCTAATAAAGGATTCCACCCGGAGTGGGGAATGTTGAATTCCCTCCAACTACCACATTACACCTTCCTGCTTCCTCCTATCCCCCCACCCCCCACCCCCCAACCCCATCCTTTGTGTTCCCAGATGCCATGACCCACATTCTGGCTGAACTGCAGACAGCCCACATCCTTATCTTCACATGTAACAAGTACATTGTACCTTTTCAACAGGGACCAGTTTCCATGGTTCCTCATTTTCTATCTCACTCAGGTTCCCCTAACTCTATACAGTCAGCTAAAGGCCACATAAGCACCATTCTGAGCCTGTGCTTTTCCTCTCAGCCCACAGACTAGTGAACGGAGCTGAGATTTTCTTGTCCGTTTGCTGGATGCCACTCAGTGAGGCAGTAATTTCACACACACAAATCCTGCTAAGGCTGTCTGAATACGCAGAGGGCTGGTGACAGCCAATCACTGTACACTGACTAACCAATCAACAAGTGGAGCAGGGCTATTACCTTGGTGACCAGCTGTGTGGGTGGAGAAATTACTGGCATCACCGGGCTGGAGGACTGAGCAGGGACCGCTGTGACCTGGGTCAGCACGGAAGGTGGCACCGCAGTGGAGATGATGATGGGAGTCGGAGAAGTTTTGGGAGGAGCTTCTGGGAAGGCAGTTGGTTCGCTGGCTGAAGACACTGCTGCCACCTGCTGCATTCCTGCAAAGATTATGAACACATGAAACAGAGTTAATAAGATAACACATGCCAAGTATACAGGGCTTTTTGGTACCGTGTCAAAATCACTCAGTATCACCCCTCCCTTCCGCAGCTTGCTGCTTCACATCTACCTTTGCGAGAATCCAGCCACACTTGCTCAGAGGCAGGATCTTAGCAAGGTCAATCCAACATGGAAACAGGAATCAGAGTTTAATCCATTCCCTGGATAAGTGGCCAGTAAACTCCCCATCGTGCTACCAGACTGATATCCACCCACTGCCGACAGGCTTCAATAATCCATTCTGCTGTGATGGAGAAAGAGATTAAGAAAACCCAGGATCCAGCTCAAGAAGCAACTTCACTTCAGGAAAAATGGTTTCCTGCAAAATCATTAACTTTTTGCCAGGACACAGGTTTATCGAGCACCGAGCACACACCACAACCTTAGTTCATCCTTAATATAAGAGGAAACTTATAGACTGTTGCGCCACAGAATACATCACAGTCCAAGATCAATCCTGTACAGTTGCTGAGTAGTGATAACTGGCTGACTGGCCACCCCGCCCTGAAGGAGATGGGGCCTGAACCCCATAGCTGTCTTGAGTTACAAAGAACAACCCCACACGGGAAACAGGCCCTTTGGCCCAACGAGCCCGCGCCACCGCATCACCCTACACCTATTCTACCCTGCGTGTCTATGAATGGAACCCCTAACTTAGCCAGATTCAGGGGAGTTCTCTTTGTTCAGCAGAGATCAGGGTTGGGAGCCGGAAGATGAGGGTTGGAAGCTGGGACCATGTTGGTACATCCCAAGGGGAGATGGAGCCACAGGTTACTAATTAAATCTGATTTGTTCTCATGTACCTGTACAATCCGAGTTACCTGGCTGTTTTCGCCCTTTGCCTCTGGGCAATGGGGCCATCATTTCCACTTCTTCCTGGGGCATCTGTGCAACTTTCTGCAGGAAGATCTTCTCCAGGGTCTGTGCCATCAACACAATGTCATCACCAGGCTGCAAAAAAGGTGCAGGTTTGAAAGGGCACACTCACCGGGAATGATGGCAATTGAGGATGCATGATTCTTACTGAAATCATAGAATAACCATCACAAAATCACTCACATTCACTGCAGGTAAAGAGGGGAGATGACTCACTGAATCCATCAGCATAGAAGGAGACCACTCAATGCATCATTCCCACTTTGGTTCTTTGGAAGTGTTATCTAATTAGTCCCATTCATCCCTGCTCTTTTCCCATTGCCCTGCAAATTTTTCCACTTTGAATATTTATCAAATTCCCCCTTTGAAAGTTCCTGTTGAATCTGCTTCCACTGTCCTCTCATGCACCGCCTTCCAGACCACAACAACTCACTGTGTAAAGAAAAATTAACCTTATCTTTTCCCCCCGCCCTTTCAATCTGTCTCTCCTGTTTGTTGACCTTTCTGCCACTGGAAATGGTTTCTCTTAAAAATTAACAGGGTTTTAGTGGAATAAACAAACACCTCAACTAAATCTTCCTTTAACCTTCTCTATTCGAAGCAGAACAATCCCAGCTTCACTGGACTATACCTTTCCATAACGACAGAGAGAAAGGTACAATACAAGCTAGAGTGAAATAAGAGAGGAATGTTCCAGAAATATGCTATGTGTCTGTCAATCCTGGAAAGAGATGGACAGATTCTCCATTGAGGGTCCTTCCTGCTCTCAGTTGATGTTCTGGGTGGATATTCCAGCACCCTAATTTCTGTTACTTACCACTTTATTATAGTAACAGATACTCAGTTGGGTGATGAGGCAGTTATTCTATTTAAAGCTATTAAGCTGGTTAAGACCACAACTTGGCTATTCCAAGGGAAAGTAACAAAATGACAATGTCTTCAGGCCAATTAGATTCTAATTGTTGAATAAAGCTCAGGAAGATTGGCAAAAGGTTTTAAATCCTCAACTACACCTTTTTATTCATTCACAGGTTGAGATGGGCCAACAGTCATTCGTCATCCCTAATTGCCCTTGAGAAGGTTTTGATGCCCCACCACCTTCTTGACAACTGAGTGAATGCCTTGCTAGGCCATTCCAGGGGGCAGTTAAAAGTCAATATCACATTGTTATGGGTCAGGGGTCAGATGAAGATCCAAGCCAGGTCTGAACAGTATGATTTCATTTATGAAATTTCATTAGTGACCTGGATGGATTGTCAGAAAACAGGGGCATGTTTAAGTGAAGTATGGTTTACTGTAGGATATTAGAAATTAGGTATAGATTTAATTGAGTTTAATTTAGTGTTTTTGTGTAGGAAAAGGTACAACTCGAGTTAGATTCATGTTGGACAAAGGTGTTGACTTTTTTTTGGTTTCAGTTCAAACTGTGTTACTATTGTCGTCGAGGTTTACAGTATGGAAACAGATCCTTCAGCCCAACTTGACCATGCTGCCCTTTTTAATTCCTAAGCCAGTACCAATTGCCTGCATTTGTCCCATATCCCCTCTATACCCATCTTACTCATGTAACTGTCCAGAAGCTTTTTAAAAAACAAAATTGTACCCACCTCTAGCAGCTTGTTCCAGACACTCACCACCCTGTGTGTGAAAAAATTGCCCCTCTGGACCCTTTTGTATCTCTCCCCTGTTGTGCGGAGAGAGTTTTACGATGGGAAAAGTAAACATGAGCGTGGGGAAAGAATGAGATGTTGCTTAGCAACCTGAGGCCACTTTTAGAGAACATACCTTTCTTGAGTTTAGTTTGAACTGAAAGCCAGAGTAGAAGAAGCGTAATAGAGCGCGGCGGCATCTCTCAGCTTTTCTCGAAGAAATGCCATACGGATTATTAATCCAGGCCATAAGTAGTTTACTAGATTAGTCATCATGTAACAGAACCACTGTGCAACCAATCCTGCTCTTCAGAGAGGGCAGATTAAATGGCAGGAGTGACTGACAGTAATTGGGTGAAGGACACTTGATTGACAAGAAACGTGAACATAAAGGAAGACTTTACAAGGCAGATGTGTTACCTTGTTGTAGATGTAGCAGTTGGTAAACATGGTATTGAAATCCTGCATACACTCACTCGCACTCCAGTAATAGTTGTTCTCTAGCCGTTTCTTTATTGTCCCCATATCCATGGGCTGTTTGATAATTTTATGATAATCCTGGAAGATAGATTTTGCAGGAAATCATTTCAAATTCTAAAAGAAAACTTTTGAGTATGTTTCTCGCATACTAGTACACTAACATCATTCCCGGACAGTATTGGCCCACCTGCCTAGTAGCCACCTACTCACCGGTCAGGCCAGAAACACTAATTTGTTGTAATTCACATACACAGCTCACCATCGTACTGCTATTTTAACAGAGAGAATCCAAACTTGTTATCAGTTCAGTAATGCCATCTCCTTCTAGAAACTGAGTAGTCTCATACAGAGCAACAAGTGTCTGACCACATGGCACTCAGTTTAAATCTTCTGAACACAAAAGCCAAAATCAAATAGCCATGCCAGCCCTGGCCCGGGGTAACACACGCTCAGAATTAAGTCGCAATAACATTATTAACTATCTCTTCAAGGGAAAAGGAGCAACCGATTCTATTGATTAGCTCCTGTTGTTGTAATGCCCCACAATCTCTCATCCATTGTGTAAGATTTTTTTTCTGGATTTGCTCTTCGGTGATTCAGTTGGACTTGCTAGGTTCTGTCCTCTCTAACTAGTGAGAAGAACGGTCCCCATCTACCCTGTCAATTCTTAGTCAGATCACCCCTTAACCTACACCAAATTAAAGCTGTCATTAATCCTCAATACATCCTTCCACAAGCAAATCAGAAATGGAAGCACAGCTGCAGTTCTTAAGAACATAGGAAATTGGAGCAGGAGTAGGCCATCTAGCCCCTCGAGCCTGCCCCGCCATTCAATAAGACCATGGCTGATCTGAAGTGGATAAGTTCTACTTTCCCGCTTTCTCCCCATAACCCTTAATTCCCTTATCGATCAGAAACCTATCTACTCGTGACTTAAACATATTCAACGAGGTAGCTTCCACCAATTCAATGGGCAGAGAATTCCAGAGATTCACTACACTCTGAGAGAAGAAGTTCCTCCTCAACTCTGTTCTAAACTGACCTTCCCCCCCCTTACTTATTACGCCCTCTAGTTTTGGTTTCCTTTTAAGTGGAAAGAATCTCTTTGCCTCTACCCTATCTAGCCCCTTCATTATCTTACGTCTCTATAAGATCCCCCCTCAGCCTTCTAAACGCCGAGTACAGGCCCAATCTACTCAATCTCTCCTCATAAGCTAACCCCTCATCTCCGGTATCAACTTGGTGAATCTTCTCTGTACTCCCTCCAAGGCCAATATATCTTTTCGCAAATAAGGGGACCAAAATTGCACACAGTACTTCAGTTGCGGCCTCACCAGTGCCTTGTACAGTTGCAGCAAGACCTCCCTGGTTTTATATTCTATCCCCCTCGCTATAAAGGCCAACATTCCATTCGCCTTCTTGATCACCTGCTGCACCTGCAGACTGAGTTTTTGCAATTCGTGCACAAGGACCCCCAGGTCCCTCTGCACAGTAGTATGTTGCAGCTTTTCACCATTTAAATAGTTTACTTGCTAGGTACCTGAGTAAGTGCAGCAGCATCATCTTCCTTTCATATTCTTCACTTCTTATAATAAAGCCCAAAATTCCATTATTCTTTTGACCACTTTTCTTTTTTCAGCTATTTACATGAACTCCCAGCCCCAACAATTTCATTATTTCATCACTCATCAAGCATCCCTGGATTTTCAAGCAGTGCTCACCGGTCAGTGATCAGGAACAAGAACCATGGCTGATTTCCCCTCTCTCTAATCCAAGGGTGTTACGGGACAGTGACCTGATATCTGCCTCTCTCTCAAACCCAGGGATCACTGGCCAGTGATCAGGAGCAGGAACTCTGGTTGATTTCCGTTTTGTCTAGCCGACACTGAGGGCAATTTCCCACCCACATACTTGAGATCAACACTGCAGACCAAGGTTAGGGTGAAGATAGGACCAGGTAATCTACCCGGCTAGAGCCAGCATGGCTACTTGATTTTGGCTTTTGCATCTAGAGGATTTAAACTGCGTGCCATGTGATCAGACACTTGTTAAACAAAGAACAACCCAGCAGGGGAAACAGGCCCTTCGGCCCAACGAGCCCACGCCGCCCCTTCAACAAAGCATTTTCCTACACCTACCCTGTGTGTATGTGAATGGAACCCCTAATGTAGCCAGATTCAGGGGAGAATAGTGTCAATTTGGTACACCAATCAGCTTAAGAGCACATCTTTGGGGTGTGGGAGGAAACCAGAGCACCCGGAGGAATCCCATGCAACCACAGGGAGAATGCGCAAACTCCCACAGACAGAGGCCCAAATCCATGCATCCGCACAGCTAGCAGTGATAGTCACTGAGCTGCTGTGGTGCCCCTCTGATGGTCCAGGATTAAGCATACACAATGACACGAAGTACTAGGCCACTCTCGGAACCTCCAAGAGCAGCCCACGCACGACCCACCGTGTGCAAGCCCCTCGTTTGACAACAAGGTGGACAAAGTGTTGTAGTCATCACTGCAATGGGATGCTTCTGAGCCATGAACCAATTATTACTTTAAGCAGAATACACAAAAATAAATAAAGTGTTGTTGTTAATCAATTTCCTTCACATGAATAACTTGATCTAATAATGCAACTGGAGCGTGACTTACCGGCAGGTTAAGTTTCTTCGCATCAACTGGGACATGGAAGGGCCAGGCGAACTGGTGTTTCCACAGTGTTTTCACCACCCCTTTCAGCATGTACTGCAGCTGGTTAGTCACACGCCCAGGCCTGTTGGTGTTCATAACCTCTGGCAGCGAAATGATGTCTGTCCCAATGGAGGCCAGTGGCTGCACAGCAGGAGCTGCTGCTGCTGACATCTGCGGGCTCCACAACACGTCACAACTCAATGACAGCCTCTGGACTCTCCTCTTTGTTCAAAGCTCCCCAAATGTAACTGAAATCCCATCTCTCATCACTCCAACTTCCCTCTATTGTGCAAACTGTAGAAAGAAAGTGTCATGTTAGAAGAGGATTTATCAGAAAAAAAGTTTAAAGTTTATTTATTAGTCACAAATAAGGCTTACATTAACACTGCAATGAAGTTACTATGAAAATCCCCTGGTGGCCACAGTCTGGTGCCTGTTCAGGTCAATGCACCTAACCAGCACGCCTTTCAGAACGTGGGAGGAAACCAGAGCACCCAGAGGAAACCCACACGGAGAGAACATGCAAACTCCATACAGACAGTGTCCCGAACAGGAATGGAACCTGGGTCCCTGGCGCTGTGAAGCAGCAGTGCTAACCACTGTGTCACCGTGTATGAACAAAACACACCATATCACCACAAAAATATCAGGAGGCAGCATTGGACACATGTCACCATGCCAACAGGGCGGTGCTGGGAACATCCACATTACATGCCTGGTTAAAGGATGGTATAAAAAAAAGGTGCTGCATGAAACTCAGTAAATTCTTCTGCCCGCTCAGATTTTTTGGCAGCTGATGTGCTGTTTGGGAATATAACACAAAAACTAAGAACAACAGATTATTCAGTCCCTCCCTCAAGCTTGCTCTGCCATTCAATAAGATTGTGGCAGATCTGATTTTGGGCTAAACTCAACTCCCTTATCAAACCACACAAGTCTCAGAATTGCAATGATTCAAGGTTTCAAGGAACAGCAGATTCTGGCTTCAATATTTAACAAAATATATCACCAAATGAAAACTCAGTCTGCGCTGGTACCAAGCACTTAAGCAGCATCTCTCTCTCTCTATCACACAAACCGAGCTGAGACTGAGGTAACTCGCATTCCCAACAGATTTTAGTTAAAGCGTGATAATTTCTAAACATGTATATGAGCTTTTAAAATCAAATAACTAGAGATCTGCATACAAAGAGAAACAGTAACCAGGTCCCAGGCTGTTTTCCACTTGGATCATTTCACATTGACTTACTCCCCTCTGATTCGTTGACAAGGTTACGCAATGAGAAGATGTGAAATACCAAGTACCAAAAATAACCCAAAGCACTCACGAGAAAGAAGATTCAACCAGAGCAGCGGCATCATACCAATGTCTTTTCAATATTTCAAAGCAGCCTTTTCAATATGTCAACTCACAGAAAACGACGTGCCCGGATAAGCACTCAGATACCGCGCAGGCCAGCTGGCGGGGGTATTCGCAGGCATCTTTAATCTCTCTTTACATCAATCTGAGGTCACTATCTGTTTCAAGACAACGACCATGATCCCAGTACAAAAAAAAGCCAAACAGCATGTCTTAATTAGTGACTATCATCCAGTGTCTGAGAGTCATCATTATGAAGTGCTTCGAAATGTTAGTCAAGGCACAAATCAATTCCAGCCTCCCTGGTTCACCTACCGCCACAACAGGTCCATAGCAGACATCATTTTTGTAGCGGGTAGGTCGTGCCTTACTAACCTTATTGAGTTTTTTGAAAAAGTGACCAAAGAGGTGGATGGGGGTAAGGCAGTTGACGTGGTATATATGGATTTTAGTAAGGCGTTTGATAAGGTTCACCATGGTAGGCTTCTGCAGAAAATGCAGATGTATGGGATTGGGGGTAATCTAGGAAATTGGATCAGGAATTGGCTAGCGGATAGGAGACAGAGGGTGGTGGTTGATGGTAAATATTCGTCATGGAGTTCGGTTACGAGTGGTGTGCCTCAGGGATCTGTTTTGGGGCCACTGCTGTTTGTAATTTTTATTAATGATCTGGATGAGGGTATAGTTGGGTGGATTAGTAAATTTGCTGATGACACCAAAGTCGGAGGTGTGGTAGATTGTGAGGAAGGGTGTCATAGTTTGCAGGAAGACTTGGACAGGTTGCAGAGCTGGGCCGAGAGGTGGCAGATGGAGTTTAATGCGGAGGAGTGTGAGGTAATTCACTTTGGTAGGAATAACAGATGTGTTGAGTATAGGGCTAACGGGAGGACTTTGAATAGTGTGGATGAACAGAGGGATCTAGGTGTACGTGTACATAGATCCCTGAAAGTTGGGAATCAAGTAGATAGGGTTGTTAAGAAGGCATACGGTGTCTTGGCGTTTATTGGTAGGGGGATTGAATTTAGGAGTCGCAGCGTCATGTTGCAACTGTACACAACTCTGGTGCGGCCGCACTTGGAGTACTGTGTGCAGTTCTGGTCCCCACATTACAGGAAGGATGTGGAGGCTTTGGAGAGGGTGCAGAGGAGGTTTACCAGGATGTTGCCTGGTATGGAGGGGAGGTCCTATGAGGGGAGACTGAGGGATTTGGGGTTGTTTTCGCTGGAAAGAAGGCGGCTAAGAGGGGATCTTATTGAAACATATAAGATGATTAGAGGTTTAGATAGGGTGGATAGTGATAGCCTTTTTCCTCGGATGGAGAAAGCTAGCACGAGGGGGCATGGCTTTAAATTAAGGGGGGGTAGTTATAGGACGGATGTCAGGGGTAGGTTCTTTACCCAGAGGGTGGTGAGGGATTGGAATGTCCTGCCTGCTGCGGTTGTAAATGCGCCTAGTTTGGGGGCGTTTAAGAGATCCGTGGATAGGTTTATGGACGAAAAGGGATTGGTTTAGGTTAGTGGGTCATTGTTTTTTAACTGGTCGGCGCAACATCGTGGGCCGAAGGGCCTGTTCTGCGCTGTAATGTTCTATGATCTTCCTGGCCCTACACTTAACCCTGGAATACCTAGATAACAAAGACACCTGTCAGATTCCTATTTATTGAGTACAGCTCAGCCTTCAATACCATTATTTTTACGAGACTGGTCTCACAACTACATTGCCTGGGGCTCGGTCCTCCCTCTGCAGCTGGATCCTACATTTTTTAACCCAGAGACCACAATCATAAGGATCAACAACACCTCCCTCACAATTCTCCTCAACACCAGTGCCCCACAAGACTGTGTCTTCAGCCCCTTACTACACTCCTTACACACCTATGACTGTGCAGCCAAATTCACCTTCAACTCCATTTTCAAGTTTGCGGATGACACCACCGTAGTGGGTCGAATTTCAAACAAATGATGAGACGGAGTATAGGAATGAAATAGAGAATCTGATGAACTGGTGTGACAATAATAATCTCTCCCTCAATGTCAGCAAAACAAAGGAGATAGTCATTGACTTCAGGAAGTGTAGTGGAGAACTTGCCCCTGTCTACATCAACAGGGATGAAGTGTAAATGTTTGAGAGCTTCAGGTTTCAAGGTGTCTAGATCACCAACTTGTCCTGGTCCCTCCATGATAACACTATAGTTAAGAAAGCCCACCAACGCCTCTACTTTCTCAGAAGACTGAGGAAAGACTGACTGGCTTGTCAGCTACGACTCTTATCAAAGCATTCTTTCTGGTTGTATCACAGCTTGGTATGGCTCCTGTTCTGCCCAAGACCCCAAAAAATGACAAAGGGTTGTGAAGGAAGCCGAGTCCATAGTGCAAAGCAGCCTCCCATCCATTGACACTGTCTACGCTCGCCACTGCCCCAGGAAAGCAGCCAGCATAGTCAAGGGCTCCACACACCCTGGACATTCTCCCTTCCACCTTCTTCCGTCAGGAAAAAGATACAAAAGTTTGAGGTCATATACCAGCCGACTCGAGAACAGCTTCTTCCCTGCTGCTGTCAGGGTTTTGAATGGGTCCACATTGTATTAAGTTGATCTTTCTCTACATTCTAGCTATGACTGTAACACTACATTCTGCATTCTTTCCTTCTCTGTGAACGATACATTTTGTCTGTACAGTGCACAAGAAACAATACTTTTCATTTTATACTGATGCATGTGATAAGAATAAATCAAATCAAGAAGATATCCTATATGTACATCAATGGGAAAAGGATAACCGGGCAAAGAATAGGGTCCATTGTGGGCCAATCTTTGGGTGGAGCCAGGGGACATTGGTAGAATGTTGAGTGACTACGTCACATCCGTCTTCACCCAAGAGAATGAGGATAAAGGCATGGAATTCTGGGAGGGACACTGCAGGTTTCTTGAGCAAATTGACATAGGGAGTGACAAGGTGTTGGAGGTGCTGTGTAGGCTTAAAAAGTGGACAAAATCCAAGTCTGGATAAATGGCTGCAAGGGAGAAGGCTGCAAGGGAGAAGGCTGCAAGGGAGAAGGCTGCAAGGGAGAAGGCTGCAAGGGAGAAGGCTGCAAGGGAGAAGGCTGCAAGGGAGAAGGCTGCAAGGGAGAAGGCTGCAAGGGAGAAGGCTGCAAGGGAGAAGGCTGCAAGGGAGAAGGCTGCAAGGGAGAAGGCTGCAAGGGAGAAGGCTGCAAGGGAGAAGGCTGCAAGGGAGAAGGCTGCAAGGGAGAAGGCTGCAAGGGAGAAGGCTGCAAGGGAGAAGGCTGCAAGGGAGAAGGCTGCAAGGGAGAAGGCTGCAAGGGAGAAGGCTGCAAGGGAGAAGGCTGCAAGGGAGAAGGCTGCAAGGGAGAAGGCTGCAAGGGAGAAGGCTGCAAGGGAGAAGGCTGCAAGGGAGAAGGCTGCAAGGGAGAAGGCTGCAAGGGAGAAGGCTGCAAGGGAGAAGGCTGCAAGGGCTCTGACCCAGGTTTTTTAAGAATACAAACCCCTCGATTCAGTAAATGAAGGCTCACCCAGTAAGGAAGGAGCGGTGGGGTGTTTAAAGCCAGCTGACTTCACTCAGGCTGACAATTGATGGACACAGTGCTGACCTGCACTCTGCAGCACCAGGACAGCATTCAGAACTCACTGCAAATAAAGGGGGATGGTGATTATTATAAATTGCATGGCAAAGCTAAGCTTGTTTCCCTTCGAAACATATGAACAAGGAGCAGATAGGCAATGGGGGGGGGGGGGGTGGTTACAGGAATAGGGTGGCATGTAGATCTGGATGGGATGCTCTTTCAGAAAGTCAGTGCAGACTCGATGGGACGAATGGCCTCTTCTGCACTGTAGGGATTATATGATTCTCAGTGGCGTCTTAGTCTTTTAAACTGCAGGTACAAGACTAACCTGTCCAAAAGAGAAAACGCTGGAAAATCTCAGCACGTCTGGTGGCATCTGTAAGGAAAGAAAAGAGCTGACGTCGAGTCCAGATGATCCTTTGTCAAACTTACTGATGCTGCCAGACATGAGATTTTCCAGTGTTTTCTCCTTTGGTTTCAGATTACAGCATCCTCAGTAATTTGCTTTTATTTACTAACCTGTCCAATCTTTCCTCATCAGACAACCCACCCATTCCTGGTAGTAGAATAAAGAACAAAGAAAATTACAACACAGGAACAGGCCCTTTTGCCTTCCAGGCCTGCACCAACCATGCTGCCCGACTTAACTAAAACCCCCTACTCTTTCAAGGACCATATTCCTCTGCTCCCATCCTATTCATATACCTGTCAAGATGCCCCTTAAAAGTCACTACCGTATCCGCTTCCACTACCTCTCCTGGCAACGGGTTCCAAGCACCACTACTCTCTTTGTAAAAAATCTGCTTCATACATCTCCTTTAAACCTTGCCCCTCGCACCTTAAACCTATGCCCCCTAGTAATTGACTCTTCCGTTCTGGGAAAAAGCTTCTGACTAACCACTCTGTCCGTGCCCCTCATAATCTTGTAGACTTCTATCAGGTCTCTCCTCAACGTCCATTGCTCCAGTGAGAACAAACCAAGTTTCTCCAACCTCTCCTCATAGCTAATGCCCTCCATACCAGACAACATCCTGGCAAATCTTTTCTGTACCCTCTCCAAAGCCTCCACATTCTTCTGGTCATGTGGTGACCAGAATTGAACACTATATTCCAAGTGCTACCTCACTAAAGTTCTACAAAGCTGCAACATGGCTTGACAATTTTTAAACACAATACCCTGACCAATGAAGGCAAGCATGCCGTATGCCTTCTTGACTATCTTTTCTACCTGCATTGCCACTTTCAGTGACCTATGTACCTGTACACCCAGATCCCTTTGCTATCCCCTCTGCCATATACTGTACACTTCCTATCTGTATTAGATCTTCCAAAATGCATTACCTCACATTTGGACGGATTAAATTCCACCTACCATCTCTCCACCCAAGCCTCCAACTGATCTATATTCTACTGATTGTCCTCATCGCAATGTGCAAATCCACCAATCTTTGTGTCGCCCTCAAATTTATTAATCAAACCAGTTACATTTTCCTCCAAATCATTTATATCTATTACAAACAGCAAAGGTCCCAGCACTGACCCCTGAGGAACGCCACTTGTCACAGCCCTCCATTCAGAAACACACCTTCCACTGCTACCCTCTTCTTTGACTGAGCCAGTTCTGTATCCACCTTGCCCGCTCATCTCTGATCCCACTCAACTTCACCTTCTGCACCAATCTGCCATGAGGGACATTGTCAAAGGTCTTACTGAAGTCCATGTAGACAACATCCACTACCCTGCCCTCAATCATCTTCGTCACTTCCTCGAAAAATTCAATCAAGTTCATGAGACACAACCTCCCCTTCACAAAATTATTCTGCTAAATCTTTTCTGAACTACTTATAATGCATTTATATACTTCCTTAAAATAAGGTGACCAATTCTGCACAAAGTACTCCAGATGTAGTATCATCAATACCCTGAACAACATCAGCAAATTTGGCAACCATCCCATCCATCAAAGTCATTTACATAAATTGTAAACAGTTGAGGCCCAGCACAACGCCACACCCACTTGTTACATCTTGCCAGCCTGAAAAAGACCCATTTAAATAATAAAAGCAAAATATTGCAAATGCTGGAAATCTGAAACAAAAGCAGAAAATGCTGGGAAAACTTAGCAGATCCATTAATGCCTACTGTCTGTTCCATTAGCCAGCCAATCATCCATGGGTCCATTTGGGCAGGTCCAATGGGATGAAGGAGTGCAATATCAAGGGTAGGAGTCTTAGCAGTGTTGAGGAGCAGAAGGACATTGGGGTTCAGGTCCATAGGACTCTTAAATCGGCCTCACAGGCGGAGGATGTGGTCAAGAAGACGTATGGCATGCTAGCCTTCATTAATCGAGGGATTGCGTTTAGGAGTCGGGAGGTAATGCTGCAACTTTATAAGACCCTTGTCAGACCCCACTTGGAGTACTGTGCGCAGTTCTGGTCACCTCATTACAGGAAGGATGTGGAAGCTATTGAGGGTGCAGAGGAGATTTACAAGGACGTTGCCTGGATTGGGAGGCATGCCTTATGAAGATAGGTTGAGGGAGCTATGTCTCTTCTCCCAGAAGATGAAGGTTGAGAGGCGACCTGATAGAGGTTTATAAAATGTTGAGAGGAATAGATAGGATGGATTCTCAGAGGCTATTTCCCAGGGCTGCTACGAGAGGACACAGGTTTAAGGTGCTGGGGAGCAGGTACAGAGATGTCAGGGGTAAGTTTTTCACTCAGAGGGTCGTGAGTGAGTGAAATTGGCTGCCGTTGGTGGTGATAGAGGCGAATTCACTGGAGTCTTTTAAAAGAGTTCTGGATGAGTACATGGGATTTAATGGGATTGGGAGTTATAGATAGTTCTACGGCCTGGTAGGTATGGATATGATCGGCACAACTTGTGGGCTGAAGTGCTGTAGTGTTCTATGTTCTATTTATGCCTGTATGTCACCCACTATAATGTAAACTTTTGTTTTCCACAATAACCTTTAATGTGACACTTTATCAAATGCTTTCTGAAAATCTAAGTACAGTACATCCGCTGGTTCCTTTTATCCATGGCACGTTACTTCCTCAAGGAATTCCAGGTTAAACATGATTTCCCTATCACAAAATTTAATTTTCAAGTTTGCTGATGACACCACCATAGTGGTGCAGATCTCAAACAGTGGTAAGATGGGGTACAGGAATGAGATAAAGAATCTGGTGAACTGATGCAACGACAATAATCTCTCCGTCAATGCAAACAAAAGAGGTTGTCATCAACTTCAGGAAGCGCAGTGGAGAACATGCCCTTGTCTACTTCAATGGGAGTAGAAATGGTTGAGAGCGTCAAGTTTTTAGATGTCCAGATCACCAACAACCTGTCCTGGTCCCCCCATGCCGACACTATAATTAAGAAAACCCCACCAATGGCTGTACTTTCACAGAAGACTAAGAAAATTTGGCATGTCAGCTTTGGGTCTCAGCAATTTTTACAGATGTACCACAGAAAGCATTCTTTTTGGTTGTATCACAGCTTAGTATGGCTCCTGCTCTGCTCAAGACTGCAAGAAACTACAAAAGATCAGGAATGTAGCCCAATCCATCACGCAAACCAGCCTCCCATCCTTTGACTCTGTCTATACTTCCCACTGTCTCAGAAAAACAGCAAACATAATCAAGGACTCCACGCACCCCTGACATTCTCTCTGCCATCTTCTTCCACTGGGAGAAAGATACAGAAGATATATAGAAGTCATGTACTAACTGACTCAAGAACAGCTTCTTCTCTGTTGCCATCAGACTTTTGAATGGACTTACCTCACATAAGTTGATCTTCTCCACACCCTTGTTATGACTGTAAAACTATATTCTGCACTCTCTCCTTTCCTTCTCTATGAACAGTATGCGTGGTCTGTAGCGAACAAGACAATGTGTTTCACTATATACATGTGACAATAATAAATCAAAATTAAAAACTATATTGACTCTGCCTGATTGCCTTGAACTTATCCAAGTATCCTGCTATAACTTCTTTAATAATAGCATCTAACATTTTCCTTCGACAAATGATAAGCCAACTGGTCTAGTTTACCACTTTCTGACTCCCTCTCTCTTTGATGTGGAGTTGCCAGTGTTCGACTTGGGTGAGCACAATAAAAGGTTACACAAAACCAAGCTAAATTCCAACAGGTTTATAGGGAATCATGGGCTTTTGGTGCACTGCCCATTCACCACGTGAGTGGAGTAGACTCACAAACACGGCATATATAGGCAAAGTTACAACTGCAAGATAATGGTTAGAATGTGAGTCTTTACAGGCAATCAAGTCTTGACAGTACAGACAGTGTGAGTGGAGAAAGGGATAACCACAGTTAAAGAGGTGTGAATTGTCTCAAGCCAGGACAGTTAGTAGGATTTTACAAGCCTAGGCCAAATGATGGGGGTTACACATAGTGTGACATGAATCCAGACCCCAGTTGAGACCGTCTTCATGTGTGTGGAACTTGGCCATCAGTATCAAAGAAAATTACAGCACATGAACAGGCTCTTCGACCCTCCAAGCCTGCACTGACCATGCAGCCTGACTTAACCAAAACCCCCTACCCTTCCGAGGACCATATTTCTCTATTCCCATCCTATTTGTGTATTTGTCCAGATGCCCCTTAAAACTATCATATCTGCTTCCACTACTTCCCCCAGCAGCCACCACCCTCTGGTTAAAAAACTTGCCTCATACATCTCCTTTGAACCTTGCCCCTCGCATCTTAAACCTATGCCCCCTAGTAACTGACTCTTCCACCCCGGGAAAAAGCTTTCGATTATCCACTCTGTCCATGCCCCTCATAATCTTGTAGACTTCTATCAGGATGCCCCCTCAACCTCCGTCTCAGTGAGAACAAACCAAGTTTCTCCAACATCTCCTCATAGCTAATGCCCTCCATACCAGGCAATATCCTGGTAAATCTTTTCTGTACCCTCTCCAAAGCCTCCACATCCTTCTGGTACTGCGGCTGTATGAGCCCTCCGAGGTGTCCTCCTGGAGTACAGTTGTGATATTCTCCTTAACCAGTAGTACAACTCCCCCACCCCTTTTATATCCCCCTCTATTCCACCTGAAATATCTGTATCGTGGAAGCTGCCAATCTTGTCCTTCCCTTAACCAAGTCTCTGTAATAGCAACAATATTGTAGTTCCAACTACTAATCCAAGCTCTAAATTCATCTGCCTTCCCTGTTATACTTCTCGCATTGAAATAAATGTACTTCAATCCACCAGATCATCTTTGATTAGCAACCACACTCTACCTGTTCTTTCTGAGTCTTACTGGCCCTACTCTCTGGTTTCCCTTCAGTTGATTCACCTTTGCTTTGGTTCCCACCCCCCTGCCAAACTAGTTTAAATCCTCCCACGTGACACTAGCAAACCTCCCGGCCAGAATATTTATGCCCCTCCAGTTTAGATGCAACTCCTCCTTCTTGTACAGGTCCCACCTGCCCCGAAAGAGATCCCAATGGTCCAGATATCTGAAATCTTCCCTCCTACACCAACTGTTTAGCCACGTGTTGAGCTGCACTGTCTTCCTATTCTGAGCCTCACTAGCACATGGCACAGGGAGTAATCCTGAGATTACAACCCTAGAGGTCCTGCTTTTCAACTTTCTACCTAATTCCCTAAACTGCTGCTGCAGGACCTCATCACTCTTCCTACCTCTTCCTTCCTACCAGTAGACAGAGGGGAACCGGTGGATGTGGTGTTTTTAGATTTTCAAAAGGCGGTTGATAAGGTGCCTCATAAAAGATTGCTACAGAAGGCTAGGGTGCACGGAGTTGGGGGTAAGGTGTTAGCGTGGATAGAGGATTGGCTGTCTAATAGGAAGCAGAGAGTTGGTCTCTCAAGCTACTACCTATGACGCTTTTCTCCATCTTCATGCTCCTAAGTGCATCCAACTGGTGCTGCAACCTATCCATGCGGTCCATGGAAGCGTCACGGATCTCCCACATCTCACAAGTGCAGCACTTACTCGGTATTAGAAATGTCGGTCAGTGGGGTTAAGTTATTGAAGACAGCGTATAAAACTCCTACCTCCACTTTTACTGTCTCATAGCGGCCTTTTTTTTTGGTTCGAGGAGAGAGGGAGGGAGGGAGGGGATACACTGACGTAGTGTTTCAGGCTTCCCACTCTTTGACACCAGATCTTCTGCCTACTTCTCCAGAATGCACCAGTGAAGTACCCCAACCACCTCTACCAGATCTGCTCGGCAATTCTGCATTCTGCATCAAGTGTCTTAAAGGCCGCCTTGGAGAACACTTACTTGGAGATTAGAGGCAGGATGCCCTTGACTGCTGAAATGTTCCCTGACTGGAAGGGAACACTCTTACCTGGCGATTGTCATAAGTATCTGTTCATCGTTGCCATAGTGTCTCCAAGGTCTCACCGATTTATCATGCATTGGTCTCGCCAATGTACCACGCATCAGTCGCACTGCAGTCACAGAGGAATTAATTTGATTTATTGTCATACAGTGAAAAGTATTGTTTCTTGCACACTATACAAAGTATACAGTCCATAAAGAAAATAACGAGAAAGTGCAGAGAAAGATCAACTTTGTGTGAGGTATGTCCATTCAAACGTCTGATGGCAGCAGGGAAGAAGCTGTTCTCGAGTCGGCTGGTACAGGCCCTCAGACTTTTGTCTCTTTTTCCCCAACAGAAGAAGGTGGAAGAGAGAATGTTCGGGGGGGGGGGGGGGGGGGGTGCATGGGATCCTTAATTATGTTGGCTGCTTTACCAAGGCTGTGGGAAGTGTAGACAGAGTCAATGCACGGGAGGCTGGTTTGCATGATGGACTGGGCTACATTCACGGCCTTTTTTAGTTTCTTGCGGTCTTGGACAGAGCAGGAGCCCATACCAAACTGTGATGCAACCAGAAAGAATGTTTTCTACGGTGCATTTGTAAACGTTGGTGAGTCGGAGTGGACATGCGGAATTTCTTTCGTCTTCTTTGAAAGTGTTGGTGGGCTTTCTTAACTAGAGTGTCAGCATTGGGGGACCAGGACAGGTTGTTGGTGATCAGGACACCTAAAAATTTGAAGCTTTCAACCATGTCCACTTCATCCCCATTGACCTAGACAGGGGCATGCTCTCCACTACACTTCCTGAAGTCGATGACTACCTCCTTCATGTTGTTGACATTGAGGGAGAGATTATTGTCATTGCACCAGTTCCCCAGATTCTCTCTCTTTCCTGTACTCTGTCTTGTCATTGTTTGAGATCCAACTCACTACAGTGGTGTCATCAGCAAACTTGAAATTCGACTTGGAGGGGAATTTGGCTGCACAGTCATAGGTGCATAAGGAGTATGGTAGTGGGCTGAGAACACCGGTGTTGAGGATGATCGCGAAGGAGGTGTTGTTGCCTATCTTATTGATTGTGATCTGTGGGTTAGGAAGTCTGGGATGCAGTTGTAGAGGTAGGAAATGAGGTTCAGGCCCACGAGTTTGGCAATCAGTCTTGTAGGCATAATAATGTTGAAGGCTGAACTGTAGTCAATAAATAAGAGTCTGACATAAATGTCCTTGTTATCTAGGTGTTCCAGGATTGACTGCAGGGCCAGGAAGATGGCATCTGCTGTGACCCTGTTATGGTGGTCGGCAAACTGTAATGGATCCAGGCAATCAGGAATTGATTCATGTCATGACAAACCTTTCGAAACACTTCATAATGATGGATGTCAGAGCCACAGGATGATAGTCATTAAGGCACATTGCTTGGCTTTTCTTCGGTACTAGGATGATGGTTGTCTTCTTGAAGAAGATGGGGACCTCAGATCGTTGTAGAGCGAGGTTGAAAATGTCTGGGAACACCCCCATCAAGTAGGTGTAGGAGTAGAGTTAGGAGACAAATCAGCAAGGCAAAAAGGAGACACGAAATTGTTTTGGCAGATAAGGCAAAGGAGAATCCAAAGAGCTCCTACAAATACATAAAGGGCAAAAGAGTAACAAGGGAGAGAGCGTAGGGCCTCTTAAGGATCAACAAGGTCATCTTTGTGCAGACCCACAAGAGGTGGATGAGATTCTAAATGAATATTTCTCGCCAGTATTTACTGTTGACAAAAGCACGGATGTTAGGGAACTTGTGGAATTAAACACTAATGTCTTGAAGAGAGTGTACATATTAGAGGGGTGGTGGTGCTGGAAGTCTTAAAGCACATCAAGGTAGGTAAATCCCTGGGACCTGATGAGGTGTATCCCAGGACATTTTGGGACGCTAGAGAAGTAATTGCAGGTCCCTTAGCCGGGATATTTGAATCATCGATAGCCACGGGCGAGGTGCCTGAAGATTGAAGAAGGGCAAATGTTGTGCCTTTGTTTAAAACGGGCTGCAGAGAAAATCCTGGGAACTACAGGCCAGTTAATCTCACATCTGTGGTGGGTAAATTGTTGGAAGATATTTTGAGAGACAGGATCTATATGAATTTAGAGATGCAAGGACTGATCAGGGACAGTCAGCATGGCTTTGTGAATGGAAAATCATGTCTCACAAATTTAATTGTGTTTTTTGAAGGGTAACCAAGAAGGTAGATGAGGGCAGTGCAGTTGATGTTGTCTACATGGACTTTAGCAAGGCTTTTGACAAGGTACCGTGTGGTAGGTTGTTGCATAAAGTTAAATGTCACTGGATCCAGGGTGAGGTATCTAAATGGATACAAAATTGGCTTCAGGGTGGTTGAAGTTATTTTTCAAACTGAAGGCATATAACTAGCAGTGTGCCTCAGGGATCAGCTCGGGGTCACTATTATTTATCATTTATATTAATGATTTGGATGAAAATATAGGGGGCATGGTTAGTAAGTTTGCAGATGATGCCAGGATTGGTGGCATGATGGACAGTGAGGAAGGTTATCTCCATTGCAGCAGGATCTTGATCAATTGGGCCAGTGGGGTGACAAATGGTAGCTGGAGTTTAATTTAGATAACTGCGAGGTGATGCATTTTAGTAGATTGAACCAGGGTAGGACTTACTCAGTTAATGGTAGGACACTGGGGAAAGTTACAGAACAAAGAGATCTAGGGGTACATATAATAGAATCATAGAAAAACTACAGCACAAACAGGCCCTTCGGCCCACAAGTTGCACCGATTATATCTCTAGCTACTAGGCTTACCTATAACCCTCAATCCTATTAAGTCCCACGTACTCATCCAGAAGTCTTTTAAAAGACCCTATCGATTTTGCCTCCACCACCACCACCGATGTCAGCCAATTCCAGTCACCCACCACCCTCTGAGTGAAAAACTTACTCCTGACACCTCCTCTGTACCTACTCCCCAGCACCTTAAACCTATGTCCTCTTGTGGCAGCCATTTCAGCCCTGGGAAAAAGCCTTTGAGAATCCACCCAATCAATACCTCTCAACATCTTATACACCTCTATCAGGTCCCCTCTCATCCTTCGTCTCTCCAAGGAGAAAAGACTGAGCTCTCTCAACCTATCCTCATAAGGTATGCCACCCAATCCAGGTAATATCCTTGTAAATCTCCTCTGCACCCTTTCAATGGCTTCCACATCCTTCCTGTAATGAGGGGACCAGAACTGAGCAGTACTATCAGGAGTAACGTTTTCACTCAAAGAGTGGAATATAAACTACATCTACCGCTCCTCCTTCGTCAATGCATTTAGTCACATTTTCAAAAAACTCAACCAGGCTCGTAAGGCACAATCTGCCTTTGACAAAGCTGTGCTGACTACTTTTGATCATACTATACTTCTCTAAATGTTCATTAATTCCTGTCTCTCAGGATCTTTTCCAACAACTTACCATCCACTGAGGTTAGACTCACCAGTCGATAATTTCCTGGAGTATCTCTATTCCCTTTCTTGAATATAGGAACCACATCCGCAATCCTCCGGAACCTCTCCCGTCTCCATCAATGACACAAAGATCATTGTCAGAGGCTCTGCAATCTCTTGCCTCGCCTCCCACAGTAACCTGGGGTACATCCCATCCGGTCCTGGCGACTTATCTTTATGCTATTTAAAAGCTCCAACACTTCCTCTTTCTTAATGTCCACATATTCAAGCTTTTCAGTCTGCCGCAAGCCTGCACTACAACCAAGATCTTTTTCCACCGTGAATACCGAAGTAAAGTATTCAAAGAGCACCTCTGCTATTTCTACCGGTTCACTGTCACATTTTATAGGTTCTATACCTTCGCACCTCATCCTCTTACTCTCCACATATTTGTAGAACGCCTTAGGATTTTCTTCAATCTTACTTGCCAAGGCCTTCTCATAGCCCCTTCTGGCTCTCCTAATTCCCTTAAGTTCCTTCCTAGAAGCTGTATACTCCTCTAGATCCCTAATATTACCTAGCTCCCTGAACCTTTTCTTTTTGACTAGGTTTGTTACAACTTTCGTGCACCACGGTTCCCGTAACCTACCAAAACCTCCGACTCATCGGAACGTTGTCATGCAGAACTCCAGACAAACATTCCTTGAAAATCTGCCACCTTACTTCAGTACATTTCCCCGAGGATACCACCTTCCAATTTATGTCTCTAATTTCCTGCCTGATGGCTTCATATTTCCCCTTGCTCCAGATAAACACTTTCCTAGCTTGCCTGATCCTATCCCTCTCCCAATGCTAGTGTAAAGAAGATAGAGTTATGATCACTATCCCCAAAATGCTCTCCCACTGAGAGATCTGACACCTGTCCAGGTTCATTACCCAATACCAGATCAAGTACAGCATCTCCTCTTGTAGGCTTATCCACATACTGTGTCAGGAAAGCCTCCTGAATACACCTAACAAACTCCTCCCCATCCAAACCCCTTACCCTAGGGATATTCCAATCGATATTTGGGAAATTAAAGTCTCCCATCATAACAACTCTGTTATTATTACATCTTTCCAGAATCTGTTTCCTTATCTGCTCCTCAACAACCCTGTTACCATTGGGCGGCCTATAGAAAACACCCAGTAAATTCACTGACCCCTTCCTGTTCTGAACTTCCACCCACAGAGACTCCGTAAACAATCCCTCCGTGGTGTCCATCTTTTCTACAGCCATGACACTATCCCTGATCACCAGTGCCACTCCCCCACCTCATTTGCCTCCCTCCCTGTCCCTCCTGAAACATCTGAAACCTGGCACTTGAACTACCCAGGCCTGTCCCTGAGACATCCAAGTCTCTATAATGGCCACCACATCACATTTCCAAGCAGCGATCCACGCTCTAAACTCATACACTTTGTTCACAACACTCCTAGCGTTAAAATAGACACATCTCAAACCTTCGATATGAGCACTCCCCTACTCCATCACGTGTCCATCCTCCCGCTTACACTGTCGACAATCCCTCTCTATTTGCGAGCTAACCTCCTCGCTCCCAGTCACTTCCTTTCGATTCCCTCCCCCAACCATTCTAGAGTACATGTTCATAGCTCTTGAAAGTGAAGTCACAGGTGGACAGAGCAATGAAGAAGGCATTTGGTATGCTTTGTTTCATCAGTCAGAACACTGAATACGGGAGCTGGGACGCCTTGTTGAAGTTGTACAAGACATTGGTAACGCCAGACTTGGAATACTGTGTGCAATTCTGGTAACCCTATTATAGAAAGGATATTATTAAACTAGGAAGAGTGCAGAAAAGATTTACCAGGATGCTACCGGGACTTGATGGATTCAGTTATAAGTAGAGGCAGAATAGAGTGGAACGTAAGAGGCAGAGGGGTGACCTTATAGAAGTCTACAAAATAACGAGGAGCATAGACAAGGTAGACAGTCAATATTTTTTCCCATAAGGGAGTCTAAAACTTGAGGGCATAGATTTAAGGTGAGAGAGGAGAAATACAAAAAGTGTCCAAAGGGGCAATTTTTTCACACAGAGGGTGGTGAGTGTCTGGAATAAGCTGCCAGAGGTAGTAGTAGAGTTGGGTGCAATTTTACATGAGTATGATGGGTATAAAAGAATATGGGCCAAATATGGGCAATTGGGATTAGTTTAGGGGTTTAAAAAAAAGGGCAGCATGGATAAGTTGGGCCGAAGGACCTGTTTCCATGCTGTAAACCACTGCTCTGACATCTGCAGTGGCGACCTCAAATACAGATCCGTGCAGGGCTTCCAGGGTGGAGGACTGGCTCTCGCTGACCTCTTGCTCAAAACAGGAGTTCTTCCACAATCCCCAAGAGGCCAACGAGACAACCAACGAACTGGAACATTCGACAGAGATCCGTGGTTTAGCAACTGAAGATTAAGAGAGTCGAAGTGGACCCGTCTGGAAGGCTGCTGCCCTTGACTCAACATATATGCCCAAGCGTCGGGAGGTAGGTCAATGCCAGCCTCATCAGCAACGCTCAAAAGGCAGCCCCGAACATCACCTAAGCACAACGCAACATCATCTGCGCTCTCAAGACAAACCACAACATTGGCATCAAACCAGCGAAGGAGGGGCCACAGTAATACTGAACAGAACTGCAAAGAAGTGCACCGACAACTGAACAACGAGGAACACTACAGACAGTTACCCACAGATCCGACCAAAGAACATACCCATCAATTCAACTGACTAATCAAGACCTTTGATCCAGACCGTCAGAGCACCTTCCGTGCTCTCATCCCACATATTCCCCGCGTTGGAGATCTCTACTGCCTCCCAAAGATACACAAGGCAACACATCCAATCATCCCATATCAGGCAATGGGACTCTCTGGCTACTACTACAGCATCCTGACATCCACCATCCAAAGAACCCCCAGCTTCTGCTGCGATACTACGGACTTCTTACAGCAACTCAGCACCCATGGTCCAGTTGAACCAAGACCACTCCTCATCACAACGGATGTCTCGGCACTCTACACCAGCATCCCCAGAGCAACGGCATTGCTGCAACAGTCTCAGTACACAACACTAACAACTGCCATTTTCCAATTGCAATTCTCCAACTCATCCACTTCACATTCTGGGCCACATCTTCATCTTCGGTAACTAGTTCTTCATCCAGACACAAGGAACAGCCATAGGGATCAAATTCGCACCTCAATTTGCCAACATCTTCATGCACAACTTCAAACAAGACCTCTTCACCGCACAGGACCTTCAACTGACGCTATACACCAGATATATCGATGACTCACCGTGGGCTACTCTCCAGAATTGGTTGCATTCTTGGACACTTGCATCTCCATCAAGGACAATCATCTCAGTACTTCATTCTACCACACCTTTTTCAGGTCAAACAAGTAAACAAACTTAAATTACGTTCAGACAAAGAAAAAGCTCCACTTCTCCAGCTTCCACCCTAACAAGTTAAAGAAGCCATCCCCGACAGACAAACACTCCGTATACACAGGATCTGCTCAGATGAGGGGGAATGCAACAGACACCTACAGACGCTGAAATACACCCTCGTACGAACAGCATATGCCACTCGACTCATTGATTGACAGTTCCGACACTCCACAGCAAAAACCGCACCAACCCCCTCAGAAGACAAACTTGGGACATGACCGACACAGTATCCTTTATCGTCCAGTACTTCCCCAGAGCGAAGAAACTACAATATCTTCTTTGGAGCCTTCAACATGTCATCGATGAAGACGAACATCTTGCCAAGGCCATCCCCACACCTCCATTACTTGCCTTCAAACAATCGCACAAGCTCAGACTATTGCTCGCAGCAAACCACCTAGCCTTCAGGAGAAGGGCGACCACGACACCACACAATCCTGCCACGGCAACCTCTGCAATATGTGCCAGGTCACTGACACAGTTACGAGGTACAAGGTACATACTCATGCGACTTGGCCTGCAGACGCTGGAATCTGAAACCAAAAGAGAAAATGCTAGAAAATCTCAGCAGGTCTGGCAGCATCCGTAAGTTTGACAAAGAGTCACCTGGACTTGAAATGTCAGCTCTTTCCTCTTATAGATGCTGTCAGACCTGCTGAAATTTTCCAGTGTTTTCTCCTTTGGATGCTAAATTATCCCTCAGTGTACCCAAACAGGTGCCAGAGTGTGCCAACTAGGGGATTATCACAGTAACTTCATTGCAGTGTTAATGTAAGGCTACTTGTGACTCATAAACAAACTTTAAAATCACCAGCCAGGAGTGTTCCCTTCCTTTTGGGGAACACTTCAGAAGTCAAGGCCATTTAGCCTCCGATCTACAGATAAGCGTTCTCCAAGACAGCCTTCAAGTCACATGACAATACAGAATCACCATAGATACTGATGGTCAAGTTCCACGTGCATGAGGATGGGCTCAACTGGGATCTTGGGTTCACGTCACACTCTCTGTACCCCACAATATCTGGCCTTGGCTTACAAACTCTTATTAACTGCCCTGGCTTGAGACAATTCGCACCTCTCTAACCTGTGATTATTCCTCTCTCTTTTCACACTGTCTGTAGCTGTAAAGACTTGATTACCTGTAATGACTTATATTCCAACCATTATGTTGCAATTGTGTCTTTGTCTATAGATGCCATGTTTATGAACCTATTCTACTCACCTGACAATGGAGCAGCGCTCCGAAAGCCGTAAGCATCGTTCCTACCCTCTCTTTCCCCCTCCCCTCCAGTCCGCCCCACTACCCCTCCCTTCCTCTCCCCTCCTGTCCACCCCACTACCCCTTCCCCTCCCCTCCAGTCCCCCCCCCCCCCCGGCTACCCCTTCCCCTCCCCCCACCAAGTTCCTCCCCGCGACCCCTTCCCCTCCCCCCAACCAAGTTCCACCCCCGCGACCCCTTCCCCTCCCCCCAACCAAGTTCCACCCCCGCGACCCCTTCCCCTCCCCCTCCCCCCCAACCAAGTTCCACCCCCGCGACCCCTTCCCCTCCCCCCAACCAAGTTCCACCCCCGCGACCACTTCCCCTCCCCCCCAACCAAGCTCCCCCCCGCGACCCCTTCCCCCCACCAAGTTCCCCCCGCTACCCCTTCCCCTCCAGTCGCCCCCCGCTACCCCCTCCCCTCCAGTGCTCCCCCACCCCCTCTACCTCCTCCCCTCCAGTGCCCCCCACCCCCTCCCCTCCAGTGCCCCCCCACCCCCTCTACCTCCTCCCCTCCAGTGCCCCCCACCCCCTCCCCTCCAGTGCCCCCCCACCCCCTCCCCTCCAGTGCCCCCCCTCCCCCTCTACCTCCTCCCCTCCAGTGCCCCCCACCCCCTCCCCTCCAGTGCCCCCCCACCCCCTCCCCCTCTCCTCCAGTGCCCACCCCACCCCCTCCCCCTCTCCTCCAGTGCCCCCCCACCCCCTCCCCCTCTCCTCCAGTGCCCCCCCCACCCCCTCCCCCTCTCCTCCAGTGCCCCCCCCACCCCCTCCCCTCCAGTCCCCCCCCCACCCCCTCCCCTCCAGTCCCCCCCTCCCCTCCAGTCCCCCCCCTCCCCTCCACCCCCCCCTCCACTCCCCCCTCCACTCCAGTCCCCCCCTCCCCTCCACCCCCCCCTCCACTCCACCCCCCCCTCCCCTCCAGTCCCCCCCTCCCCTCCACCCACCCCTCCACTCCAGTCCCCCCTCCCCTCCACCCACCCCTCCACTCCAGTCCCCCCCTCCCCTCCACCCCCCCCCTCCCCTCCACCCCCCCCTCCCTCCCCTCCAACCCCCCCTCCCCTCCCCTCCACCCACCCCTCCACTCCCCCCCTCCCCTCCACCCACCCCTCCACCCCCCCTCTCCCTCCACCCCCCCTCTCCCTCCCCTCCACCCCCCCCCTCCCCTCCAGCCCCCCTCTCCCTCCCCTCCACCCCCCCTCTCTCTCCCCTCCACTCCAGTCCCCCCCCTCCCCTCCACTCCAGTCCCCCCCCTCCCCTCCCCTCCACTCCCCCCCCTCCCCTCCCCTCCACTCCAGTCCCCCCCCTCCCCTCCCCTCCACTCCAGTCCCCCCCCTCCCCTCCCCTCCACTCCAGTCCCCCCCCTCCCCTCCCCTCCCCTCCACTCCAGTCCCCCCCTCCCCTCCCCTCCACTCCAGTCCCCCCCCCCTCCCCTCCCCTCCAGTCCCTCCCCTCCCCTCCAGTACCCCCCCCTCCCCTCCCCTCCAGTACCCCCCCCCTCCAGTACCCCGCTCCCCTCCAGTCCAGTCCCCCTTGTGTTCCACCTCCCCCCAGACCACCCCAACCCCAATCTCAGGTCCCCTGCCTCTCCCCCACCCAGCACCCCTCTCTCTCCCTCCCACAGTACCCTTTCCTCCTCTCCCTCAGGACCCCCCTCTCTCTCTGTCTCTCCCCAACCCCCACATCTCCCCTCAGTCCCTCCCCCCTTCCCCCCGATACCTGCCTCCTGGCTCCGAGTCGCCGATTCTCCCGCATCCTTGGCGGCTGCGCTGAGCCCGCCCAGACAGTGCGCCTGCGTGGGATGTGCGCGATGTACGCTGGGAATTGTAGTTCCCCCAGCCCCGTGTCAGGGGTCACAGAGCAGCGGCGTGGGGAGCGTGAACTACAATCCCGGTATGCAACAGCGGCGCATGCGCACAGCTTCCCGCTGCCACCTTACAACTGGGGGAAAAGAGAAGCGGCAAAAAAAATTGAGCCGGAAAGGAAAGAGTTAATAAACCCGTTAGAGTCAGTGCTGAGGGAGTGCCGCACCGTCAGAGGGTCAGTGTTGAGGGAGTGCTGCACTGTCAGTGGGTCAGTGTTGAGGGAGTGCTGCACTGTCGGAGGGTCAGTACTGAGGGAGTGCCGCACTGTCGGAGGGTCAGTGCTGAGGGAGTGCCATACTGTCAGAGGGTCAATTATGAGGGAGTGCCGCACTGTCGGAGGGTCAGTGCTGAGGGAGCGCCGCACTGTCAGAGGGTCAGTGCTGAGGGAGTGCCACACTGTCGGAGGGTCAGTGCTGAGGGAGCGCCGCACTGTCAGAGGGTCAGTGCTGAGGGAGTGCCGCACTGTCAGAGGGTCAGTGCTGAGGGAGTGCCGCACTGTCAGAGGGTCAGTACTGAGGGAGTGTCGCACTGTCAGAGGGTCAGTGCTGAGGGAGTGCCGCACTGTCGGAGGGTCAGTGCTGAGGGAGTGCCGCACTGTCAGAGGGTCAGTGCTGAGGGAGTGCCGCACTGTCAGAGGGTCAGTACTGAGGGAGTGTCGCACTGTCAGAGGGTCAGTGCTGAGGGAGTGCCGCACTGTCAGAGGGTCAGTACTGAGGGAGTGCCGCACTGTCAGAGGGTCAGTGCTGAGGGAGTGCCGCACTGTCAGAGGGTCAGTACTGAGGGAGTGCCGCACTGTCGGAGGGTCAGTGCTGAGGGAGTGCCATACTGTCAGAGGGTCAATTATGAGGGAGTGCCGCACTGTCGGAGGGTCAGTGCTGAGGGAGTGCCGCACTGTCAGGGTTACTCAAGATGAATATTATGGGCATTGGAGAGTAAGAAAGAGAGAGAGAGTGTGGCTCAGTCACGGTCTCAGGTTTCGTAGCCACCCTCACCGCTACACACCGACACTCACACATCTCATGCAGTGAATGCAGGTGAGGGCGGGTGAATAAGTATCCTTAGACTGATGGTGAGGTGAAGAACACCCTTAACTCTCTCACATATTTATGGTCATGTATATTAAATATTCAATAGTAAATTATCAATTTATTAGCAGGTTAGGTGTAAGGATTCGCATTCTAATCCGTAATCTCTAAACTGTCTGTGCTTTATGTGCTCTGTCCGAGGCCAGAACTCTCCATTCACCTGACGAAGAGGGAGTCCCCTCGAAAGCTTGTGAGTTTACTATCAAATAAATCGATCGGACTAAAACCTGCTGTTATCAGACTTTTTACTGTGTTTACCCCAGTCCAACGCCGGCACATCCACATCGAGAGAAATAGAGCCAACGTTTTGAGCCTTGATGACCTTTTGTCCAAGCTCTTCACTGGAAAGAGCAAGATGTAGAACCAGTGTGGTAGGGATAAAAATTAGCAGATGTGAGAGTAGATTATGGGCCCCTAAGGGTAGCTAGACTGTGACAAAATTAATCAATAATCTATGGTAATGGAGGGCAGCAATCACAGTATGATAGAATTTCACAATCAGCTTGAAATGAAGATGCATGGGTCGATAACTAATGTTTGAAACTTATATGAAGATAATTATGAAAGAGTGAAGACGCTCATGTTCAATCTGCCAATCGCGCACATTGTCTCTCTTTCACGCACACTTTCCCTTGCACTCTCAACTCAACAGTTATGGGATAAGGCAGGAAAGTGGAGATGAAGATATTCACATCAGATTACTCTTGATCTCATTAAATCACAGAACAGACTCAGCGGGCCAAATGGCTCCTCTTTGCCCCCATGTCTTTTGGCTGAAGTGAGCTGGGAAATAGTTCATATAACTGATTTTTGAGGAAACATTTAATAATGCTCAGAAAAGATTATCCCCAGTGAGAAGGAAAGGGTCTTTGAGAACGATATGTCATCTATGGCTAAATTAGGAAGATAGTATTGAATGAAAAACTGTACAAATCAGAGGCTTGGACAGATTTTAGGAATCAGCAAAGAAAAATTGAAAAGATAATAAAGAGAAAGCAGACAATGAGAGAAAGCTAACTAATAATGTAAAAACCGAAAGTTAAAAATTCTACAGGCTTTTTTTATACTTGTTGATGTATGTGGGCCTCTCTGGCTGGGCCAGCATTTGTTGCCCATTCCTGAGGGCATTTGACAGTTAACCATATTGATTTATTATTGTCACATTAATTCACATACAGTGAAAAGTACTGTTTCTTACATGCTATACAGACAAGCATACTGTTCATAGAGAAGGAAAAGAGAAGGTGCAGAATGTAGTGTTACAGTCATAGCTAGGGTGGAGAGAAAGATCAACTTAGTAGAAGTAAGAAGTCTCACAACATGAGGTTAAAGTTCAACACGTTTATTTGGCAGCACGAGCTTTTGGAGCACTGCCCCTTCATCAGGTGAGTAGAGAATTGTGTTCACAAACAGGGCATATATGGACACAAACTCAATTACAAGATAATGGCTGGAATTGAGTATTAACAGGTAATCAAGCCTTTACAGATGAAGACAAAGCGAGTGGAGAGAAGGTTAAGTACAGGTTGAAGAGGTGTGAATTGTCTCCGGAAGAACAGTTAGTGATATTTTGCAAGCCTAAGCAAGTCATGGGGGTTAGAGATTGCGCGACATGAACCCAAGATCACAGTTGAGGCCATCCTCACGTGTGCGGAACTTGCTTATCAGTTTTTGCCTGGCTGTCGTCTGTCTTGAAGGTCACCTTGGAGAACGCTTACCCGCAGATCAGAGGCTGAATACCCGCAGATCAGAGGCTGAATGCCCGTGACTGCTAAAGTGTTCCCCAACAGGGAGGGAACACTCCTGCCTGGTGATTGTCGAGCAGTGTCCATTCATCCACTGTTGTAATGTCTGCACTGCCTTTGGACATCCTTTCCTGCAGCGTATCAGATAGACAACGTTGGACAAGTTACAAGAGTGTGTACCGTGTAGCTGGTGGATGGTGTCATGTTTTGCAGAGGTTGATGTGGCAGGGTTGTGTGGTGTCGTGATCACATGAGGTCGGCCTCAACCAGGATCTTGAGTTCATGTCACACTACCTGTAACCCCCACGACTTGCTTGGGCTTGCGAAATCTCACTAACTGTCCTGGCTTGAGACAATCCACACCTCTTTAACCTGTGCTTAACCCTCTCTCCACTCACATTATCTGCACCTGTAAAGACCTGATTACCTGGTAAGACTCACATTCCAACCAATCTTGTAATTGAATCTGTGCCCGTATATCCTGTTTGTGAACACAGTTCTCCACGTACCTGATGAAGGGGCAGTTCTCTGAAAACCCGTGTTACCAAATAAGCCTGTTGGACTTTAATCTGCTGTTGTGAGACTTTACTGTGCCCACCCCAGTCCAATGCCGGCATCTCCACATTACAACTTAATACGAGGTAGATCCATTCAAAAGTCTAACAGCAGCAGGGAAGAATCTGTTCCTGACTTCGTTGGTACGTGACCTCAGACTTTTTGTTTCTCATAGAACAGTACAGGCCCTTCTGCCCTCAATGTTGTGCTGAAATATGTCCAATCCCAAGATCAAGCTATCCCCTCCCTATAATTCTGGAGTGCTCCATGTGCCTATCAATAACCGCTTGAAAGTTCCTAAAGTGACTCCACTATCACAGCAGGCAGTCTATTCCACACCCCGACCACTCTCTGAGTGAAGAATCTACCTTGGGTATCTCTCCTCTATCTCCCACCGTGAACCTTATAGTTATGCCCCCTAGTCTCTGCACGTCCACTCTTTCAATCCCTCTCATCATCTTATAAACCTCTATTAAGTCGTCTCTCAGCCTCCTCCGCTCCAAAGAGAAAAGCCCCAGCTCCCTCAACTTTTCCTCATAAGACCTACCCTCTAAACCAGGCAGCATCCTGGTAAATCTCTGCACTCTCTCCAATGCTTCCACATCCTTCTTATAATGAGGTGACCAGAACTGAACACAATATTCCAAATGTGGTCTCACCAACTTCCAGTATAGTTGCAGCATAACCCCACGGCTCTTAAACTCAAACCCCCTGTTAATAAACGCTAACACACTATCAGCCTTCTTCACAGCTCTATCCACTTGAGTGGCAAGCTTCAGAGATCTGTGGATATGAACCCCAAGATCTCTCTGTTCCTTCGCATTCCTCAGAGCCCTGCCGTTGACCCTGTAATTAGCATTCAAGTGTGTCCTACCAAAATGAATCACCTCGCACTTAACAGGGTTAAACTCCATCTGCCACTTTTCGGCCCAGCTCTGCATGCTATCAATGTCTTTTTGCAGCCTACAACAGCCCTCCACCTCATCCACTACTCCACCAATCTTGGTGTCGTCAGCAAATTTATTAACCCACCCTTCAGCCCCTTCTTCCAAGTCATTGATAAAAATCACAAAAAGCAGAAGACCCAGCACTGACCCCTGTGGTACACCGCTGGTAACTGGCCTTCAGTTTGAAAATTTTCCCTTCACCACCACCCTCTGTCTTCTATGATACAGCCAGTTACCTTCTATCCCACACCTCCTTATCTTCTCGATGGAAGAAGGTGGAAGAGAGAATCTCCGAGCTGCGTGTGGCCCTTAATTATGCTAGCTGCTTTGTTGGGAAGTATGGACGGAGTCAACGGATGAGAGGCTGATTTGCATGATGGACTGGGCTTCATTCAAGAGCCATTGTAGTTTCTTGCAGTCTTGGGCAGAGCAGGAGCCATACCAAACTGTGATACAACCAGAAAGAATGCTTTCGATGGTGCATCTGGGAAAGTTGGTGAGAGACATAGCAGACGTGCCAAATTTTCTTAGCCTCCTGAGAAAGTAGAGGTGTTGTGGGCTTTCTTCACTATAGTTCAGCATGGGGGGAACCAGGACAGGTTGTTGCTGACCTGGACACCTAAAAACTTGAACCTCGTGACCATTTGTGGTGTATGTGGATTTTAGCAAAGCGTTTGATAAGGTTCCCCATGGTAGGCTACTGCAGAAAATGCAGATGCATGGGATTGAGGGTGATTTAGCAGTTTGGAACAGAAATTGGCTCGCTGATAGAAGACAGAGGGTGGTGGTTGATGGGAAATATTCAACCTGGAGTTCAGTTACAAGTGGTGTACCTCAAGGATCTGTTTTGGGGCCACTGCTGTTTGTCATTTTTGTAAATGACCTAGATGAGAGTGTAGAAGGATGGGTTAGTAAGTGTGCTGACGACACCAAAGTTGGAGGAGTTGTAGACAGTGAGGATGGTTGTTACAGTTTGCAGAGGGACATAGATAAGCTGCAGAGCTGGGCTGAGAGGTGGCAGATGGATTTTAATACGGAAAAGTGTGAAGTGATTCATTTTGGTAAGAGTAACAGGAGTACAGAATATAGGGCTAATGGAAGGACTCTTAGTAGTGTTGACGAGCAGAGAGATCTCGGGGTACATGTGCATAGCTCCCTGAAAGTTGGCACCCAGGTTGATAAGGTTGTTAAGAAGGCGTACGGTGTGTTAGCTTTTATTGGTAGAGGGATTGAATTTCAGAGCCGTGAGGTCATGTTGCAACTGTACAAAACTCTGGTGCGGCCGCACTTGGAGTATTGTGTACAGTTCTGGTCGCTGCATTATAAGAAAGATGTGGAAGCATTGGAAAGGGTGCAGAGGAGGTTTGCCTGTTATGGTGGGAAGGTCTTATGAGGAAAGGCTGAGGGACTTGAGGTTATTTTCATTGGAGAGAAGAAGGTTACGAGGTGACCTGATTGAGGCATACAAGATGATCAGAGGATTGGATAGGGTGGACAGTGAGAGCCTTTTACCTCAGATGGTGATGGCTAACACAAGGGGACATAGCTTTAAATTAAGGGGTGGTAATTATAGGACGGATGTCAGAGGTAGGTTCTTTACTCAGAGGGTAGTAAGGGCGTGGAATGCCGTGCCTGCAGCAGTTGTGGACTTGCCAACTTTAAGGGCATTCAAATGGTCAGTGGATAGGCACATGGATAACATTGGAATAGTTTAGGTTAGAGGGTCATTAGATTGGTTCCACTGGTCGGCACAACATCAAGGGCCGAAGGGCCTGTACTGCGCTGTAATGTTCTATGTTCTATTTTGTACCCATTGATGCAGAAAGGGGAAGTCCTCCACTACATTTCCTGAAGTCGATGACAACCTCCTTTGTTTTGTTGACATTGAAGGAGAGATTATTGTCATTGCACCAGTTCACCAGATTCTCTGTCTGTTTCCTGTACTGTGTTTGTCATTGTTTGAGATCTGATCCACAATGGTGGTGTCATCAGCAAACTTGAAAATTGAGTTGGAGGGGAATTTGGCCACACAGTCAAAGGTGTACAAGGAGTATAGTAAGGGGTTGAGGACATTGGTGTTGAGGATGGTTGTGGAGACAGTGTCATGGTGGCACATTGATTAGCATTGCTGCTTCACAGCGCCAGGGACCCGGGTTTGATTCCTGGCTTGGGTAACAGTCTGTGTGGATCATCAGGCCGTAAGACATGGGAGTAGAATAGGAGCTTGGTATGCCACTTGCCCATCGAGTCTGCTCCACCATTCAATCATGGCCGATATTTTTCTCATTCCCATTCCCCTACCTTGTCACCATAACCCCTGATCACCTTATTAATCGAGAACCTATCTATTTCTGTCTTAAAGACACTCAGTGACCCGGCCTCCACAGCCTTCTGCAGCAAACAGTTCCACAGAATCACCATTCTCTGGCTAAAGAAATTCCTCCTCATCTTTATTTTAAAGGATCATCCTTTTAGCCTGAGGTTGTGTCCTCTGGTTCTAGTTTATTCCTACTAGTGGAAACATCCTCTCCACGTCCACTCTATCCAGGCCTTGCAGTATCCTGTAACTTTCAATAAGATCCCCCCTCGGGCACGAACGAGACTCCAGGATGGTAGTCTGCCTCCCTGGTGCTAGGGTCCTGGATGTCTCTGAGGGATAGAGAGCATCCTAAAAGGGGAGGGTAATCAGACAGATGTCATTGTCCATATTGGTACAAATGACGTAGGCAGAAAGAGCAGGGAAGTCCTGCAAGAACAGTTTCGGGAGTTAGGTAGCAGGACCTCTAGGATAGCAATCTCTGGATTGCTCCCCATGCCACATGCTAGTGAGGCTAGGAACAGGGAGATAGTGCAGCTGAAAATGTGGGTAAAGAACTGGTGCAGGAAGGAGGGTTTCAGATTTGTGGATGACTGGAAAGTCATCCAGAGGAGAACATAATAAGAACATAAGAAATAGGAGCAGGAGTAGGCCAACTAGCCCTTCGAGCCTGCCCCGCCATTCAATAAAATCATGGCTGATCTGTCGTGGCTCAGTTCCACATTCCCGCCCTCTCCCCATAACCCTTAATCCCCTCTCTTATCAAAAACCCATCAATCCGCGTCTTAAAAATATTTAGCGAGGTAGCCTCCACCGCTTCAACGGGCAGAGAATTCCAGAGATTCACCACCCTTTGAGTGAAGAAGTTCCTCCTCAACTCCGTTCTAAACCGCCCCCCTTTTATCTTGAGGCTCTACCCCCTAGTCCTACTATCCTTTCTGAGCGGGAAGAGTCTCTCCACCTCTATCCTATCCATCCCATTCGTCATCTTATACGTCTCAATGAGATCTCCCCTCATTCTTCTAAACTCTAACGAGTACAAGCCTAATTTATTCAGCCTCTCCTCATAGCTCAACCCCCTCAACTCCGGCATCATCCTAGTAAACCTCCTCTGCACTCCCTCCAAGGCCAAAATATCCTTGCGTAAGTACGGCGCCCAAAACTGCACACAGTACTGCAGCTGCGGCCTCACCAATGCCCTATACAGCTGCAGCAAGACCTCCCTACTTTTATATTCAATCCCCCTCGCGATGAAGGCCAGCATCCCATTCGCCTTCCTGACCACCTGCTGCACCTGCAAGCTGGGTTTTTGCGACTCATGCACAAGGACCCCGAGGTCCCTCTGCACCGTCGCCTGCTGCAGTTTTTCTCCACGCAAGTAATAATCCTTCCTACCATTATTCCTACCAAAGTGGACCACCTCGCACTTGCCAACATTAAATTCCATTTGCCATTTCCTGGCCCATTCGCCCAGCCTATCTAGATCCTTCTGTAGACTCTCCACACCCTCCGCACAATTTGCCTTTCCACCAATCTTGGTGTCATCAGCAAATTTCGACACCCTACACTCGGTTCCCTCCTCCAGATCATCTATATAAATGGTAAATAGCTGAGGCCCCAGCACCGACCCCTGGGGCACTCCACTAGTCACCATCCGCCAATCCGAATAGCACCCATTGACCCCCACTCTCTGCCTCCTATTTGACAACCAATCCTCTATCCACGCTAACACCCTACCCCCAATTTCATGCCCCCTGACCTTCTGCAATAACCTCTTGTGAGGTACCTTGTCAAACGCCTTCTGAAAATCAAGAAAGACCACATCCACCGGCTCTCCTCTATCGACTGCCCTAGACACATCCTCATAGAACTCCAGTAAATTTGTCAGACACGACTTCCCCTTAACGAAACCGTGCTGCGTCTGCTCTATCAAGCAGTTCCCCTCAAGATGCCTCGCTATTTCCTCCTTGATAACGGATTCTAACATTTTACCTACAACAGACGTTAAACTAACCGGCCTATAATTCCCTGCCTTTTGCCTGGCACCCTTCTTAAACAACGGCGTAACATTAGCCGTTTTCCAATCTTCCGGCACTTTCCCGGAATCCAGCGACGTCTGGAAAATAACCACCAAGGCATCCACTATCACCTCCGCCATTTCTTTCAGAACCCTCGGATGCATTCCATCCGGTCCTGGGGACTTGTCCACAATCAGCCCCTCCAGTCTGTCGAGCACCGCCTCTCTAGTAACAGTAATGTCATCGAGACCCTCCAGTCCTACCACCTTTCCATCTCTAACACCCGGCAAATTATTCACGTCCTCCTCCGTGAAGACCGAAAGAAAAAAGTTGTTCAAGACCTCAGCCATATCCCCATCCCCTACCACTAAGTCCTCCTTCTCATCCTCTAAGGGACCAACGTTCACCCTAGCCAGCCTCTTCCTTTTTATATACTTATAAAAACTCTTGCTATCCTTTTTTATATTAAGCGCTATCCCAGCTTCATAGTTTCTCCTACCCTTCTTTATCAACTTCTTTGTCAATCTTTGTTGACATTTAAACCTCTCCCAATCCTCTTCTCGCCCACTACTCTTAGCTACTCTAAACGCCTCCGCTTTTAATTTAACACTTTCCTTCACCTCCTTCGTTATCCACGGCTTATTACCTCTCCTCCTACAGTCCTTTTTGACCATCGGAATAAATTTCAGCTGAGCACCAAGAAAGATCTCCTTAAAGATCCTCCGCTCCTCCTCAGCAGACCTACCTTCCAACGCGCTCCCCCAGTCCACATTCGCCAATTCTTCTCTCATCCTACCATACTCCCCTCTGTTCAAACAAAGGACGTGCGTCCGGGAGCCCACTTTCTCCTCCTCCATCTGCACCAGAAACTCAAGAAAGGTGGGTTACACCTGAACTGGAGGGGCAGCAATATCCTGGCTGGGAGGTTTGCTAGTGTGGTTCAGGTGGTTTAAACTAATGTGGCAGGGGGTGGGAATCAGAACAGGTCAACAAGTGTAGAGACTGAGGACGAGCATGGGGCCGCAACAAGGCTACCTAAGAGGAAGAGCAATCTCAGGGAGGGTGAACTCAGTGGGCCTGGAGGTCTGGAGTGCATCTGCTTAAATGCAAGAAGCGGGACAGGCAAGACAGATGAACTTAGAGCCTTAATACATGTGCGGAACTTGGACGTGATTGCAGTGACAGAGACTTGATTAAAAGAAGGACAGGACTGGCAGCTGAATATTCAGGTGATGGAGAGCACGCCGGTGGATGTCCCCCTTCAAAATAAGTACTCCTGCCTGAGTACTACTGGGGGGGACAGCTCATCTGAGGGAGGCAGCAGTGGCCAGGTCTCTGGAGCTGAGCCAGTATGTCAAAAAATTAAAAAAGAGAGCAGAAAGGTAGTATTAATAGGAGACTCCACAGTGAGGGAGGCGGACAGGCGTTTTTGTGGACGTAGACGTGAGTCGCGGATGGTGGTTTGTCTCCCTGGAGCTGGGATCCGAGATGTCTCTGGGCGTGTCCCAGACATCCTGAAGGGGGAGGGTGAGGAACCAGAGGTTGTAGTGCATATAGGTACTACTGACGTAGGCAAGAAGAGGGAGGCAGTTGTGAAAAGGGACTATAGGGAACTGGGCAGGCAGCTGAGGAAGAGAAAAGCAAAGGTAGTAATCTCAGGATTGCTGCCTGTGCCGCGGGAGAATGAGAGCAGGAATGGAATGAGGTGGAGGCTGAATGCGTGGCTGAGGGACTGGAGCAGAGGGCAGGGATTTTGGTTCCTAGATCATTGGGACCTCTTTCGGGGCAGGTGTGACCTGTACAGTAAAGACGGGTGGCACTTGAATCCCAGGGGGACTAATATCTTGGTGGGAAGACTGGCTAAGGCTACCGGGGGGACTTTAAACTAGAAAGGATGGGGGGAGGGAATTGTGATGGGGAGTCTGGGACGGAGGAGGTTAGCTCCCAGGTAGGGAAGGACTGCAGGCAGTATGAGAGGGAGGTTAGACAGGGGGTGGAGAAGGGAAATGTCCAGACTGAGGGGCTGAAGTGTATCTATTTTAACGCCAGGAGTGTAGTAAATAAGGTAGATGGGCTTAGGGCGTGGATTGCTGCTTGGGAATGTGATGTGGTGGCCATTACGGAGACTTGGATGTCTCAGGGACAGGACTGGGTACTTCAGGTGCTGGGATTCAGATGCTTCAGGAAGGACAGGGAAGGAGGCAAAAGAGATGGTGGAGTGGCACTGTTGATCAGGGACAGTGTCATGGCTGCAGAGAAGGAGGATGCCGTGGAGGGACTATCTACGGAGTCTCTGTGGGTGGAAGTTAGGAACAGCAAAGGGTCGAAAACTTTGCTGGGTGTTTTCTATAGGCCCCCAATAGTGACAGGGAAGTTGAGGTGCAGATAGGGAAACAGATTCTAGAGAAATGTAGTAATAACAGAGTTGTCGTGATGGGAGACTTCAATTTCCCAAACATCGATTGGAATATCCCAAGGGTAAGGGGTTTGGATGGGGAGGAGTTTGTTAGGTGTGTTCAGGAAGGCTTCCTGACACAGTACGTGGATAAGCCTACGAGAGGAGAGGCTGTACTTGACCTCGTACTGGCAAATGAACCAGGACAGGTGTCGGATCTCTCGGTAGGAGAGCATCTTGGGAATGGTGATCATAATTCTATCTCCTTCACAATTGCATTGGAACGAGATAGGATCAGGCAGGCTAGGAAGGTGTTTGTCTGGAGTAAGGGGAAATACGAAGACGTCAGGAAGTTAATTGGACAAATAAACTGGAAGGAGGCATTCTTAGGGAAAAGTACCGAAGGAAGGTGGCGGATATTCAAGGAATGTTTGTCTGGAGCTCTGCACGACAACGTTCCGATGAGACAAGGAGGTTTTGGTAGGTCGCGGGAACCGTGGTGCACGAAGGCTGTGGTGAACCTAGTCAGGAGGAGAAGGAAGGTGTACAAAAGGTTCAGGGAGCTAGGAGATGTTAAGGATCTTGAGGAGTATAAGGATTGTAGAAAGGAGCTTAAAAGGGAAATTAGGAGAGCCAGAAGGGGTCATGAGAAGGCCTTGGCAGGTAAGACTAAGGAGAATCCCAAGGCCTTCTATAAATATGTGAAAAGTAAAAGGATGAGAAGAGAAGGTATAGGACCTATAAAAGGTGAAGGGGGAAAGGTCTGTGTGGAACCAGAAGAAATGGCAGAGGTGCTTAATGAATACTTTGCCTCACTATTCACGGTGGAAACTGATCTGGGAGATTTTGCTACAGGTTTGCAGCAGATGGAAAAGATTGAGTATGTGGATATTACGGAAGAGGTTGTATTAGAACCTTTGAATTCTGTCAAGATAGATAAGTCGCCGGGACCAGATGGGATGTACCCCAGGATACTGTGGGAGGTGAGGGAGGTGATTGTAGAGCCCCTGGCGATGATCTTTGCGTCGTCACTGGAGACGGGAGAGGTTCCGGAAGATTGGAGGATTGCGGATGTGGTTCCTATTTTCAAGAAAGGGAACAGAGATAGCCCAGGAAATTACTGACCGGTGAGTCCGACCTCAGTGGTTGGTAAGCTGATGGAGAGGCTTCTGAGGGACAAGATTTACGAGCATTTGGAGAGGTTTGGCTTGATCAGGAATAGTCAGCATGGTTTTGTCAAGGGCAGGTCGTGCCTTACGAGCCTAGTTGAGTTCTTTGAAAATGTGACTGAACACATTGACAAGGAAGAGCGGTGGACGTGGTGTACATGGACTTCAGCAAGGTGTTTGATAAGGTCCCCCATGCAAGACTTCTTGAGAAGGTGAGAGGGCATGGGATCCAAGGGGCTTTGACCTTGTGGATTCAGAACTGGCTTGCCTGCAGAAGGCAGAGAGTGGTTGTGGATGGGTCTTTTTCTGCATGGAGGTCGGTCACCAGTGGAGTGCCCCAGGGATCCGTTCTAGGACCCTTGCTGTTTGTCATTTTCATAAGTGACCTAGATGAGGAAGTGGAGGGATGGGTTAGTAAGTTCACCAATGACACGAAGGTCGGTGGTGTTGTGGATGGTCTGGAAGGATGTCAGAAGTTGCAGCAGGACATAAATAGGATGCAGGACTGGGCAGAGAAGTGGCAGATGGACTTCAACACGGATAAATGCGTAGTCGTCCATTTTGGCAGGACCAATGGGATGAACGAGTACACTATCAAGGGCAGGAGTCTTAGTAGTGTTGAAGGGCAGAAGGATCTTGGGGTCCGGGTCCACAGGACTCTTAAATCGGCCTTGCAGGTGGAGGATGTGGTCAAGAAGGCGTATGGTGTACTGGCCTTCATAAATCGAGGGATTGAGTTTAGGAGTCGGGAGGTAATGCTGCAACTTTATAAGACCCTTTTCAGGCCTCACTTGGAGTACTGTGCGCAGTTCTGGTCGCCTCACTATAGGAAGGACGTAGAAGCTATTGAGAGGGTACAGAGGAGATTTACAAGGATGTTGCCTGGATTGGGAGGCATGCCTTATGAAGATAGGTTGAGGGAGCTGGGACTCTTCTCCCTGGAGAGACGAAGGTTGAGAGGCGACCTGATAGAGGTTTATAAAATGTTGAGAGGAATAGATAGGGTGGATTCTCAGAGGCTATTTCCCTGGGTTGAAATGGTCGCTACGAGAGGACACAGATTTAAGGTGCGGGGAGGCAAGTACTGAAGTGATGTTAGGGGTAAGTTTTTCACTCAGAGGGTGGTGAGTGAATGGAATCGGCTGCCGACAGTGGTGGTGGAGGCGAACTCGCTGGGGTCTTTTAAAAGACTTCTGGATGAGTATATGGGATTTAGTGGGATTGGGGGTTATAGATAGGTCTATGGATTGGTAGGTGTTGATGTGATCGGTGCAACTCGTGGGCCGAAGGGCCTGTTTGTGCTGTAGTGTTCTATGTTCTATTCCGGGTATAAGTGTTTTAGGTGTGACAGAGGAGGGGCTAGAAGAGATGGGGGAATAGCAATACTGGTTAGGGAGCATATTGCAGCAGTACAGTGGGTGGATAATTTGGAAGGATCATTTAACAAGACATCCTGGGTAAAGCTCAGAAACAGCAAGGGCACAGTCACTACGCTGGGGTATACTACAGGCCTCCCAACAGCCCACGGGAAGTTGAAGAACGAATATATAAGGAGATTCTGGACAGGTGTAGAAAAAATAGGGTTGTTGTAGTGGCACACTTTAATTTCCCTGGTATAGACTGGAAGTCCCTGGGGTCCGGACAGGGAGAAATTTGTAAAATGTATCCAGGAAGGTTCTTTGGAACAATATGTTAATAGTCCTACAGAGAGGGAGTTATACTGGACCTAGTACCAGGTAATGAGCCTGGTCAGATCATCAAAGTTTCAGTGGGGGAACATGTGGCGAACAGTGACCACAATTTTGTAAATGTTTGGATAGTCATGGAAAAGGACGAGTATTGCCCTACGGGTAGGGTGCTGAATTGGGGGAAGGCTGACTACAGCCGGATTAGGCAGGAATTGGTGGCTGTTGATTGGGAGAGGTTGTTCGAGGGTAAATCCACATCTGGCATGTGGGAGTCTTTTAAAGGAGCAGTTGATGAGGCTGTAGGACAGGCACGTGCCTGTAAAAAGGAAGGATAGGAAAGGTAGGATTCGAGAGCCGTGGATAACCAGAGAAATTGTGGGTCAAATCAAAAAGAAAAAAAGAGGCGTATGTAAGGTCCAGGCAGCTAAAAACAGAGGAAACACTGGAGGAATACAGAGAAAGTAGAAAAGAACTTAAACAGGGAGTTAGAAGGGCAAAAAGGGGTTACGAAATGTCCTTGGCAGACAGGATTAAGGAGAATCCCAAGGCAATTTATACGTACTTTAGGAACAAGAGGGTGTCAGAGAAAGAGTCGGACCTCTCAAGAACAAAGAAGGGGAATTATGCTTAGAACCCAAGGAAGTAGGTGAGATCCTAAATGAATACTTTGCATCAGTAGTCACAAAGGAGGGACACGTTGATTGGGAGTGTCTCAGAGAGATGTGTAGACCCGTTAGAACAAATCGCAATTACAAGGGAGGAAGTGTTAGGTGTTTTAGGAAGCATTAAGGTAGACAAATCCTCAGGGCCAGGTGGCATCTGTCCTAGCGTAGTGAGGGAGACAAGAGATGAAATTGCTGGGTCTCTAACAGAAATCTTTGTTTCTTCATTAGACACAGGTGAGGTCCCAGAGGATTGGAAGATGGCAAATTTAAGAAGGGTAGCAAGGATAACCCAGGTAATTACAGACCAGTGAGCTTGACGTCCAAGGTAGAGAAATTGTTGGAGAAGATTCTTAGAGATAAGATCTATACGCATTTAGAACAGAATAGTCTTATTAGTGATAGATAACATGGTGTTGTATGAGGGAAATCATGCCTCACAAATTTGGTTGAGTTTTTTGAGGAGGTAACAAAAATGGTTGACGAGGAAAGGACCATGGGTGTTGTCTACATGGATTTTAGTAAAGCGTTTGATAAGGTCCCTCATGGCAGGCTGGTGCAAAAGGTTAAATCACATGGGATCAAGGCTGAATTAATTAGATGGATTCAGAACTGGCTTGGCCATAGAAGACAGAGTAGCAGTGGAGGGGTCTTTTTTTGATTGGAGGTCTGTGACTAATGGTGTTCATGATGTGGGTATGCCGGCGTTGGACTGGGGTAAACACAGTAAAAAGTCTGACAACACCAGGTTTAAGTCCAACCAATTTATTTGATAGTAAACTCACTAGCTTTCAGTTTAGCCCCTTCGTCAGGTGAATGGAGAGTTCTGGCCTCAGACAGAGCATATAAAACACAGACAGTTTACAGATTACTGATTGGATTGCGAATCTTTACACCTAACCTGCTGTTCAAGTCTTAAAGTGGTGAACAATGTGAGTGGAAGGAACACTGATCACAGGTTAAACCCAAGAGACTAATGGTGTTCCGCAGGGCTCTGTACTGGGACCTTTGCTGTTTGTGATATATATAAAATGATTTGGAAGAAGATGTAGCTGGTCTGATTAGTAAGTTTGCGGACGATACAAAGATTGCTAGAGTTGCAGATAGTGATGAACATTGTCAGAGAATACCAATTGATGCAGAAAGGGGAAGCCCTCCACTATATTTCCTGAAGTCGCTGACGATCTTCTTTGTTTTGTTGACATTGGAGGGAGAGATTATTGTCATCACACCAGTTCACCAGATTCTCTATCTCATTCCTGAGCTCTGTCTCGTCATTGTTTGAGATCTGACCCAGTACGGTGGTGTGGTCAGTAAACTTGAAAATCGAATTGGAGGGGAATTTGGCTGCACAGTCGTAGGTGTATAAGGAGAATAGTAGGGAGCTGAGAACACAGCCTTGTGGGGCACCGGTGTTGAGGATGATTGTGGAGGAGGTGTCTATCCTTACTGATTGTGGTCTCTGAGTTAGGAAGTTCAGGATCCAGTCGCAGAGGGAGGTGCCGAGACCCAGGCCATGGAGTTTGGAGATGAGTTTCATGAGAACAATAATGTTGAAGGTTGAGCTGTGGTCAATAAATAGGAATCTGACACAGGTGTCCTTGTTATCTGGGTGTTCCAGGGTTGAGGGCAGTGAAATGGTGTCGGCTGTGGACCTGTTGTGGCAGTCGGTAAACTGTAGTGGATCCAGGCAGTCCGGGAGGCTGGAACTGATTCGTGCCATGATTAACCTGTCAAAGCACCTCATATGATGGATGTCAGAACCACCGGCCGAAGGTCATTAAGGCACGCTGCTTGGTTTTTCTTAGATACCGGGACGATGGTCGTCTTCTTGAATCAGATAGGGACTTCAGAATGTTGTAAAGAGAGGTTGAAAATGTCTGTGAATCCCCTGACAGCGGATCCATGCAGGATCTAAGTGCTCACCTGAGTACCCTATCTGAGTGAAAAGTCTGACAACACCAGGTTTTAGTCCAACCTATTTATTTGATAATATACTCACAAGCTTTCGGGGTTAGCCCCTTCGTCAGGTGAATGGAGAGTTCTGGCCTCAGACAGAGCATATAAAGCACAGACAGTTTAGAGATTACTGATTAGAATGCGAATCCTTACACCTAACCTGCTGTTCAAGACCTGAAGTGGCTGATAATGTGAGTGGAAGGAGCACTGACCCTATCTGAGCCAGTTGCTTCCGTGGGTTGACCTTCAAGAAAGCTGTTCTGACATCTGCAATGGTGACACCAGATACAGGTTCATCCAGGGCTTCCAGGGTACAGGGCATGCTCTCATTGACCTCTTGCTCAAAACGGGCATAGAATGCATTGAGCTCATTAGGGAAGGGTGCATTGGAGCCGGCGTTTTACATGCCTTCATCTTGTACCCTCTTATGTCTTGCAGATCTTGCCATAGTTGGCTAGCCTGGGATTCTAGCTTGGTCCAGTATTGTCTTTTGGCATCTTTGATTGATCTCCTTAGATTGTATCTGGCTTTCTTCTATAGGTCAGTGTCGCCTGACTTGAACGCCTCAGACCTGGATTTCAGCAAGCAGTGGATATCCTTTTTATCCATGGCTTCTGGTTGGGGAACATAGATTTGCTTCTTTGGCACACAGTCTTCTACACACTTACTAATGAAGTCAGTTACTATAGAGGCGTACTCATTTAGGCTGGTCGCAGAGTTTTTACATAGTGATCAGTCCACCGACTCGAAGCAGCCCCATAGCAGATCATCCGATTCCTCAGACCAGCATTGCACAACTTTTTTTGATGGATTCTCCCGCTTCAGTTTAGACATTCCACAAATTCCTTTTCTTGGGATCCACAACCTACCTGATGTTCCCAATCCACCTGCATATTGAAATCCCCCATGATTATTGTAATATTGCCTTTTCTATCTCCTGCCCCACAGCCTGACTACTGCTAGGGGACCTGTACACAACTCCCATCAGGGTCTTTTTACCTTTGTGATTCCTCAATTCTGCCCACAGAGATTCTATGCCTTCTGATCCCATATCACTTCTTGCTATTGATCTAACTTCATTCCTTACCAACAATCCAACGCTGCCCCCTTTGCCCATCTGCCTGTCCTTTCGATAGGACACATATCCTTGGGTATTTAGCTCCCAGCCTTCATCCCCTTGCAGCTATATCTCTGTGACACCCACAACATCATACCGGCCAATTTCAATATGCGCGACAAGCTCATTTACCTTGTTCTGTATAATGCACGCATTTAGGTACAACACCCTCAGTCCTGCATTGACCCTTCCAGTCTCATTCTTGTCACCTTTTTTGCTCTGGCTGAGGTTAGATTCCTGCTTCCTTCTGTACTCTCTGTTCTATTACGTGGTCTTACTAACTTCTCCTGAGCCCTCAGCTCCATTAATCAGCACTTCTACTCTCTCCTTTAATTTTGATTTTCTAGTTCTCCATACAACTGAACCCTTCCCCCCACTATTTAGTTTAAAGCCCTATCTACAGCCTAGTTATACGAATCTCCAGGATTCTGGTCCCAGCGCGATTCAGATGAAGACTGTCCCATCGGAACAGGCCCCAGCTTCCCCAGTACTGGTGCCAATATCCCATGAATTCAAATCCATTCCTCCCACATCAAATCTTGGAGTTACGCATTTACTTCCTTAATCTAATTGATCCTGTGCCAATTAGCTCATGGCTCAGGTAGTAATCCAGGAATTATTACTTTTTTGGTTCTGCTCTTTAATTTAGCTCCTACTGTTTATACTTCCTTAGCAGAACCTTTGCTCCTGTTCTATCTATGTCATTGTCACCTACGTAGACCACGATAACTGGGTCTTTAACCTCCCACTCCAAGTTCCTCTGCAGCCCAGATGAGATATCCCAAACCTGAGCACCAAGCAGGCAACACAACCTTCGGGATTCTTGATCCTGGTCACAAAGAGCAGTGTCAATGCCCCTAACTATACTATCTGCAATTATGACTACATTTCTTTTTTCTTTCCCCACTTGAACAGCTCCCTGTACCATAGTGCCATGGTCAGTTTGCTCATCCTCCCTGAAGTACCTGTTCCTGTCCACACAGGGAACAAGCATCTTGAACTTGTTGGACAAGTTAAAGGACTGAGGTTCCTGCAACCCTATCTTCTGGATTCTCTAGCTGCCTCACTCAGCCACAACCTCCTGTCCCTGTCCACTGGCCGGATTTTTATTTGAGTTTTCTTTACTCCCAAATGACCTCCTACTGGTATCTCATGCGCTACCTGCAACACCCCTTTTCTATAACACACTGATAATGCAGCTTAATGACTTTCAGCCTGTTTTTCATCTGTCTGAATATTCAAAGGTCTCTACTTCCTCATTAATGTAATAATACTCTGATATACACTCAGATTCTTCTTCAGTATATGCTTTCTGATACAACTGCTTTCCCTCTACATCTTTCTGTTGTCACTCCACCAATTTTCCTCAACTATAGAAATCCCGTTTTGTCTTCCACCTGATCTTGTTCTTTCTCAACTAACTCATCAAAAATAGTTTCTGTCAACTGAACTTCAGTTTTTCTTTATGCTTTGATTTCTCCTCTTGTCTGTGATTTCTCCTCTGTGACTGTGTTACCATAGTCAGAAAAACTTCCAGGGTATGCTTCCTGCCACATCTTAGTTGTTTGATTGGCTTTTCAACAACAGTAGGCATCCCCCCCTTCAGTACCCAGCCATATCATTACCCAAGATAGACTGAGGAGTGAACAGGAAAGAAATTAAGGTTATGGTTAGCGTGGAGCTGAGTCCACAAACAGATCAGCCATGATCTTACTGAATGGCGGAGCAGACTCCAGGGGCCAGACAGCCTACTCTTGCCCGTAGTTCTTATGAGTTATTTAGCTGGTGGTTAGTTCAATTAGGGAGTGGTTTGTGCGGCGGGAGGACTGGCGCTGCAGCAGGAGTCCCAGCAGCGGGAGGACTGGCGCTGCAGCAGGAGTCCCAGCAGCGAGTTTGTTGATTGTCGCTTCAGCTCGTTGTCTCTGTCGGGAGGCCGCAGGTTTGGCGCGGCGCAAGCGCACTGGGCGCTCCCGCCACATCGAACTGAAGGAACGGCGGCGCCCGGCCAAGGCTGCACGGGGAGAGCGGCGGCGCCAGGCCAAGGCTGCACGGGGAGAGCGGCGGCGCCAGGCCCAGGCTGCACGGGGAGAGCGGCGGCGCCAGGCCCAGGCTGCACGGGGAGAGCGGCGGCGCCAGGCCCAGGCTGCACGGGGAGAGCGGCGGCGCCAGGCCCAGGCTGCACGGGGAGAGCGGCGGCGCCAGGCCCAGGCTGCACGGGGAGAGCGGCGGCGCCAAGCCAAGGTAACAGCGGAGGCCCCAAAGATTGAGTGCGGCTCGAGCCGGGTCCCAACGGCACCAAACGCTAGGCCTAAAAGTGCCCCATTCTCCGCCCCCACCCCCCCCAACGCTGCAGCCCCTCATTGCCACCTCCGAACCCCGCGGGCCACTCCCCCCGAACCCCGCGGGCCACCCCCCCCCCCTCGAACCCCGCGGGCCACTCCCCCCGAACCCCGCGGGCCACCCCCCCCCCCCTCGAACCCCGCGGGCCACTCCCCCCGAACCCCGCGGGCCACCCCCCCCACGAACCCCGCGGGCCGCCACCCCCCCCACGAACCCCGCGGGCCACCACCCCCCCCCCCACGAACCCCGCGGGCCACCCCCCCCCCCCCCCAACGAACCCCGCGGGCCACCACCACCCCCTCACGAACCCCGCGGGCCACCCCCCCCCCCCCCCCTCCTCACGAACCCCGCGGGCCACCCCCCCCCCTCACGAACCCCGTGGGCCACCACCCCCCTCCTGAACCCCGCGGCCCCGCCCAACCCTGCAGGGGGGGGCCCCATTCCCACCCCCAATCCTGTGGCCCCCACACTCACCATCCCCACATTTCCCGGCCCCCTAAACGCGCAATTCCTCTTGTCGTGTTCCCCCCCTGCCCCCAATGTTCCCCACCCCCTGTTTTTTCCTCCTCTGTGGGGGCTCCCCCCATTTCATACAAACGTAGAAAAATAGAATAGTACAGGCCCTTTGGCCCTCGATGTGCTGAGCTTTGTCCGAAAACAATATCAAGCTATCCGTAGGTTAAGTGGTTTCCTGATAGTGTGTGGATAAGTCTACAAAAGGAGAGGCTGTACTTGATCTGCTATTGGGTAATGAACCTGGACAGGCGTCAGATCTCTCAGTGGGAGAGCAGCTCGGGGATAGTGATCATAACTCTATCTCCTTTACACTAGCGTTGGCATAGGGATAGGATCAGGCAAGCTGGGGAAGTGTTTATCTGGAGTAAGGGGAAATACGAAGCCATCAGGTAGGAAATTAGAGATGTAAATAGGGAGGAGGTATTCTCAGGAAAATGTACCAAAGTGAGGTGGCAGATTTTCAAGAAATTTTTGTCTGGAGCTCTGCACGACAACGTTCCGATGAGACAAGGAGGTTACAGGAACTGTGGTGCACGAAAGTTGCAACAAATCTAGTCGAAAAGAAAAGTGTACAAAAGGTTCAGAGAGCTAGGTAATGTTAGGGATCTAGAAAAGTGTACGGCTTGTAGAAAGGAACTTAAGAAGGAAATTAGGAAAGCCAGAAGGGGTCATGAGAAGACCTTGGCAGGTAAGATTAAGGAAAACTCTCAGGCGTTCTACAAATATGTGAAGAGTAAAAGGATGAGATGCGAAGGAATAGGACCTATAAAATGTGAAGGTGGGAAATTTTGTATAGAACTTGTAGAATTAGCAGAGGTGCTCTATGAATACTTTACTTGGGTATTCACATGGAAAAGGATCTTGGTGGTTGTTAAAGGCAGATCGTACCTTACGAGCCTGGTTGAGTTTTTTGAAAATGTGACTAAACACATTGACGAAGGAAGAGCGGTAGATGTGATTTATATGGACTTCAGCAAGGTGTTCGATGCAAGGTTTATTGAGAAAGTGAGGGGCCATGGGATCCAAGGGGACGTTGCTTTGTGGATCCAGAACTGGCTTGTCCACAGAAGGCAGAGTGTGGTTGTGGATGGGTCTTTTTCTGCATGGAGGTCGGTCACCAGTGGAGTGCCCCAGGGATCTGTTCTGGGACCCTTGCTGTTTGTGATTTTTATAAATGACCTGGATGAGGAAGTGGGAGATGGGTTGGTAAGTTTGCCGATGACACAAAGTTTGGAGGTGTTGTGGATAGTTGGAGGGATGTCAGAAGTTGCAGCGTGACATAGATAGGATACAAGACTGAGGGGAGAAGTGGCAATTGGACTTCAACTCGGATAAATGTGTAGTGGTCCATTTTGGAGGTCAAATGGGATGAAGGAGTATAATATTAGGGGTAAGACTCTTAGCAGTGTTGAAGATCAGAAGGATCTTGGGATCTGGGTTCATAGGACTCTCAACACTTTGCAGGTAGAGGATGTGGTTAAGAAGGCGTATGGTGTACTGTCCTTCATCAATCGAGGAATTGAGCATAGGAGTCGGGAGATAATGCTGCAGCTTTAAGACCCTGGTCAGACCTACTTGAAGTACTGTGCTCAGTTCTGGTCGCCTCATTACAGGAAGGATGTGGAAGCCATTGAAAGGGTGCAGAGGAGATTTACAAGGATGTTGCCTGGATTGGGTGGCATGCCTAATGGTAATAGGTTGAGAGAGCTCAATCTTTTCTCCTTAGAGAGACGAAGGATGAGAAGGGACCTGATAGAGGTGTGTAAGATGATGAGAGGTATTGATCAGGTGAACTCTGAGGCTTTACCCCAGGGCTGAAATGGCTGCCACAAGAGGACACAGGTTTAAGGTGCTGGGATGTAGGTACAGAGGAGATGTCAAGGATAAGTTTTTCACTCAGGGTGGTGGGTGAGTGGAATCGGCTGCCATCGGTGGTGGTGGAAGCAAATTTGTTAGGGTCTTTGAAGAGACTTCTGGATGAGTGCACGGGACTTAATAGGATTGAGGGTTACAGGTAAGCCTAGTAGGTAGAGTTAAGATGGGCAGAACTTGTGGGCCAAAGGGCCTGTTTGTGCTGTAGTTTTTCTGTGATTCTATCCCACTCCCTATCATTCTGGTTGCTCCATGTGCCTATCCAATAACCACTTGAAAGTTCCTAAAGTGTCCGACTCCACTATCATTGCAGGCAGTGTATTCCACACCCCAACCACTCTGAGTAAAGAATCTACCTCGGACATCCCTCCTATATCTCCCAACGTGAACCTTATAGTTATGCCCCCTAGTAACAGCTACGTTCACCCAAGGAAATAATCTCTGAACGTCCTTTCTATCTATCCCCCTCATCGTCTTATAAACCTCTATTAAATTGCCTCACATCCTCCTCTGCTCTAAAAAGAAAAGCCCAGCTCCCTCAACCTTCTTCGGTGGTGGTAAGACTTAACTTCCAAAGCAGGCAGCATCCTGGTAAATCTCCTCTGCACTCTCTCCAATGCTTCCGCATCCTCCTTATAGTGAGGTGACCAGAACTGCCACAATATTCCAAGTGTGGTCTCTTCAAGGTCCTGTACAGTTGCAGCGTAACCCATGGCTCTTAAACTCTGTTAATAAACCCCCTGTTAATAAACTCTAACACGCTGTAGGCCTTCTTCACGGCTTTGTCCACTTGAGTGGCAACCTTCAGAGATCTGTGGACATGAACCCCAAGATCTCTCTGTTACTCCACGTTCCCCAGAACCCTGCCGTTGACCCTGTAATCCGCATTCAAGTTTGGCCTACCAAAATGAACCACCTCGCGCTTATCAGGATTAAATTCTATCTGCCATTTTTCGGCCCAGCTCTGCATCCTATCAATGTCTCTTTGCACCCTACAACAGCCCTTCACCTTGTCCACTACTCCACCAATCTTGGTATCATCTGACCCACCCTTCAGCCCCCTCCTCCAAATCATTGATAAAAATCACAAATAGCAGAGGACCCAGCACTGACCTCTGTGTACACCTATTATAACTGGTCTCCAGTCGGAAAATTTTCCATCTGTCCCCACCCTCTGTCTTCAATGAGATAGTTACTTATCTAATTGGCCAAATTTCCCTGGATCCCACACCTCCTTACTTTCTTCATGAGCTGACCATGGAGAACCTTATCGTATGCTTTACTAAAATCTATGTATGCAATATCAACTGCTCTATCTCCATCCACAGACTTATTTATCTCCTCAAAGAATTCAATCAAATATGTGAGGCAAGACTTAACCTTCACAAATCCATGTTGACTATCCCGGATTAAGCTGCATCTTTCCAAATGATCATAAATCCTATCCCTCAGGACCTTTTCCATTAACTTACCGACAACCGAAGTAAGACTGACTGGCCTATAATTACCAGGGTCATTCCTATTTCCTTTCTTGAACAGAGGAACAACATTTATCACTCTCCAGTCCTCTGGCACTATCCCCGTGGACAGTGAGGACCTAAAGATCAAAGCTAAAGGCTCCGCTATCTCATCCCTTGCCTCCCAAAGTATCCTAAGATGTATCCCATCTGGCCCAGGGGACTTATCGACCCTCAGGTTTTTCAAAATTGCTAATACATCTTCCCTCAGAACATCTACCTCTTCCAGCCTATCAGCATGTATCTCACACTCATCCTCAAAAATATGGCCCCTCTTCTTGGTAAACATTAAAGAAAAGTATTCATTCATCACCTCTCCTATCTCTTCTGACTTCATGCACAAATTCCCACTACTATACTTGACTGGCCCTAACCTCAACCTGGTCATTCTTTTATTTCTGAAAGAAGAGTAAAAAGCCTTGGAGTTTTCCTTGTTCCGACCCGCCAAGGACATCTCATGCCTCCTCTTAGCTCTCCTAAGCCCCTTTTTTAGCTCATTCTTGCTATCTTGTAACCTCAACCGACCCAACTGAACCTTGTTTTCTCATCCTTACATACGCTTTTTTTCCTCTTGACAAGACATTCAACCTCCTTTGTGAACCATGGTTCCCTCACTTGGCCATTTCCTCCCTGCCTGACAGGGGCATACCTATCAAGGACACACAGTATTTGTTCCTTGAAAAAGCTCCATTTTTCATTTGTGCTTTTTCCTGACAGTTTCTGTTCCCATTTTATGCTCCCTAATTCTTGCCTAATTGCATCATAATTACCCCTCCTCCAATTATAAATTTTGCCTTGCCGTGTGACCCTATCCCTCTCCATTTCAAGAATGAGAGACACTGAATTGTGGTCACTGTCTCCAATTTACTCCCCCACAACAAATCTAACATTTGGCCAGGTTCATTACCCAGTACCAAGTCCAATCTGGCCCCACCTCTTGTCGGCCTGTCCACATATTGTGTCAGGAAGCACTCCTGCACACGCTGTACAAAATCTTCCACATCCAAACTATTCGACCTATAAAGGTTCCAATCAATATTTGGAAAGTTAAAGTCATCCATGATAACTACCCTGTGACCTCCACACCTATCCATAATCTGCTTTGCAATTTCCTCCTCCACATCTCTATCACTATTTGGGGGCCTATAGAAAACTCCTAACAACATGACCGATCCTTTCCTATTTCTAACTTGAGTCCATATTACCTCAGTCGGCAGATCCCCCTCAAAATGCCTTTCAGCAGCCATTAAACTATCCTTGATTAACAATGCTACTCCTCCAGTTCTTTTACCACCTTCCCTACTCTTACTGAAACATCTATATCTCGGAACTTGCAACTACCATTCCTGTCCCCTGTTGTAACCGTGTCTCCGTACTGGCCACAAGACGCACCAAGTTCACCTACCTTATTCCGGATGCTCCTTGCATTGAAGTAGACACACTGCAACCCACCTTCCTTGTCTGCCAGTACGCTCCTGCAACCTTGATACCCTCCTCAGTACCTCACAACACTCAACACTGCCTTCTGGACTACACTCTTTTTCCCATCCCATGACAAGGTAGTTTAAAACCCCCCCTGAAGAAGTACAGCAAATTTCCCTCCCAATTTATTGGTGTCCCTCTGGTTCAGGTGCAAACTGTCCTGTTTGTACAGATTCCAAACTCCCCAGAATGTGCTCCAATTATCCATGTAACTGAAACCCTCCCTCCGACACCATCCCTGCAGCCATGTGTTTATCTGCACTCTCTCTCTGTTCAAGTCTGCCCCCTCTGCCCCCCCCCCCCCCGTTTTCCCCCCTCTGCCCCCCCCCGTTTTCCCCTCTGCCCCCCCCCGTTTTCCCCCTCTGCCCCCCCCGTTTTCCCCCTCTGCCCCCCCCCGTTTTCCCCCTCTGCCCCCCCCGTTTTCCCCTCTGCCCCCCCCCCCGTTTTCCCCCTCTGCCCCCCCCCCGTTTTCCCCCTCTGCCCCCCCCCCGTTTTCCCCCTCTGCCCCCCCCCCCCGTTTTCCCCCTCTGCCCCCCCCCCGTTTTCCCCCTCTGCCCCCCCCCCCCCCGTTTTCCCCCTCTGCCCCCCCCCCCGTTTTCCCCCTCTGCCCCCCCCCCCGTTTTCCCCCTCTGCCCCCCCCCGTTTTCCCCCTCTGCCCCCCCCCCGTTTTCCCCCTCTGCCCCCCCCCGTTTTCCCCCTCTGCCCCCCCCGTTTTCCCCCTCTGCCCCCCCTGTTTCCCCCTCTGCCCCCCCCCGTTTTCCCCCTCTGCCCCCCCCCCCGTTTTCCCCCCTCTGCCCCCCCCCCCGTTTTCCCCTCTGCCCCCCCCGTTTCCCCTCCGCCCCCCCGTTTTCCCCCTCTGCCCCCCCCCCGTTTCCCCCTCTGCCCCCCCCCCCGTTTTCCCCCTCTGCCCCCCCCCCCCCGTTTTCCCCCTCTGCCCCCCCCCCCCCCGTTTTCCCCCTCTGCCCCCCCCCCCCCCCCCCCCGTTTTCCCCCTCTGGCCCCCCCCCCCCGTTTTCCCCCTCTGGCCCCCCCCCCCCCCATTTTCCCCCTCTGGCCCCCCCCCCCCCCCCGTTTTCCCCCTCTGCCCCCCCCCCCCCCCCGTTTTCCCCCTCTGCCCCCCCCCCCTGTTTTCCCCCTCCCACATCTCCCCTTCCTCTCACCGCCTTTTCCCCCATCTTATTGAAGCATGGCTGCCCTTTTCTTTTCCACAGACTTTCCCTGACTGCTCGGTGTTTTCCACATTTGTCTTCATTTCAGGATTTCAGCATCTGAGGGATAATTCTTTCAGTTTACCATGTTTTTGAAAGTCGCCTTTATGATTAACCACTCTTATTGTGTTATCTGTGAACTTTAATGTTTTGTTCCTGGATGATAACTCTGCAGTGAGAAGAGCAGTTGTTGCCACACTGCCCCTGTGGAGCAATACAATCAGGAAAATATTCATCAATCACTGTTCTGTTTTCTATCCGTGCCGCCACTCTCCCTTTAATAAAGAGTGCTTTTTGTTTTGTCAATAGGCCTCGTATGTAACATCTCAAATGCCTTTTGAAAATCTGTATCAGCAACATCCTCTAAATAATTTCTCAATAAACATGGGAGAGAGAGTTCAAGTGCAATGAGATATAGAAACCCAAATGGAGGGACCTGAAGCAACAGAACAGTTTAGCAATATGGATAAAGGCAATCAGAATGGGACAGAGAGCTGAACACTTATTTAAGTTTATTAACAACTGTCTGTGTTGTTTTCACGTTCACCCCGTGTCTGCGTGCGTTTCCTCTGGTGCTTCGGTTTTATCTTCAGACTGAAAAACTAGTTAGGGGCATTGACCCAAACAGGCGCCAGAATGTGGCAACTAGGGGAATTTCACAGTAACTTCATTGCAGTGTTAATGTAAGCCTTACTTTTGTCTAATAAACACATTTTAAAGGCAAGCAGAATGGAGCAGATAACAGAACATGTACTTTACGCAAGTGAATATAGTCATTGCCAGGAATAGAGATTTAAAAAAAAAATGAAATTAGAGCTTCTTTGTCTGCATTCACAAAGCATCTGGAATGAGAGAGAGAAGAGAGATGGATAGTGGCAGAAATAGAAATAAGTAATTTAGATCTCATCGCTATTACAGAAATATGGCTAAACTCTGACCCAGGTTGGGAATTTAATATTCCAGGGTGTACAAAATTCTGAAATTTGGTTAATGACAAAAGAGGTTTCGTAACCCTGATAATAAAGGATGATGCAGGGACATCAGTAAGTAAGGATCTGGCCTCAGAAGGTCAAAGTAGAATCAATATGGATGGGAATTAGGAATAGCTGGAGTCTTAAAAACATTGGGAGTAGTTTATATGCCCTCGTGACAGTAGTTATACCATTGGGTAGGGGATTAAACAAGATGTTATTGGAGTTTGTAACAAAGGCAGTATAATAAATGTGCTACACTAAATGTTCACTGAATTGGTCCCCAAGATGAGGTTCTGTCTTAGTAGGAGAGAGAATTAGGGCTATATTCTCTGGATTTTTGAAGTCTGAGAGGTGATCTCATTGAAACATAAAAGGTTCTGAAGGAGTTTGATAAGGTGGGCACACCACAACCGCTGGTTGAGGAATCTAAAACATGGGGCCACAGCATCAGGAGAAAAGGGCCAATCATTTAGGAATGAGATGAGAAATTACTTCACTCTGGTTGTGAATCATTGGAATTCTGTCCCCAGATGATGCTCCATTGTTGAAAGCTGGAACACACTTCTTTGATGTCTTAGGGAATTGAAAGATGTAGGAAGTGAATGAGAAAGTGGAGTTAAAGCTCAGGATCAGCCATAAGTGTAATGATCTGCAGAAAAGGCAATGTGATTTATTCCTGATCCTAGCTCTGTTATTAAAAGAATTCTGGTTATTGTTGTCAGGCACACCTTGCCTTTTATATATCATTGCAGACTGTCCTTATTGACACACACCTTTCAAAATGAGTTTAATTCTTTTTCCATAATGTGACCTTGAGAAGTTTCACTGCCGCTGTTAAACTGCCTGTTCTGTTTTTTTTCCCTTTTGTAAAGAGGTTCTCAAGTACAGCTTCCATATCTAAGAATGCTTGAAAGATTGTGGTCAGCACCTGTTCCATTAACATTCAGACATGCCATAGTCATTAGAATTTCATACTCTTTCCATTTTGAGATCCATTCATTCTGTCAGGTCCACATTCTTTATAGTTACTGCAACCACTCATTCTCCCCTTGTATTATGTGAAAGGCCAGCCAAAGTCCTCATTTTCTATCAAGCCTTTCTTCAACATAGATTGGTTGAATAGAATAGAATCTCTCCAGAAGGAGGCCATTCAGTCTGTTGTTTCTCTGCTGATCCTCTGAAAGCACAATTCACCTAGTGTCACATCCTGCTTTCCGTGCATGTTTTGTTTTCAGATATCCAATTAATTTCCTCTTAAATACCTCAACTGTATCTGCCTCCACCACACAGGCAGTGTTTTCCAGATCCTAATCACTCACTGTATAAAGAAGGTTTTCCTCATGTCCCCATTGCTACTTTTAAAGTAAAGTTTATATTTATTAGTGTCACAAGTAGGCTTACATTAACACTGCAGTGAAATTGTGAAAGTCTTTTGCCAATTACCTTCAATCTGTGTCCTCTTATTCTCAATCCTTCCACCAATGGCAACAGTTTTTCTCTGTTCAAGCCCCTCATTTTTGAATGATTTTGAATATCTAAGTCCCTCTCAACCTCTTCTCCAAGAAGAGCAGTCCCAATTTCCCCGATTGATTCATGTAGCTGAAGTTCCTCATCCTTGGAATCATTCCTGTGAATCTTTTCTGCCCTCTCCCTAATGCATTCACATCTTTCCTAAAGTGTGGCATCCAGAACTGGACACAATCTCTCTCCCCTCCACTTTCACCTTGTCATAGTATCATTGAATCCCTACAGTGCAGAAGGAGGTCCATTGAGTCTGCACCTGACCGCAATCCCACCCAGGCCACATCTCCATAACCCCACCCATTTACCCTAGCTAATCCCCCTGACAATAAGGGACAATTTAGCAAGGCCAATCTACCTAACCCACATATCTTTATCATTATCCTGTTTCGCTTACTCTTTGGTTTGCTGACAGGAGCTTTGCACTGAGCTGCTAGCCCCTTGAATAATTTTCAGCTGAGTGAATTTGATTTGATTTCCTTTTGTACTATTGATACAAGTTTTAGCTAAAGTTTGTGTTTGAAGTTTAATTGTTTTCCTCATCTGATCAGTTTCAGTTGTCACTACAGAGCCTAAACCTGGGGCACCTCCCTTAATCATCTATTTAAAATGTCCAATTATTTATTTGCTGCCATATTTAACATTTTTTTCTCATATTCCTGGACAAGTTCTCTGAAATTGATCCTTATTCTCTCTCCCAGTTATCTATCAATAGATATTCCGTCATCATTTACACTTAAATTGAATCAGTTTTACTGTTGTGCACTGATCCTAGAAGTTTTGAAAAGGTTTACATTTTTATGAAACTTTCGCATGAAAGAATGTCAAGGCATGTGCTGGCTCCACTTGTGAAAATATTAATATCCCCAGGATGTGACTCTTGGGATGTACTTGTGTTTTTGACTTGCTCTTGGTGTGACTCCCCTTCGAGGTGGGTTTGAATCCCACCACAGCAGATGGTGAAATTTGAATTCAATAAAAATCTGGAATTGGCCTAATGATGACTACGAAATGATTGTCAGAAAAACCCATCTGTTTCACTAATGTCATTCAAGGAAGGTAATCTGCCATTCTTACACGGTCTGGCCTACGAATTATTCCAGAGTCACAGCAATGCGGTTGACTCTTAGCTGCTTCTGAAATGGCTATGTGGGTTACTCAGTTGATGGGCAATAAATGCTGGTCCAGCCAGTAATGCTGACATCCCTGAATGAATTAAAAAAACCTGACCTGTTTTCAACTCCTTGTACATTTATTCACTGACTCCAAGTTGTGTGTACGTGTCCAATACCATTTTGTTTGCCCTCTGTCCACTTGTGCTTTGTTCACACTCCTCCAAGGCTAAGCTAGTCCTCTACCCTGCGCTATGTAAATTTGCCTGCCTGAGTATTGAGGCTCCTTTAGAATGTCTTTCTGTATTCCAGGTTCTATATAAAAGGAAATGTAGGAGAAATCTGGGATAGAGGAGGTGGTATAGAGTGATATGTAAGAGGGTCAAGAAGTTCCGTCTTATGTGGCTCTGTCAAAATGGGGGGAATGGAAGATGTTGTTGGTTTGCGTCTCTTTCATTCAAATTGGATGGCATTCAGGATTAGCTGAAGATTGCTTTAAAAACATAGTTCTGCAAAGCTGAATTTGATTGTGCAGATTTGTCTTGGTGCGTTCAGTGACTGCTGTACAGACAAATGTGGCAGACAACAAAATTCCAGACTGAGAATGAGAGAAACAGTGAGTTTCTGCTTTCAGTTGGGAATAGCTTTGGCCAAGGTGGGATGGGAGGATATCACCTGTAGCAATGAGAGCTGCGGTGTTTTTAGGACTTGTAGTGGTAGCCAGGATCACTGGGTAACATCTCATCCAGAGGACAGCATCTGTGACAATGCAGTGCTACCTCAGTGATGCACAGGAACAGATTACCTGTGGTTTCCTGGACTGAGATGACTTCAATTTAACTGAAAGGTAAAAACCCTGAAGAGAAAAACAGTGTGGCTGCTTGAGGCATTGCAGGGTGTGGCTGTGAGGGAGCAACAGAAGGTGTATGTTCTGGAGACTGAAGAAAACATTCTGCACAACTGACTGGATTTGAAATGCAGTTTTAGCTCAACAGGCTGCTGAGGTTGTGCATCATTGACTCCAACCTGGTGTAAGCGGCCACAAAGATAAATAGGGTGTGAATCAGTCACCGATGGGTTTGTCAGTTTTTACTGTAGGCAGTGTCCCTACGACAGTGAATGCTAGGAGTGCTGTCACGTGCTGGATTTTGCTTATTTGCTTGAGTTAAACAGTTTGAATAATCCTGTAATATCAGAAAAAAGCACTTTCCTCAAGACTTAATCAGCAATCTGAGACTGTTCTCGGTGTTAGGAATTGAAGAACAGAAGAATTGATTGCAAAGATGCTCATTGATCTTATCTGCACACTTCGTATTGTCAGTCAGAATGTCACACTAATGCCGATATGTTATCACAATTTTACCTATTGAGCAGATGCCACCATCTAGTTTTACTAGTATTCTTTATTTCTCTAGTAGATAATTTGCCTGTGATAGCTTCTCAAGTTCAACGACATACAGAAATTATCCCATGATGGGGAAAGTGATGCATATGGTATTGAAGGGAACTGTAGCTGCATCCTGATTTGAAACAATGTGTGTCAATAAAGCTTGAATTGACTGTCCAAGGTGGTGTCTATTGTGGGGAATCTGAGTGATCATTCCTCCTAGCCTACATGGAAGAGTCCTTGAGCAACTACATAAAAGGCATCTGGCTACAGTCCAGATGAAGGAATTAGCACGTGGTTAGTTTTGGCGGCTGGGTCTGGATTCTCAGATTGAAGAAAATGTGGGACAGTGTCAACCCTATATACGAATAAGAAATAGACCACAGTTGTATACTTTATATCCTTACAAGTGGCATAAAATACCAACATTTTTGGTCCTTACTGTTGTGAATACTACACAATAATCTTCACTGGATCCGAGTTGCCTGATGATTGTGTCTGTGCTATTACTGCGCGAGAATGATGCAGAATTGGTTCCAAGAGAAGAAGTGTCCACCAAAGTTCCAAATCAAATTCCAGAGTCAAAGACAGCCAAGCTCCAGGCCCGGTAGGATCTACCCCAGGTTACTGAGAGAGGCAAAAGAGGAGCTTGTAGGCACCCTGACAAAGATTTTTGTATCCTTGCTAGAAGTGCGGTGGATACTGGGACAGTGAGTAACTTTGAGGAGGAGTTAGACAGATTTATAATTGGTAATGGGTTGAGGAGTTATAGGGAAAGATAGGAAAATGGGGGTGAGGAGCATATTAGCCATGATCAAATAGCGGAGCAGACTCAATGGGCCGAATAGCCTAATTCTGCTCCTATGTCACATGAACTTCTATTGTTCGGTTGCAGATATGGGCAGAGAAATGTGAAATGGAGTTTAATCCAAGCAAGTGTGGGGTGCTGCACTTTGGGAGATCAAATGTTTAGGGTAAGTATCTAGTTAATGGCAGGACCCTGAACAGCATTGATATTCAGAGGGATCTTGGGGTTCAAGTCCAAAGCTCCCTGATGATGGCCACATGAGTAGATAGGGTGGTAAAGAGGATATATGGCATGCTTGCCTTTATTGGTTGAGGTACCAAGTACAAGAATCAGGATATCATGTTGCAACTTATAAAACTTTGTTAGGCTGCATTTGGTTCTGGTCACCACAATGCAGGAAGGATGTACAGGCTTTGGAGAGGATGCAGGCGAGGTTTACCAGGATGCTGCTTGGATTAGAGAGCCTGAGCTATAAGGAGAGTCTGGACAAACTAGGGTTGTTTTCTCTAGAGCAGTGGAGGCTGAGGGGAAACCTGATGGAAGTCTATAAAATTATGAGAAGCATAGATAAGATTGACCGTCGGAATCTTTTTCCCAGAGTTGAAATGTCTAATACTAGGGGCACGCGCTTGAGGTGAGAGGGAGAAAGTTCAAAGAAGATGAGGGGCAAATTTTTAACTGAACGGTAGGTGTCTGGAATGGGCTGCTGGGGTGGTTTTGGAGGCAGAAACGATAGGGTGTTTAAGGGACTTTTGGATAAGCATGTGAATATGCAAGGAATAGAAGGATATGGAGCAAGGGTAGGCAAAGGGATCAGTTTAATTTGGTGTTGTGTTCAGCACAATGTTGTGGGCCAAAGGGCCTGTTCCTGTGTTGTTCTGTATTATTCTATGTTCTATCACATCAAACCTGTGTTGAACCTAGTCAGGAGGAAAGGGAAGGTGTACAAAAGGTTCAGGGAACTAGGAGAGGTTAAGGATCTTGAGGAGTATAAGGACTGTAGAAAGGAGCTTAAAAGGGAAATTAGGAGAGCCAGAAGGGGTCATGAGAAGACCTTGGTAAGATTAAGGAGAATCCCAAGGCCTTCTATAAATATGTGAAAGGTAAAAGGATGAGAAGAGAAGGGATAGGACCTATAAAAGGTGAAGGGGGAAAGGTCTGTGTGGAACCAGAAGAAATGGCAGAGGTGTTTAATGAGTACTTTGCCTCAGTATTCACGGTGGAAGCTGATCTGGGAGATTTTGCTACGGATTTGCAGCAGATGGAAAAGATTGAGTTTGTGGATATTAAGGTGGAGGATGTGTTACAACTTTTGAATTCTATCAAGATAGATAAGTCGCCGGGACCAGATGGGATGTACCCCAGCATACTGTGGGAGGCGAGTGAAGTGATTGTAGAGCCCCTGGCGATGATCTTTGCGTCGTCACTGGAGACGGGAGAGGTTCCGGAAGATTGGAGGATTGCGGATGTAGTCCCTATTTTCAAGAAAGGGAACAGAGATAGCCCGGGAAATTACCGACCAGTGAGTCTGACCTCAGTGGTTGGTAAGCTGATGGAGAGGCTTCTGAGGGACAAGATTTACGAGCATTTGGAGAGGTTTGACATGATCAGGAGTAGTCAGCATGGATTTGTCAAGGGCAGGTCGTGCCTTACGAGCCTAGTTGAGTTCTTCGATAATGTGACTGAACACATTGACGAAGGAAGTGCCGTGGACATGGTGTACATGGACTTCAGCAAGGCGTTTGATAAGGTCCCCCATGCAAGACTTGAGAAGGTGAGAGGGCATGGGATCCAAGGGCCTTTGGCCTTGTGGATTCAGAGCTGGCTTGCCTGCAGAAGGCAGAGAGTGGTTGTGGATGGGTCTTTTTCTGAATGGAGGTCAGTCACCAGTGGAGTGCCCCAGGGATCAGTTCTAGGACCCTTGCTGTTTGTCATTTTCATAAATGACCTGGATGAGGAAGTGGAGGGATGGGTAAGTTAGTTCGCTGATGACACAAAGGTTGGTGGTGTTGTGGATGGTCTGGAAGGATGTCAAAAGTTGCAGCAGGACATAAATAGGATGCAGGACTGGGCGGAGAAGTGGCAGATGGACTTCAACGCAGATAAATGCGTAGTCGTCCATTTTGGCAGAACCAGCGGGATGAACGAGTACACTATCAAGGGCAGGAGTCTTAGTAGTGTTGAAGAGCAGAAGGATCTTGGGGTCCGGGTCCACAGGACTCTTAAATCGGCCTCGCAGGTGGAAGAGGTGGTCAAGAAGGCGTATGGTGTACTGGCCTTCATTAATCGAGGGATTGAGTTTAGGAGTCGGGAGGTAATGCTGCAACTTTATAAGACCCTTGTCAGGCCTCATTTGGAGTACTGTGCGCAGTTCTGGTCACCTCACTATAGGAAGGACGTAGAAGCTATTGAAAGGGTACAGAGGAGATTTACAAGGATGTTGCCTGGACTGGGAGGCATGCCTTATGAAGTTAGGTTGAGGGAGCTGGGTCTCTTTTCCCTGGAGAGACGAAGGTTGAGAGGCGACCTGATAGAAGTTTATAAAATGTTGAGAGGAATAGATAGGGTGGATTCTCAGAGGCTATTTCCCCGGGTTGAAATGGTCGCTACGAGAGGACACAGATTTAAGGTGCGGGGAGGAAAGTACAGAAGTGATGTTAGGGGTAAGTTTTTCACTCAGAGGGTGGTGAGTGAATGGAATCGGCTGCCATCAGTGGTGGTGGAGGGGAACTCGCTGGGGTCTTTTAAAAGACTTCTGGATGAGTATATGGGGTTTTATGGGATTGGGGGTTATAGATAGGTCTATGGATTGGTAGGTGTTGATGTGATCGGTGCAACTCGTGGGCCGAAGGGCCTGTTTGTGCTGTAGTGTTCTATGTTCTAAACAAAAGAGAAATAGATGTCCTGATCGACTGTTTAATTGACTGTGCGTGATGATTACTGGTGCATAGTACAGTGTCTAGAGTATTATTGATTCTATATATAGCATCATAGTAATTTCTTGTCATGACCAAAGAAGTAGGGGAGGGATGTTATATAATGTAGTAGTTGCAGATTTCTTTAAAAGCTGATCATATGATTTGATGGTAATGTCATTGGGGTTTCAGAGACTCTTGCTTTAACTTTTAGTTTTTACTCTGTACAATTAAAAGTTGTTAGTTTGAATATAAATGTACAAGCTGCATCTTTTTGTTAAAACCCACAAACTCTAACATAGTTTAGACAATCTTCACGGAGCCCCACAAAGTGTAAGTCTACCACTGCAAACAAGCCCTGCCTATCACTTCAGGGCCCTTTCAACCAGGGAGTGCAGTCACACCAGGTCATTTTCCATCACGGAAACTTCTCCCCATTGTCTTTAAGCAAGCATCAGAAAGTTGAAAGGAAGTGACTGGCTGCAGTTTGCCTCGCCAGGCTGCAGGGTTTTATTTAGGCAGTGGACAAGTTGGGCCGAAGGGCCTTTTTCCACAATGTAAACGTCTATGATTCTAATGTATTTAATTAAACTATCCTCAATGATACAAAATAGAAAGATGTTGGGGAAATATATGCACTTATATTTATTCTCATACTGTTTAGCTAATTGTTCTCGCACGTGTTCAGCATTAGCAAGGAATCAAATACTTTGGATGAAAATTCCAACAATAAATAACACAACACCTTGATTTGGAGTTCTTACACCAAGTGTATCGTCATATTGTGTAAAGACCCACTGAAAACAATCTTTGTGAAGTATATCTAATATTAAATGTATTGCTTATCCTTTGAGACATGACGGGGAATATTAGAGTGTAACACAAAATGAAGTCAATGCATATCGTGTGTTGTTAAAGGAGATCAAATAGTTGATATCTTGTTCAGGACTGAAAGTAAATTCTCATCTCACCATAACAAGCATGTACATGTATATTATAACATAGAACATAGAACACTACAGCACAAACAGGCCCTTCGGCCCACGAGTTGCGCCGATCACATCAACACCTACCAATCCATAGACCTATCTATAACCCCCAATCCCACTAAATCCCATATACTCATCCAGAAGTCTTTTAAAAGACCCCAGCAAGTTCGCCTTCACCACCACTGATGGCAGCCGATTCCATTCACTCACCTCCCTCTGAGTGAAAAACTTACCCCTAACATCTCCTCTGTACTTGCCTCCCCGCACCTTAAATCTGTGTCCTCTCGTAGCGACCATTTCAACCCGGGGAAATAGCCTCTGAGAATCCACCCTATCTATTCCTCTCAACATTTTATAAACCTCTATCAGGTCGCCTCTCAACCTTCGTCTCTCCAGGGAGAAGAGTCCCAGCTCCCTCAACCTATCTTCATAAGGCATGCCTCCCAATCCAGGCAACATCCTTGTAAATCTCCTCTGTACCCTTTCAATAGCTTCTACGTCCTTCCTATAGTGAGGCGACCAGAACTGCGCACAGTACTCCAAGTGAGGCCTGACAAGGGTCTTATAAAGTTGCAGCATTACCTCCCGACTCCTAAACTCAATCCCTCGATTAATGAAGGCCAGTACACCATACGCCTTCTTGACCACATCCTCCACCTGCGAGGCCGATTTAAGAGTCCTGTGGACCCGAACCCCAAGATCCTTCTGCTCTTCAACACTACTAAGACTCCTGCCCTTGATAGTGTACTCGTTCACCCCATTGGTCCTGCCAAAATGGACAACTACACATTTTTAACAAACTAACTTTATTTAGGTTTGACATTTAACTTGGTAAACATAAGAGGTTGTTTTTATCCAGTGTGGGCACCAGTTATTACAGCACAACTACATGTGTTGTTTCTTGTTTTCTGGTTGGCATTGTGATTGGAATATCATTTTGTTTAATACCTCTCACCATTTTCGCTGGAATTATTGTTATACTGAATATAGTGTCTTTAAATTAGACTGAAGTTCAGTCTGAATGCTGAATTAAACTGAGTACATGGGATGAATGGCCCTACAATGAGGAAACACTTCCTTTGTAGAGAATTACTTGAATTGTGGCACACCCTGTGCCTCGCCCCTGATATGTGATTGATCATTGGCAGTTCACATTGTGCAGGGGTGTTTACGTGTAATCAGTTCAGCTGAGAAAAGGTGGGTGTGCCATGGAATTGTCTCATTGAAGCGTGTGTGTTGCTGAAAAGGAACCACACTCTAGATTGTCTTTTTGGATTGGTGGCAGCATCCCGTTTGTGGAAAATACCACTTGTAGTGCTGACAGTGTGAAAAAGCTTGCTTAACCTGTTCACGTTTTTGAGATACTTATCCTTTCCAGGGTAATTTCACAGAATCATGGAATCTTTGCAATGTAGAAGGAAGCCACAGCAGATCAGGTACTTTTCAGGTTTGAAAATGGTGGCCTTCAATCCATTTGTGAGCCTGTGCAACGATCAGTGATCTGATCAGAATAGCAGGATTGTTTTAATGTGCTATATTTCTGCATCAAGCTTGCAAAGTGATCAAATGGCTGGGGCTGTATTTGTAAAATTGCTGATAAGGCTAATTTTATAATGTGTGGAGCTATATGGATTCCAGTGTTTATAGTGACTGATGGTAGTGGCCAACAGTAGTTGGGAACCTATTAACAGATTTCTCAACCAGCACATCAAGAACAGGAAATATGTTTGATTTCTCCATCTCAAAAGTGAATTTGAGTGTGGGGTGGAATGTATTAATTTTGAGCATGAGGTGGAGTGTATTAAGAACATAAGATGTGTACATTAACAGTAAGATGAGAACATTAAGATACGTACATAATGGGATCTAAGTGAATAATTTGTTTCATGGTCATTTAAAGCTGTTTCCTGGCTGATTTGCTCAGAGGTTGGTTAAGTGATTACAGCTCCCTGAGCTTCATGTCCCATCGTGTTATCCATGTGAACTTGAACTGTTTCTGACTGCCCGTTTTTTGTTCTTCTCCAGTTTTCAGAGACCCTGTTCACACTGTCTGTACCTGAGAACAGTGTTTTTATTTTGCTGAAGTTTGGCAGAAGCTGTGCCCTGATCCATTGAAACACCAGAACTTTCCAGGCTTGTATGCTTGACAACGATGGCAACTGAAGACAAAAAATCTGAATCTGAGTGCACAAAAACGCAGTCGGCACCTTCCTCTTCCAATCAAAACAAGGTGAATAATAAAAGATATTTACAGGATGTTTGGACAGCCAAGTGGTTAGCTCAGTGGGTAGCACAGTCAGAGATTGTAGATTTAACTTCCACTCCAATATCCGGGATTGTCCACTGCACTCTGGCCGACATAACCATTGATGCTGATGCAGGCTGCTTTCCAGTAGAAAGTTTCAGCAGCTATTTTTGTTTTTATTGTTTATGGGATATCGATGTCGCTAACTGGGCCAGCGTTTATTGCCAATCCTTAATTAAATCTTAAGTAGGAGGTGAGCTGTCGCCTTGGATGCTGCAGTCCGTGTGGAGTAGGCGCATCCAATCTGCTGTTAGAGAGGGGATTCTAAGCTTTGATTCAGTGATATGAAGGAATAGCAATGTATTTCCAAGTGAGGATGATGTGTAGTTTGGAGGGGAGCTTGCAGGTGGTAGTGTTTCCATGTGCCTGCTGCCTTTGCCCTCCTTAGTGGGAAAGATCACAGGTTTGGAATGTGCTGCCAAAGGAGCCTGAGTTTGTTGCTGCAGTGCTTCTTGTAGATGGTGCACCCTGCTACCGCTGTGTGTTTGTGGTGAATGGGGTATAAGTCAAGCTTTATGTATAATCTCTCCTGTGTGTTTGAATAACAGCCTTCTGCGGTGAAACCCAACTACACCTTGAAATTCACGCTAGCCGGACACACAAAGGCTGTGTCATCAGTGAAGTTCAGTCCAAATGGAGAATGGCTTGCGAGTTCCTGTAAGTAAATCTCTCCTTTTGTTTGGTAACTAAAATCAGTGATTGTATAAGGGGCAAAATTCAATGTAGGGTTTCAGGAATTGGTTCCAGCAGTTAGTGGCTAAATGCTCTGCAAGGTGTGGGCAGCATCTTAACGGTTCACCCCTGGTGGCATTGAGCCAGCTGATTCCACCTGGGCTGAGAAAAGGGCTGGAGGCAACATGGGTCTGCAATGCCCTTGAGTTAGGATGGACATCACCCAGGCCGGACATCTTCTTTCTGAATGCAGTAACTCTGGCAAGAGGAGATCTTCAGCTCAAGTTCGAGCCTCATAGCCAGTACCTCAGCTGCTCTTCATTAGGCAGGGAATTTCAACAGGCTAGTCAGCATCAGTAGCAATCTATTCTCAGTCTTTTCTTAACCCTGCCTCTCTTCACAGCGCCACCATTGGAATCTGTTCAGGCTGATCATCTTTCCATTTCTCCTTTGCTCCCACTCCCCCACCCCGCCTCGCTCTTGCAACGTTCCCCCACCCCTGCCTCGCTCTAGCACCCCCTCCCACCCTCTTGCTCCCATCCTATCCCCTTGCTCCCACCCCTGCCTTCGTTCCCGTGACTCCTCCCACCCACCTGCTTGCTCCCGTGACACAGTCCCATAACTTCATTGTGGTATTAATGTAAGCCTACTTGTAACATTAATAAATAATCTAAGCTAGTGGGCTGAATGAATTGAGCAGCTCTCTGGGCAATATGAGACTGTTTCTCTAACTCAAACCTGAAACCGAGTTTGTATCTTACTCCACAGCTGCTGATAAATTGATTAAAATATGGGGTGCTTACGATGGGAAGTTTGAGAAGACCATATTGGGACACAAACTGGTGAGTATGCAAAGTACAAATGCAGCCATTCTCTGCTCTCTGTAACCTGTTAGTAGCCATTACTGAGATTCATTCAATAAAACCAAAACTGTCTTTTCCTGTTGTACTGTGATGGTCAGCGAGTGTCCAAATTGCATTGAGTGGGTAACTCTCCAGGTGCTCTCTGTAACAGCTTAAAGCAATGAAATGTCCCTCTTGCCTTGAGTGCAAAGCAATGTGACTTCAGTTCCTGCTTCAGGATTTAAACATTTCATTTGAGTTGACATTCTGTTCTGACCCACAGCATGTGCCCAAATTGTCAGTTCAACTGAGGCCCTCTGACCTTTTGGGTGATGTCAAAGACCTCCCAGCACTAGTTAAGGAAGAATGCTCGCTGGTGGTCTGAACAACATTTATCCAAGACATTTCAGAGAATATGATCCAATAACACAGAGAAGCCATTTGACTTCTCATTACTCTGCTGTCTGTTTGAAGGAGCTATCCAACTAGTTCCCTCCTTGCTTTTTCCTCAGTAGTGCTCCAATTTTTAAAAGAATTTTCTCTTTGGATAGGCAGGGAATACAGGCAATCCTTTCTTCCCTGGAGAGCATCAACCCCATATCTAATGAGGATTTAAAGATTGTGGCCAGAACCTTGCTATTTCTAATTCTGTTTCCCTCAGCAACCTGGGAAGCATTCCATTCCAACTGGATGACTTTACACTTGGAGCATTGCCAACCATTTTATGAAATTGATTTTTTTATTCCGTTCAGTTTCTTCATGGCTTCAGCCGCCTTGTGATATTAGTAGCTTATCTTCTCTGTTGAAGACAGGTGCAAAGTCCTCACGTAGTTGCTTGGCTGTGCCGTTATCTCCTTTGGTTCCTCATCAGCTCCACCCTTTTTAGTATTTGTGGTACTGAAAGATTTCTGAACCCTCTCTTTGCTGATCATTCCTTTTTCATTTCCACTCTGCGCCTTATTCACTTTGCTTCTCAACTGCTTTATGAACTGAATATTTATCAGATGTTCCCTTTTCTTAAACTGAAGAACCACATCTTTTGATCAGGCATTTTTAGCCCTTCCAGACATAACACTGAGTTCAGCAATTTCAGATCATGAAACTCTAACCTGGGTTTTTGGGTTTTGATGATGCTTCTGTTCCTATTTTAAACTTTTGTCTTTTGATTTTGACTGTCTTGGTCCACCAAGCCTTTAGTCACTTAATCTCCTGTCATTCACCTAATTAAAGACCTCTTTTGTTCTTCCCCCCTGGTTTCTGCATTGGTTCAAAATCTGTTACATTTCTTCCTTTTTTTCTGTATAGATGAAGAGTCATTGATCTGAAACATTAACTAAACTTATTCTAATGCTGCTTATCTCTCCTTGTCCTCTGTGCACCTTGGTTCTCCCTCTGCTTCATTCTGGTCCCCTATCTCTGTTCAAATTAGTTCAATCCACCCTGCCCATCACCTGATAATCTCATTATTTCTCTCATTTGCTGTCTGTGATATTTCTGTCCACAATTTCCCCGCCATTTGTCCTCATAACAGATGTCACATAGACAGATGTTCTTCATTGGTTGTGAGGTGCATGGCAGAGTTCTGTGTGTGCTTGCTGGATGTTTCCTCGTGCAGATTGCCTTTGCCAGTGGACTTCTATTACATTTACACAGATAAACTAGGGATATTTTTAAATACTTGTTATTTGGTTTGAAATAGGGAATCTCAGACGTTGCCTGGTCCACAGATTCCAACCTGCTGGTGTCGGCTTCAGATGACAAAACCCTCAAAATATGGGACGTGAACTCGGTAAGCGAGCCAGGTTGTGTTGATCATGGGATATAGGAGTGAGTTATCAGTAGCTTCCAGAATGCCAGGAAGTAGTAGTTAGAAGTCAGGCTTCATTCTCTGTCCTGGGGCCGATGAGGCAAACTGTAATGCTTAGGACCTTTAATTTAACCCCTGACTGAATAATGGACAAGTGACGTCAGCTTTATTTCACTCACTTAACTGCTCCCCTTTTAAATATATTGTATTCAGTGAAGCCCCTCTGCTTTTGAATCTGTTCCTGGGAGGTGATCAGAACACAATGAGGTATTTATACTGGTCTGCAGATTGTTCTTTGTCTCCCAATCAGCTCTGCCAAGGATGCAGGGTTCCGCTTGCTTTCTCGCACAAGGCGATAGTCTAAAGGTTATGATATTAAACCATTATTCTGATGCTGCTTATCTCTCCCAGCCCCGGCCCACTCAGTGCAAATCCCATATGCAGTAAATACCTGTGAACTGGCACAAGAACAATGACAAGGAAGATTAGCAGACTTATGAAAAAGACCCAACCAGGACCCTACCCATTCTGGCTGACACATGACATCAGTTTCACAGAGTCTGGTTGACTGCGTCCCCAAGAAACATCCCAAGAGCAGGCCAATAATACATGATATTAGTGGCAAACAAAGCCCACGATTGTACAACCACTTGCTCTGCTGCTCCTCACCCTTGGTTACAGATTTTCCACGACATAACACCTATCCCAGTGGAATGGGAACCCTTGTTCTGATGCAGCCAAAAGGATCTGCACAGACTGATGGAACTATAGCATTAGGCAAATGGCCACAAGCTGCACTGTCAGCGGCTCAGCACTGGACAGCGGTCTGCACTGTTGGCTCAGCTTTAGTGGGGGGAGTCAGCACTGAGCGGGGGCTGCACCATCTGGGGTGCTGTATTTCAGATAAGTTGTTAAACCCCAATCTGAGGGTGATGTAAAAGATCCCCTGGGCACTGTTTCAAATGGGAGCTGTGTCCCAGTCAATATTTATCTTTGGTAAATCTGCCATTTTTTTGAAAAGGGGGCAATAAAACTGCAGTCTGTCAGCCCTTGCAGGTGAACGTGGAAGATTGATGTCCACATTTTGAAGTGGAACAGGAGAGTTTTCCTCAACGTCTTGGCCAATATTTATCCAGACCAAACATCACAAAAGCAGATTGTGGTCATTTTTCCATTCATTTTTGAGGGATCTTGCTGTACACGCATTGGTTGTCAAGGTTTCTGTATTATACTAGCGAAGGCACTTCAAAAATGCTGATGTTAGCTGTTAAAGATTTTTGGGACAGTGGAAGTGTGCGAAAGGTGCAGTGGATTTGCATGTCTCTCATTGTGATGAATTGAGCTCCAGTTGCATTTTGATTTCAGGGCAAATGTTTGAAGACTCTGAAAGGTCACAGCAACTACGTTTTCTGTTGTAACTTCAACCCTCAATCCAATCTGATTGTTTCAGGATCGGTGAGTAACTTTAATGCCCAGGTCTTTGTTTTGTTGTTTGCAGCATTAAACTGCACATTTACCAGTTGTTGATCCAGAGCGTCCCACGCACGCTGACTCTCCCTGGGGCACGGGTCCCACACACACTGACTCTCCCTGGGGCACTGGCCCCACACACACTGACTCTCACTGGAGTACGAGTCACACGCACACTGACTCTCACTGGGGTATGGGTTCCCCACACACACTGATTCTCACTGGGGTATGAATCCCACACACACTGACTCTCACTGGGTTCTAGAAGTTCTCAATCTGAAACTCTGCTGCCTCTACCCTAACTTGTTTGAAGCTAGGTTATTCATTGATTCCTGCATCAAAAAGCAGTGAAGTCATCATCTTCCGTTATATATTTAAAAGGATTGCAGGTTGCTTTAAGAGCTGATGACATGATTTGATGGCGATGTCATTGGGGTGTTGCCACAGGCTGCTGTTTTACTTTCAGTTTGTACTCTGCAGGAAAGAGCTGCTGGAATAAAATCTGTTGTTAGTTGAGTCTACGTGTGGAAACGACTTTCTTTTTGTCAAAACCCACAACGCCCAACATAGAAAATGACAGAAAGGAAATTGGTGAGTCAGGATTTTGTTATATCGCGATAAAATCCTAAGTTGAAAATTGCTCTAGGCGCTCACACTTTAAATATTGGAAGGCTGGAGAGAAGCCAATTTTGCTCCAATGCGATTTCCTTTGCTGATGACACCACTGTAGTGGGTCAGTTCTCAAACAATGGGTGAGACAGAGTACAGGAAAGAGTGAGCGAATCTGGTGAACTGGTGCGACGACAATCTCCCTCAATGTCAGTAAAACAAAGGAGATTGTCATCGACTTCGGAAAGCATAGTGGAGAGCATGCCCCTGTCTACATCAACGGGGATGAAGTGGCAGCGGTTGACAGCTTCAGGTTTCTAAGTGTCCAGTTCACCAGTGACCTGTCCTGGTCCCCCCCATGCTGACACTATAGTTAAGAAAGCCCACCAATGCCTGTATTTTCTCAGAAGGCTAAGGAAATTCAACATGTCTGCTACAGATGCACCATAGAAAGCATCCTTTCCAGCGTGCCACAACTTGGTATGGCTACTGCTCTGACCAAGACCATAAGGATCTACAAAGGGTTGTGAATGAAGCCCAGTCCATCACGAAAACCAACCTCCCATCCAGACTCCATCTGCACTTCCTGCTACCTTTGAAAAGCGGCCAACATAATCAAGGACCCCGTGCGCTCTGGACGTTCTCTCTTAACACCACCTTCTGTTGGGAAAAAGATACAAAAGTCTCATCATGTACCAACCAACTCAAGAATACCGTCTTCCCTGCCGTCATCAGACTTTTGAATGGGCCTACCCTATATTAAGCTGATCTTTTCTCTTCACCCTACCTGTAAGTGCAATATTACATTCTGCACCCTCCTTTCCTTCTCCCTTATGCACTCTTTAAATGGTATGCTTTGTCTGTATAGCGCGCAAGAAATAACACTTTTCACTGTATTCCAATACACGTGACAGTAATAAAAAAAACTCAAAGCGACAACAGTGCAGAAAGGCCAAGTCAGAAAATGCTGTCAGTGCTGTTTTAAAAGAAGAAGTTCTTCCCACCAGGGAAGGGTGAGACTCCAGGTGCTATCTGGCATACTTGAAAAGAGGAATGCTTTGCAGTACAGATGTGGTCATTTGGAAAAAATTTGCATCCAAGTCAACAGTCTTCATATTAAAAAAGAGGACTGGGAAGGCTGTTTTTTAAAAAAAAATTACTCAACCTTCTTGAGTCACTAACCTGCAAGAGAAACGGTGGATCAAATCACATCTATGGTCCTTTCGCTTTGGACAAGTGAATGAACTTAAACACAAGGTGCTGGTGCCAGCTTTTCTCAGTACAGTAGGAAGCAAAACTTTTAATTTGCTCTGGAACTTGGTTCATCCAGCAAAACTAGGAACCAGAACTAATTATTTAATAAAGATCTTTGAAGAACATTGTTCTCCAAAGCTACTGATCGTAGCAGAATGGTTCAGATTCCACTAAAGGAATTAAGGGGAAGGCGAAAGCATTGCTTGCTTTGTGGCAACCTTCAAAGGGCTAGTACAATATTTAGTTTGGTGAGTCGTTAGGCGATACCCTTCGAGATTTTCTAGCTTGTGGTCTCCAAAATAAGGCTACCTAAAGAATCATGGAATCTCAATAGCGCAGAAGGAATCCATTTGATCCATCAAGTCTACACCGACTGTCTGGCAGAGCGTCTTACCCAGGCTTTATCCCCGTAATCCTATATATTTACCCCATTAATTCCCCAAACCTATACTACTTGAGTGCGTAACGAACTTGCTTTGACGTTAAAGCCAACCATAGAAATCACTGTTGATGGAACTGGTTGCTAAAGAGACTTCACAATTTGGTGCAGCAATGAAGACCCACAAGCTGGGAACTGTCCAAAGGAAGTCAAAACAGCAACAAACATATCATAGATATGCCAAAATGGGCCATTCAGTGAGTGAATGCTGGAACAAGAAAGCCAATGCAATAATGTGGCAAAATGGGCCCCATTGCAAAAGCTTTTTGAGCTAGACCAGCTTCCCCTGACAAGAATATTCAGAAGAATAATCTGGGTATCTTCAAGAAGAAGAACAAGTTGCATTCTACAAAAATAATTTACAACATGGAAGGAAAGAATTACGACTAGTGATTTCAAAATTAAGCATACAATCTATTAGGATGGAGATTAAATCTGGTACTGCAGTATCTTTTAATTCCTGAGACTACACACCGACAAAAGCTAAAGCAGCTTACATTAAAAGCAGCTGGTGTGATTTTAAGGACATACAGGGAAGAGATTGTGCCGTTAAAAGGTTACATCATAGTCACTACAGAGTTGAGTGGACAAACAGCAGAGCTATTGCTCCATGTGGCCTGTGGTAATTTTCCAACTCTGGGAGATCGTGGTTGGAGAAGATAAAGTTTAACTGGAGTGCCATCAATGGATTGGTCGATGCCAAAACAGACGGCCAGCACCTTCTGAATACACTAGAGTGTATTCAAAGAAACACTTGGTTCAATGAAGGGAGGTTAAGTGACACTCAAGATGAAGTCTGATAGTCAACCAAAATGCCTCAAAGCAAGACTGGTGCCATTAGCAATCCATCCCAAGGTCGAAGAAGAATTAATATGGCTTGTTAATACTGGTGTGTGAGAGCCAGTTATAACGACTGACTGGGCTACTCCCATCAAACCATATTTGTTTTTGTGATAATTTTAAAACCATCATAAATCCAGTGTTGTTGGGTCCTCAGGTGAGCAGAAATTCAGCAAGATTGATCTTTCACAAGCATATTTACAGATGAATGTAGCCTCTGAATCTCAACCAATGCTTAACATTATTACTCGTAAGGTCGTGTATGTGATAAAAGATTGCCATTTGGAATAACATCTGCACAGGCCTATTCCAATGATCAGTGTCAGATTTTAAGTGACCTGTGTGGTATACAATTTTACCTGGATGACATTGTAATTACAGGCTCCAGTGAACAGGGCACCTGAATAATTTAGAAGCAACACTGGGACATCTTCAAGCAGATAGCCTGAGTCAGAAAGAAACACAGATGTCAGTCCAGTATTAGAGTCAAATTATTGAGAGTAAAGGCCAACATAAAGTACCTAAAAAGATGGATGCTTTGTTAGAAACACCACTCCTAATAAATGTGACGCAATTAAGGCCCTTTTAAGGATTATTAAATTATGACAAACTTATTCAGAACTTAGCTACATTATTGAAGCCATTGCGTAATTTGTTATGTAAGGAACAATCAAGGGACTAGACAACAGAACGCAAGAAAGCATACAAGGATGTCAAAGATGCTTTGCAGAGGTCTGAAATGTTAGTTCACTTTAATCCAAAGCTACCGTTACTCCTTGCTAGTAGATCATTTACCTGTGACAGCTTCTCAACTTCAGAGATATACTAGAAGTGATCCTTTAATGGGGAAGATAATGGATACGGTATTGAAAGGAGCAAAAGGAATTTGATGATCAGCGGGCTGGAAGGGCTGAATGGCCTACTCTTCCTCTTGTTTCTGTGTTAGTCGCTGGAATGCATTGTCCACGTCTTGATTTGAAACATAAAGTTTGAGCTGACTGTTCAAGGTGGGTATATATTGTGGGGAATCAAAGTGATCATTGCTCCCAGTCTGTGTGGAAGAGTTCTTGAACAACCACACGGAGGACATTCTGGTGTAATCCTGATGAAGGAATTAGTATGTAGTTCGTTTTGGTGTCTGGGCCAGGATACTCAGATTGAAGAGAAAGTGAAACAGTGTAAATCCTGTGCATGAATAAATACATCACCACTATCTCCTTTACACCCATGGGAATGGCCTCAAATGCCGTGGCAATGATTTCATGTAGATTTTGCTGGTCTGTTTGAGGGATACATGTCCTTAGTCATAATTAAACTAATATTACATCTGGACAAACAACTGAAAAAAATTGACAAAATCCTTGCAAGAATTGGTAAACCAAAACAGATTGGCAGCATTGATGTTCACTGTTTACTTCACAAGAATTTGAGGATTATCTGGAAGATTCGTACAACCCTTGAAACATATCACATTGTGTGAATAGCTGTTTGGCATCTTATAGAAAGTCCATTCGTGCAATGACCCAAAGTTCACCTGCGCTACTACTTCTTAAGAGAAAGTTGAGAATTGTGTTTGATTTGTGGGTTAGTACCTCCAGAAATTTCAGAGGAAGTAGAATGTTAACAACAATCTCAAAATGATGGGTGCTCGGTTCACTCCAGGATGGTGTGTTGTCTCCCAGGTGCCAGTGTCAAGGACATCTCTGAGCAGTTTCAGGACATTCTTAAGGGGGAGGGTGAGCAGCCAGAGGTTGTTGTACATATTGTACAAAGGGGATGAGAGCCTAAAGAGTGAATATAGTTAGGCAAAAGGCTAAAGTGCAGGACCTCAAGGATGGTAATTTATGGTGTACTGCCAGTGCCTTGTGCTAGTGAGAGTAGGAATAGGAAGATTAGGCAGATGAATGTATGGATTGAGAGCTGGTGCAGGGGACAGGGATTTAGGTTCATGGATCATTGGGATCTCTGTTCAAGAGGGACAGATTATTCCTGAACTGGAGGGAGACAAATATCAGGAGATTTGGTAGAGCCACTCGAGAGGGTTTAAACTAATTTGGCAGCGGGTGGGATCCAAAGCAGAAGGGAGACAGAAGAGAAGGTTAAGGAAAGCACAAAGTAAAAAGTGAGTTAAGTAGTAAAGGTAGTCCCAGTAATCCTAGTACCAGAGAGATCAGACAAAAGCAAGAAAGAGAGCAAAGGAAGTCCAGATTAATCTGTATTTATTTCAATGCAAGAGACCTGACGGGCAAGGCAGATGAACTCAGGGCATGGATGGATACGTGGGACTGGGATATTGTAGCTATTACTGAAACATGGCTAAGGGAGGGACCAGCAGCTCAATGTTCCAGGTACAGATGCTATAGGAAAGATAGAACAGGAGGTAAGAGAGAAAGAAGAGTTGCACTTTTGATTAGGGGAAAGATCACAACAATACTGCGGGGGGATATATCCGAGGGTTTGACCACTGAGTCCATATGGGTAGAGCAGAGAAATAAGAAGGGGGAAATCACTTTGATAGGGATGTACTATACACCCCCAAAAAGTCAGTGGGAAATTGAGAAGCAAATAAGTTAGGAGATTACAGATCCAAGAAAAATAGGGTGATAATAGTTGGAGATTTTAACTTTCCCAACATTGACTGGGACGGCCATAGTATTGGAGAGTTGGATGGAGAGAAATTTGTTGAGTGTATTCAGGAGGAATTTCTCATTCAGTCTGTGGATGGCCCAACTCAGTAAAAAGTCTGACAACACCAGGTTTTAGTCCAACCTATTTATTTGATAATATACTCAAGCTTTCGAGGGGACTGCCTCTTCGTCAGGTGAATGGAGAGTTCTGGCCTCAGATAGAGCATATAAAGCACAGACAGTTTAGAGATTACTGATTAGAATGCGAATCCTTACACCTAACCTGCTGTTCAAGACCTGAAGTGGCTGATAATGTGAGTGGAAGGAGCACTGATCACAGTTTAAAGAGATGTGTATTGTCTCCAGACAGTACAGTAAGTGAGGTTTTGCAAACCCAGGCAAGTCACGGGGGTTACAGATAGTGCGACATGAACCCAAGATCCCTGTTGAGACCGTCCTCATGTGTGCGGAACTTGGCTATCAGTCTCTGTTCAGCGACTCTGCGCTGTCGTGTGTCGTGAAGGCCGCCTTGGAGAATGCTTACCCGAAGGTCAGAGGCTGAATGCCCGTGACCACTTAAGTGTTCGCCAACAGGAAGGGAACAGTCTTGCCTGGTGACTGTCGAGCGATGTTCATTCATCCGTTGTCGTAGCGTCTGCATGGTCTCCCCAATGTACCATGCTTCGGGACATCCTTTCTTGCAACGTATCAGGTAGACAATGTTGGCCGAGTTGCAAGAGTATTTACCATGTACCTGGTGGATGGTATTCTCACATGTGATGATGGTATCCATGTCGATGATCCGGCATGTCTTGCAGAGGTTGCTGTGACAGGGTTGTGTGGTATTGTGGTCACTGTTCTCCTGAAGGCTGGGTAGTTTGCTGCGAACAGTGGTCTGTTTGAGGTTGTGTGGTTGTCCGAAAGCAAGAAGTGGGGGTGTGGGGATAGCCCTGGCGAGATGTTCGTCTTCATCAATGATATGTTGAAGACTCCGGAGAAGATGTCGTAGCTTCTCCGCTCCGGGGAAGTACTGGACGACGAAGGGTACTCTGTCCACTGTGCCCTGTGTTTGCCTTCTGAGGAGATCGGTGCGGTTTTTCGCTGTGGCGCATCGGAACTGCCGATCTATGAGTCGAGCACCATATCCTGTTCTTATGAGGGCATCTTTCAGGGTCTGGAGGTGTCTGTCACGATCCTCCTCATCTGAGCAAATCCTGTGTATACGGAGGGCTTGTCCATAGGGAATAGCTTCTTTAACATGTTTAGGGTGGAAACTGGAGAAGTGGAGCATTGTGAGATTGTCTGTGGGCTTGCGGTACAGTGAGGTGCTGAGGTGACCGTCCTTAATGGAGATGCGTGTGTCCAAGAATGCAACTGATTCTGGGGAATAGTCCATGGTGAGTCTGATGGTGGGGTGGAATTTGTTGATATCATCATATAGTTGTTTCAGTGATTGTTCACCATGAGGCCAAAGGAAGAAAATGTCATCGATGTATCTAGTGTACAGCATCGGTTGCAGAATCTTCAACCGATGCTGTACACTAGATACATCGATGACATTTTCTTCCTTTGGCCTCATGGTGAGCAATCACTGAAACAACTATATGATGATATCAACAAATTCCACCCCACCATCAGACTCACCATGGACTATTCCCCAGAATCAGTTGCATTCTTGGACACACGCATCTCCATTAAGGACGGTCACCTCAGCACCTCACTGTACCGCAAGCCCACAGACAATCTCACAATGCTCCACTTCTCCAGTTTCCACCCTAAACATGTTAAAGAAGCTATTCCCTATGGACAAGCCCTCCGTATACACAGGATTTGCTCAGATGAGGAGGATCGTGACAGACACCTCCAGACCCTGAAAGATGCCCTCATAAGAACAGGATATGGTGCTCGACTCATAGATCGGCAGTTCCGATGCGCCACAGCGAAAAACCGCACCGATCTCCTCAGAAGGCAAACACAGGGCACAGTGGACAGAGTACCCTTCGTCGTCCAGTACTTCCCCGGAGCGGAGAAGCTACGACATCTTCTCCGGAGTCTTCAACATATCATTGATGAAGACGAACATCTCGCCAGGGCTATCCCCACACCCCCACTTCTTGCTTTCGGACAACCACACAACCTCAAACAGACCACTGTTCGCAGCAAACTACCCAGCCTTCAGGAGAACAGTGACCACAATACCACACAACCCTGTCACAGCAACCTCTGCAAGACATGCCGGATCATCGACATGGATACCATCATCACACGTGAGAATACCATCCACCAGGTACATGGTAAATACTCTTGCAACTCGGCCAACATTGTCTACCTGATACGTTGCAAGAAAGGATGTCCCGAAGCATGGTACATTGGGGAGACCATGCAGACGCTACGACAACGGATGAATGAACATCGCTCGACAGTCACCAGGCAAGACTGTTCCCTTCCTGTTGGCGAACACGTCAGTGGTCACGGGCATTCAGCCTCTGACCATCGGGTAAGCATTCTCCAAGGCGGCCTTCACGACACACGACAGCGCAGAGTCGCTGAGCAGAGACTGATAGCCAAGTTCCGCACACATGAGGACGGTCTCAACAGGGATCTTGGGTTCATGTCGCACTATCTGTAACCCCCGTGACTTGCCTGGGTTTGCAAAACCTCACTTACTGTACTGTCTGGAGACAATACACATCTCTTTAAACTGTGATCAGTGCTCCTTCCACTCACATTATCAGCCACTTCAGGTCTTGAACAGCAGGTTAGGTGTAAGGATTCGCATTCTAATCAGTAATCTCTAAACTGTCTGTGCTTTATATGCTCTGTCTGAGGCCAGAACTCTCCATTCACCTGACGAAGAGGCAGTCCCCTCGAAAGCTTGTGAGTATATTATCAAATAAATAGGTTGGACTAAAACCTGGTGTTGTCAGACTTTTTACTGTGTTTACGCCAGTCCAACGCCAGCATACCCACATCATGGCCCAACTAGACGGGACAAAACTTGACCTCTTGGGAAATAAGGAAGGGTGGGTGACAGAAGTGTTAGTGAGGAATCACTTTGGAACCAGTGACCATAATTCTGTTAATTTTAAGGTAGCTATGGAGAGCAATAGGTCTGGCCCAAAAGTCAAAATTCTAAATTGGAGCAAGGCCAATTCTGATGGTATCAGGCAGGAACTTTCAAAAGTTAATTGGGAGAGTCTCGTTGGGCAAAGGGACGTCTGGTATGTGGGAGACTTTCCAAAGTGTGTTAACCAGGGTTCAGGTTAAACACACTCCTCTTGGAGTGAAGGGCAAGGTAAAGGTAGGGAACCCTGGATGTCTCTGGATATTGAGGATGTATGAGCACTTAAAGCATTGCGATCTGATTAAGGATACGCAGCATGGCTTTGTAAAGGGTAAGTCTTGCCTTACAAATCTGGTAGAATTTTTTGAGGAGGTGACAAAAACGGTCGACGAAGGACGAGCCGTTGACGTCGTCTGTATGGATTTCAGTAAGGCGTTTGACAAAGTCCCTCATGGTAGGTTGGTAGAAAAGATTAAGGCTCATGGGATAGGTGGCCAGGTATCTAGATGGGTTGAGAACTGGCTTGCTAAGAGGAGACAGAGAGTAATATTGGAGGGGTCCTTTTCTAGCTGGAGGTCTGTCACTAGTGGTGTGCCGCAGGGTTCAGTACTGGGACCTCTTCTCTTTGTAGTGTATATAAATGACTTGTAAGAAGGAGTAAGTGGTGTGATCAGCAAATTTGCTGATGACACCAAGATGGCTAGATTGGCAGGCAGTGAGGAGCAGTGTCTGGCAATACAATGGGATATTGATAGGCTGGTATATTGGGCAGATACATGGCAAATGGAGTTTAATCCAGATAAATGTGAGGTGATGCATTTTGGCCGGAATAATGTAGGGGGGAGTTATATGATAAAGGGTAAGCCCATAAGGAGTATAGAATCGCAGAGAGACCTGGGGGTGCAAGTGCACAACTCTTTGAAGGTGGCAGTACAAGTGGAGAAGGTTGTGAAGAAAGCCTATGGTATATTAGCCTTTATAGGAAGGGGTATAGAATATAAGAGCTGGAGTCTAATGCTGCAGTTGTACAGAACGTTGGTTAGGCCGCATTTAGAGTACTGCGTCCAGTTCTGGTCGCCTTACTACCGGAAGGACATGGAGACTCTGGAGAGAGTGCAGAGGAGGTTTACCAGGATGTTGCCTGGTATGGAAGGACTGGGTTATGAGGAAAGATTGAACAAATTGGGGCTCTTTTCCCTTGAATGACGGCGACTGAGGGGGGATCTAATAGAGGTATATAAGATTATGAAGGGGATAGATAGAGCAAACAGAGGTAAGCTATTTCCAATGATAGAGACACACAGTACGAGGGGCCACAGGCTTGGGGTGAGGGGCGAGAGGTATAACACAGATATTAGAGGGAGGTTTTTCACACAGAGGGTAGTGGGGGTATGGAATGCTCTGCCAAGTAAGGTGGTGGAGGCAGGCACGCTGGAGTTGTTTAAGAGTAACTTAGGCACATGAGTGGGTTGGAGATGGGTGGATATAGGAGATTGTTTTAAATAGGGGTCATTAGCATTGGGGCGTCCCTGTTAAGGTAAATGGATATGGTATGATAATAATGTTTCTTCTCTTTTCATTCACAGGTTTTAAGTCGGTCCGCCTTGTTGTCCAACGAGGGGCATACACACGATGGGTCGTACTTGGGCTGCTCTTGGTTGTTTGAGATTGGCCTAGTGCTTCATGTCGTTAGTGTGTGCTTAAACAGATACTGGGCAAGACGACAGCTCAGTGACTATCACTGTTTGCTGTGCAGACACATGGATTTGGGCCGGTGTCTGTGGGAGTTTGCGCATTCTCCCTGTGCTTGCGTGGGTTTTCTCCGGGTGCTCCGGTTTCCTCCCACACCCCAAAGATATGCTATTAAGCTGATTGGAAGAAATAAATTGTCCCTAAATTAGTTTCCCTCAATGTGGATGGCCATAAGGGTCATGGGTAGAGGGAGGGGGACTGGTAGTGTGAAAATGGCGGCGCGGGCTCGTTGGGCCGAAGGGCCTTTTTCCCGGGCTGTTTTTTGTTCTTTGTTCACATTGAAAGTGAGGTGGACAGAGTGGTGAAGGCATTCGACATACTTAGTTTCATTGGTCAGGGCATTGAATACAGGAGTTGGGACATCTTGTTGAAGTTGTACAAGACATTGGTATGGCCACACTTGGAATACTGTGTACAGTTCTTGTCACCCTATTATAGAAAGGATATTATTAAATAGAAAGAATGCAGAAAAGATTTACAAGGATGCTCCTGGAACTTGATGGTTTGAGTTATGAGGAGAGGCTGGATAGACTGGGACTTTTTCTCTGGAGTGTAGGGGATATTAAGGGTGATGTAATAGAGGTCTATAAAATAACGAGGGACATAGATCAGCTAGATCGTCAGCATCTTTTCCCAAAGGTAGAGGAGTCCATAGGTTTAAGGTGAGGGGGGGAGAGATACAAAAGGGTTCAGAAGGGCAATTTTTTCACTCAGAGGGTGGTGTGTGTCTGGAATGAGCTGCCAGAGGCAGTAGTAGAGGCTGGTACAGTTGTCTTTTAAAAAGCACTTAGACAGTTAGATGAGTAAGATGGGTATAGAGGGATGTGGGCCAAATGCAGGCAATTGGAATTAGCTTAGTGGTAAAATCTGGGTGGTATGGACAAGTTGGGCCATACTGTAAACCTCTATGATTCTATAACTCTTGTGTTAATGTGTAATTATGCCATGAGTGAGAAATGGGTACCAATTATAGTTTTAGCAAAAACAGGTCCAGTTTCTTACATGGTTCAAACTGAAGATGAAATAGTTTGGCAATGCCACACTGACCAATTGTTTTCATCTTGGAATGATTTCTCAGAATCATCTCCAGAAGCACCGACTTCTTTCGTCCTGAACGTTGTGAATGTTGCTGTCAAACGCTTCGTTGAACCTAAGTTGCCCAATGATTGTGTCCCTGTGACTATATTATGTGAGAATGATGCAGAATTGATTCCAAGAGTAGAAATGTCTACTGAAATTCCAAATCATACTTCTAGGGTCCTGGACATCCAAATTCCAGAACATAGATGATGAATGGGATGGATAGGATAGAGGTGGAGAGACTCTTCCCGCTCAGAAAGGACAGTAGGACTAGGGGGCACAGCCTCAAGATAAGGGGGGGGGGGGTTTAGAACGGAGTTGAGGAGGAACTTCTTCACTCAAAGGGTGGTGAATCTCTGGAATTCTCTGCCCGTTGAAGTGGTGGAGGCTGCCTCGCTAAATATTTTTAAGACGCGGGTTGATGGGTTTTTGATAAGAGAGGGGATTAAGGGTTATGGGGAGAGGGCAGGAATGTGGAACTAAGCCACGACAGATCAGCCATGATCTTATTGAATGGCGGGGCAGGCTCGAAGGGCTAGATGGCCTACTCCTGCTCCTATTTCTTATGTTCTTATGTTCTTATAGTCGATCAGGAGGACCTCTTGTATACTATCTCATTGGCTGTCTGCAATAATTAATGATGCTTAGCACAGTCTGGAATATCATTGATCCCACGTTTAACATGCTAGTAATTTGTTCTCATAACCACAGAAGTAAAGGGACAGAGATGTTATATATTTAAAAGATGTGTAGGTTGCTTTAAGAGCTGATTTGATGTCAGTTAGGGTGTTGCCAAAGGCTGCTGCTTTTACTTCGTGCTCTGTGCAGGAAAGCTGCTGGAATAAAACTATTGTTAGGTGAATGTACATGTGCAAACAGCGTTCTTTTCTTTCTGTTAAAACCTTCAGCTTTACATCTTCTCTCACTTTATTTTTTTATCACATTTTTCTGATTCTGACCACACACTGAAGCTTCAGAGTTGGTCTGATCGAGTTACTGATGGAACCCTATCATCGCTCATTCCAGGAATCATTGACAATCCATGTAGCTGAACTGTAGCCTCCCGTTTCTCCACTTGAAACCTTGGTTAATTTTGAATTTAACATTTTTGTGTCCACAGTTTGATGAGAGTGTTAGGATCTGGGATGTGAAGACTGGGAAATGCCTAAAGACGCTGCCAGCGCATTCTGATCCAGTATCTGCTGTAAGTGCTGGGGTTTGCTAATTTGTTTGCCTCACTGAGGAAGCAGAGGCGGGGGAATGTTGGATTTGCGTTTTACACTTTTCACTATTCCTGATGCTTTGTCTTTCAAGCAGTACTTCAAACCAGAGACAATAGCAGTGCAGGAGAGGGTGATAGAAACAGAAACGAGAAGCAGAGTGAGGCCATTTGGCTCTTCGGGTCTGCTCTGCCGTTCACGTTGATCATGGCCAATTATCAAATTCAGTATCCTGATTTCACCCCCCTTCCTCCCGGATCCCTTTAGTCGCAAGAACTATATCTAATTCCTTCTTGAAATCAGACAACATTTTGGCCTCAACTGCATTCTGTGGTAATGAATTCCACACATTCACCATCCTCTGAGTAAAGAAATTTCTCCTCGCCTCAGTTCTAAAAGATTTATCCCTTATATGCAAACTGTGACCCTTAGTTCTGGACTCCCCTACCGTCAGGAATGTTCTTAGTGAATTTATCGTGTCTAACCCTGTTAGAATTTTATAAGTTTCTACAAGATCCCTTCTGTTCTAAACTCCAGTGAATATAATCCTTTTCATGCTCCATTTCTGTAACTATTACTATCTTCGCCTTTACTGCACTTTGTACATCTTTATCCAGTCTTGTCCCTGTCACCCTCCCCCTCCTTCTCCCAGGTCTTCCAGCCTTTCCTGGTCTCATCTGTGACCTCTTGGCGCCTCCGTTGAAGTTTAACAGTCACGTATCTCAACTCAAACTGTATTCTGTCATCCCTGCTGTTATCCTGGAGAATACGCACTGTCTCTGTGGCTTTAATGAAGATGTGGAGATGCCAGTGTTGGACTGGGGTAAACACAGTAAGAAGTCTGACAACACCAGGTTAAAGTCCAACCGATTTATTTGATAGTAAACTCGCAAGCTGTCAGGGTTTGCCTCTTCGTCAGATGAATGGGGAGTTCTGGCCTCAGACAGAGCGTATAAAGCACAGATAGTTTACAGATTACTGATCAGAATGAGAGTCTTTACACCTAACCTGCTATTCCAGTTTTAAAGAGGCCGACAATGTGTGTGGAAGGAACATTAAGCCCAGGTTAAAGAGATGTGTATTGTCTTCAGACAGTACAGTAAGTGAGGTTTGGCAAACCCAGGCAAGTCACGGGGGTTACAGATAGTGTGACATGAACCCACGATCCTGGTTGAGGCCGGCCTCATGGGTGCGGAACTTGGCTATCAGTCTCTGTTCAGCGACTCTGCGCTGTCGTGTGTCGTGAAGGCCACCTTGGAGAATGCTTACCCGAAGGTCAGAGGCCAAATGCCCGTGACCACTGAAGTGTTCGCCAACAGGAAGGGAACAATCTTCCCTGGTGATTGTCGAGCGATGTTCATTCATCCGTTGTCGTAGCGTCTGCATGGTCTCCCCAATGTACCATTGCTTCGGGACATCCTTTTCCTGCAGACACTACGACAAAGGATGAATGAACATCGCTCGACAATCACAGGCAAGACTGTTCCCTTCCTGTTGGTGAACACTTCAGCGGTCACGGGCATTCAGCCTCTGACCTTTGGGTAAGCATTCTCCAAGGTGTCCTTCACAACACACGACAGCTCAGAGTCGCTGAGCAGAGACTGATAGCCAAGTTCTGCACACGTGAGGACGGCCTCAACAGGGATCTTGGGTTCATGTCGCACTACCTGTAATCCCCGTGACTTGCCTGGGTTTGCAAAACCTCACTACTGTCTGGAGACAATACACATCTCTTTAACCTGGGCTTAATGCTCCTTCCACTCACATTGTCGGCCTCTTTAAGACTTGAAAAGCAGATCAGGTGTGAAGATTTGCATTCTAATCAGTAATCTGTAAACTGTCTGTGCTTTATATGCTCTGTCTGAGGCCAGAACTCCATCCATCTGACGAAGGGACAAACCCCGAAAGCTTGTGAGTTTACTATCAAATAAATCGGTTGGACTTAAATCTGGTGTTGTCAGACTTCTTACTGACTTTAATGAAGGGGCATTCAGACTGCCTGTGGTCTGCATCAGTGGGTGAACCAATGCACAAAATTATATTTGACCCCGGAGCCTGTGCCCTGATTTGTACTGCAGTTGAGATTATTTTGTGGCTGGAACAACCATCTGCTTTTGAGCTCCTTGTGCATGGGGTTGTTGAATCAGTATCACTGTGAAATACTGCCACCTTGTGGGAATTTGTGCTACTGCCATGACTCTTCATTTGATTGGACGTGTGTTGCATTCATCCTCAGGTACACTTCAACAGGGACGGATCTCTCATTGTCTCCAGTAGTTATGATGGGCTATGGTAAGTATTACTCTGATTGCAATCAGTACTTTGAATTGTGCTGCATGTTTATTTGCTAAAGTGCATAAAGTGGCTGGAATCTGGGCGACAATGTCACTGATTGCAGATGTCCCAAATTGTAGTTTTGAAACGTAGTCACTGTTGTAATTGGCTCTGAAACCATAGGTTTAAATGGAATTGTCTCTATCACCAGCAGTAGGTGTTCAGAGATATGTTGCTGTGATTCTGTGCCATCCATTAACCTTTTACCCTGGCTGCTGCAGGTTTGGCCGCAGAATTGAAGCTTCTGATTGGAGCTGGTGTTGTACAGAGGAGACTTACAAGGATGTTGCCTGGATTGGGAGGCATGCCTTATGAAGATAGGTTGAGGGAGCTGGGTCTCTTCTCCCTGGAGAGATGAAGGATGAGAGGTGACCTGATAGAGGTTTATAAAATGTTGAGAGGTATAGATAGGGTGGATTCTCAGAGGTATTTCCCAGGGCTGAAATGGTCGCTACGAGAGGACACAGGTTTAAGGTGCTGGGGAGCAGGTACAGAGATGTTACGGGTAAGTTTTTCACTCAGAGGGTGGTGGGTGAGTGGAATCGGCTGCCGTCAGTGGTGGTAGAGGCGAACTCGCTGGGGTCTTTTAAGAGACTTCTGGATGAGTACATGGGATTTAATGGGATTGGGAGTTACAGATAGGCCTGGTAGGTAGGGATATGATCTGCGCAACTTGTGGGCCGAAGGGCCTGTTTGTGCTGTAGTGTTCTGTGTTCTATGTAGAACAGCCAACTTCGTAAATTAAAGCATCTTGTACTTCAGCAGGAGACTGTTCAGCTTTAGCCGAAGAGTTATCCCAATATTTCCAGCTGTGCAAATTTCTCCTCAGTTATTTATCAGTTCTATTTTGAAAATTCTGTAGGATCTGCTTTCACTGCCCTTCGGAGCAGCGCATTCTAGATCAGTCGCGGTGCTTTTAAAAAAAAAGGCCTCGCCGCCCTTGGATTTTTCACCGGTTATCTTAAATCTGTAACCTCTAACTACCGGCTCTCCTTCCAGGGGGTACAGCTACACCTGATTGACTTGATTAATATCCCTCAGTATTTTGAATGTTTCTATTTAATCTCCCTTATCCTGTTGCTGTCTGCTTTGTCAAACCCCAGTTTGAGCCTTGTTGAATGGGTGAAAGCACAATGTTGGTCAGCGTCTGAAGGAGGAAAGCAGTTTTGGATACCGATCCTTTTTAAACAACTTCTTTTTATGTTCTTGCAGCCGTATTTGGGACACTGCGTCAGGCCAATGCCTTAAAACACTGATCGGTAAGTCATCCTGAGGTTCTGGATGGGAGGCATGCAGCAGTGGAGGAACAGAGCAAGCCTAGCCCTGCACACTGACCACTGAGGTGTTGACCCTGTTCATTGTAACCAGCCACACCATGGTTAACAAAAAGCAAAATATAAATTGCTGTTATAGCCTCTGAGCTGCTGTCTCCCTCTCCCTGGTATCTACTCTCACCTTCTCCTTTGTAGCCCTCTCTTAAGAATGGCCAGTCAGTGAGACTAATGTGGATTGGTAAGCTGTTCATCTGGGATCGTGTAGCTTTGCTTGATCCTGTTCAAATATTTTCGAGCAGGGATCAGGAGCAGGAACCCTGGCTGATTTCCCCACACACTCTATTGCGGGGATCTCTGGACAGTATTCAGGGACAGGAATTCTGGCTGATTTCCCCTCTCTCTAATGTGGGTCACTAAACAGTGATCAGGAGCAGGAACTCAGGCTGATTTCCCCTCTCCCTAACCCAGGGGTGACTAGACAGTGGTCAGGAGCAGGAACCCTATTCTGGCTGGCAGGAATGTCTCGAATCTTTCGGGTCTGCAAGGCCCATTAACCAACGATCCAGGGACAAGTTAATTGATCTGCATGCGTTCTGCTGATATTGCAGTCGTCTGCTATCTGGGGCTGGTTCTAGTCCAGTCTGCTCACTCTAGCATTGGGGTCAGTGAGTAATCTCAGCTTCACATTAACACTGCCTTTCTCTCCACAGATGATGATAATCCTCCTGTGTCCTTTGTGAAATTCTCCCCAAACGGGAAATACATCCTGGCAGCAACACTTGACAAGTAAGGAACTGGTCCCGACTGCTTTGTTCACCGAATGTAGCCCAGTCCTGTACTGATGTAATGGTGTTCCTGATTAAAGCACGTGGAAACATTCTTCCTGGACTCGGAATCTCTGCCAGGGGCTTCTACTTCTCCATCCCACAACCTCCTTGTTAAGGGAGCAGAAATCTCATTCTGTGCAGCAGGAGACCAGAGTGGTTGTCCCACCTGACCTCATCACCCAATACTGTTCCACCTAACCTTGCTGTTGTGCCAAAACCCCCCCACCCACAGTTCTGGCACAGCCTGCCCTTGCCTGTCACTCTGACACTGCACCCTGACCCTGCCTGTGATTAATCCCAGTAGCTGGGTAACACTGAGCCTGATAAAACATTGCTATTGCTGCAGCTTCTGCTTGGACATGTTGAAATGGGGTCCAGGGCGAGCTGCACTCTTGCTGTTGGGAGCCCCAGTGTCCAGGGCGGTGCATTAGATTTAGATTTTCAAATCTCTGTGTTGGAGGTGATCCTTTCGCTGATATCAGACTTGTCGTTATGAGGAATAGTTAGTGAGCTGGGCTGGTAAAGAACATTACAGCGCAGTACAGCCCCTTCGGCCCTCGATGGTTTCACAGGTCGGTGCAACAATCTAAAACCCATCTAACCTTCACTATTCCAATATCGTCCATATGTTTATCCAATGACTATTTAAACACTCTTAATGTTGGCAAACCCGCTACTGTTACAGGCATGGCATTTCACACCCTTATTACTCTTTGAGTAAAGAACCTACCTCTGACATCTGTCCAATATCTATCACCCTTCAATTTAAAGCTATGTCCCCTCGTGCTAGCCATCTCCATCCAAGGGAAAAGGTTCACACTGTCCACCCTATCTAATCCTCTGATCGTCTTATATGCCTCTATTAACCGTCTTCTCTCTAATGAAACCAGCCTCAAGTCCCTCAGCCTTTCCTCATAAGACCTTCCCTCCATACCAGGCAACATCCTGGTAAATCTCCTTTGCATCCTTTCCAATGCCTCCACATCCTTCCTATAATGCAGTGACCAGAACTGTACGCAATACTCCAAGTGCGGCCGCACCAGAGCTTTGTACAGCTGCAACAAGACCTCATGGCTCCGAAACTCAATCCCTCTACCAATAAAAGCTAACACACTACGCCTTCTTAACAACCCTATCAACCTGGGTGCCAACCTTTAGGGATCTACGCACATGGGCACCGAGATCTCGCTGCTCATCCACACTACCAAGTAACTTACCATTAGCCCATTACACTGTATTTCTGTTACTCCTTGCAAAGTGAATCACTTCACACTTTTCTGCATTAAACTCCATTTGCCACCTCTCAGCCCAGCTCTGCAGCTTATCTATGTCCCTCTGTAACCTGCAATATCCTTCCTCACTGTCCACAACTCCACCAACTTTAATGTCATCCGCAAATTTACTAACCCATCCTTCTGCGTCCTTATCCAGGTCATTTATAAAAATGACAAACAGCAGTGGCCCCAAAACGGATCCTTGCAGTACATCACTAGTAACTCAACTCCAGGATGAACATTTCCCATCAACCACCACCCTCTGTCTTCTTACAGCTAGCCAACTTCTGATCCAAACCGCTAAATCACCCTCAATCCCACGTCTCCATATCTTCTGCAATAGCTTACCATGGGGAACCTTATCAAACGCTTTATTGAAATCCACGTACACCACGTGAACTGTTTTACCCTCATCCACCTCTTTGGTCACCTTCTCAAAGAACTCAGTAAGGTTTGTGAGGCACAACCTACCCTTCACAAAACCGTGCTGACTATCCCTAATCAAATTATTCCTTTCTAGATGATTATAAATCCTATCTCTTATAATCGTTTCCAAAACTTTGCCCACAACAGAAGTAAGGCTCACTGGTCTGTAATTCCCAGGGTTGTCTCTACTCCCCTTCTTGAACAAGGGGACAACATTTGCTATCCTCCAGTCTTCTGGCACTATTTCTGTAGACAATGACGACCTAAAGATCAAAGCCAAAGGTTCTGCAATCTCCTCCCTAGCCTCCCAGAGAATCCTAGGATATATCCCAACCGGCCCAGGGGACTTATCTATTTTCATATTTTCCAGAATTGCTAACGCCACTTCCTTATGAACCTCAATCCCATCTAGTCTAATAGCCTGTATCTCAGTATTCTCCTTGACAATATTGTCTTTTTCCTGTTTGAATACTGACGAAAAATATTCATTTAGTGCCTCTCCTACCTCCGGACTCCATGCACAACTTCCTACTACTGGCCCTAATCTTACCCTAGTCATTCTTTTATTCCTGACATACCTATAGAAAATTTTAGGGTTTTCTTTGATCCTACCTGCCAAAGACTTCTCATGTCCCCACCTGGCTCTTAGCTCTCTCTTTAGGTCCTTCCTGGCTAACTTGTAACTCTCAAGCACCCTAACTGAGCCTTCACGTCTCATCTTGACGTAAGTCACATCCTTCCTCTTCACAAGTGATTCAACTTCTTTAGTAAACCACGGTTCCCTCGCTCGACCACTTCCTGCCTGCCTGACAGGTACACGCTTATCAAGGACACGCAATAGATGTTCCTTGAACAAGCTCCACATTTCAACTGTGCCCATCCCCTGCCGTTTCCTTCCACATTCTATGCATCCTAAATCTCGCCTAATCGCATCATAATTTCCTTTCCCCCAGCTGTAACTCTTGCCCTGCGGTATATACCTATCCCTTTCCATTGCTAATGTACATGTAACCGAATTGTGGCCACTATCACCAAAGTGTTCATGTACCTCCAAATCTAACACCTGGCCTGGTTCATTACCCAGTACCAAATCCAATGTGGTCTTGTCTCTTGTTAGCCTATCTACGTACTGTGTCAGGAAACCCTCCTGCACACATTGAACAAAAACTGACCCATCTAACGTACTTGAACTATAGTTTTTCCAGTCAATATTTGTAAAGTTAAAATCCCCCATAACAATTACCCTGTTACTTTCGCTCCTATCCAGAATTACCTTTGCAATCCTTTCCTGTACATCTCTGGAACTTTTTGGAGGCCTATAGAAAACTCCCAGCAGGGTGACCTCCTCTCCTGTTTCTAATCTCAGCCCATACTACCTCAGTAGATGAGTCCTCAAATGTCCTTTTTGCCACTGTATTACTGTCTCTGACTAACAATGCCACATCTCCCCCTCTTTTACCACCTTCCCTGATCTTAGTGAAACATCTAAACCTCGGAACCTGCAATAACCATTCCTGTCCCTGCTCTATCCATGTCTCCAAAATGGTCTCCATCAATGTCCCAGGAACAAAGCTCTGCTGCAAGTTCACCCACCTTATTCCGGATACTCCTGGTGTTGAAATAGACACATCTCAAACCACCTTCCCGCCTGCCGCTACATTCCCACAACCTTGAAACCTTATTCATGACCTCCTGTACACAGGAGCGACAATTCAGGTTCCCATCCCTCTGCTGAATTACCCCCCCCCCCCCCCCGGGTCTCGATATTGGTACCCCTCTGGTTCAGGTGTTTGTCAAGGTCTCACCTATCCCAGAATGGCCCCCAATTATCCAGGAATCTGAATCCCTCCCTTCTGCACCATTCCTGTAGCCACGTGTTCAACTGCTCTCTCTCTCTCTCTCTCTCTCTCTCTCTCTCTCCCCCTATCTCTCTCCCTATTCCTCTCCTTGCTGGCACGTCGCACAGGTAACAAACCAGAGATAATAACTCTGTCCATTCTAGCTCAAAGCTTCCACCTTAACTCCCTGAATTTCTGTCTTACATCCCCACCCCTTTTCCTACCTATGTCTTTGGTGCCAAAGTAGACCATGACTTGGGGTTGGGCCTCCTCCTCCTAAGGATCCTGAAAATATGATCCGAGATAAGGGGGAGTGAGCTTCTCTGGACCAGGGAAGGAACAGCTGTTATTTGTGACTGGTATCCTGATCCCATTTGAGAAATTGTTAAATTTCTTTTACCAACTTAAGTAATTCTCTCTTTTCCAGCACTCTGAAACTTTGGGACTACAGTAAAGGAAAGGTACGTGATACAAGACCAATGGATTGTATTTCCAATCTTTTTGTTTCTGCAGTTGAATCATTGGGGTACGGGTTCCACACACACTGACTCTCACTGGGGTACGGGTTCCACACACACTGACTCTCACTGGGGTACGGGTTCCACACACACTGACTCTCACTGGGGTACGGGTCCCACACACACTGACTCTCACTGGGGTACGGGTCCCACACACACTGACTCTCACTGGGGTACGGCTCCCACACACACTGACTCTCACTGGGGTACGGCTCCCACACACACTGACTCTCACTGGGGTACGGCTCCCACACACACTGACTCTCACTGGGGTACGGCTCCCACACACACTGACTCTCACTGGGGTACGGCTCCCACACACACTGACTCTCACTGGGGTACGGGTCCCACACACACTGATTCTGTCTGGGGTACGGGTCCCACACACACTGATTCTGTCTGGGGTACGGGTCCCACACACACTGACTCTCACTGGGGTACGGGTCCCACACACACTGATTCTGTCTGGGGTACAGGTCCCACACACACACACAGACTGTATAGTATGTGACTTAGTTAGTGTTTCATAGAATTCCTACAATGCAGAGGAGACCATCTGGCACATTGAGTCTGCACCAACTCTCTAAAAGAAAATCCCACCCAGGCCCTCTCCCCACACCCCTGCACATTTACCATGGCTACTCCATCTAACCTACACTTCACTGTGACACTGCGGGACAATTTAGCATGGCCTGTCCACTTAATCTGCATATCTTTGGAGTGAGAGGGAATAAAAACTGAGTGTAAAAGTTTCTATAGATATGTAAAGAGGAAAAGATGGACAAAAATGAATGTAGGTCCCTTACAGTCAGGAACGGGCGAATTCATAACAGTAGACAAAGAAATGGCCGAGGAATTAAATTTGCACTTCGCTTCAGTCTTGACAAAGGAAGGTGTAAGTAATGAGCCAGAAGTGCTGAGAGAAACATGTTTAAATGAGGAGCTGAAGGAAATCAGCATTAGTAGAGAAATGGTTTGGAGGAAATTGAAGGTGGATAAATCTCCAGGCCCTGATAATCTTCATCCAGAGTACCGAAGGAAGTGGCCCTGGAAATAAGAACGTAACATAAGAAATAGGAGCAGGAGTAGGCCATTTGGCCCCTCCAGCCTGCCCTGCCATTCAATAAGATCATGGCTGATCTGAAAGTGGTACAGTAACGCTTACCCGCCTGCTCCCCATAACCCTTAAGTCCCTTATCGATCAGAAATCTCTCTACCTGTGTGTTAAACACATTTAACGAGGTAGCCTGCACTACTTCAATGGGCAAAGAATTCCAAAGATTCACTACCCTCTAGGACAAGTTCCTCCTCAACTCTGTTCTAAATTGACTCCCCCTCATTTTGAGGCTGTGCCCTCTAGTTCTTGTTTCCTTTCTAAGTGGAAATAATCTGTCTCTACTCTATCTAGCCCCTTCATTATCTTATATGTCTCTATAAGATCCCCCCTCAGCCTTCTAAACTCCAACGAGTACAGGCCCAATCTATTCAATCTCTCCTCCTAATCTAACCCCCCTCATAGAAGCATAGAACCCTACAGTGCAGAAAGAGGGCCTTCGGCCCATCGAATCTGCACCGACCACAATCCCACCTGGGCCCTACCCTCAAATCCCTACATATTTTACCCACTAATCCATCTAACCTAAGCACCTTGGGACTCTAAGGGGCAATTTTAGCATGATCAATCAACCTAACCCGCACATCTTTGGACTCATCTCCGGTATCAACCTGGTGAACCTTCTCTGCTGGTGAACCTTCTCTGCACTCCCTCCAAGGCCAATGTATCCTTTTGCAAATAAGGGGACCAAAATTGCACACAGTACTCTAGTTGTGGCCTCACCAGTGCCCTGTACAGTTGCAGCAAGCCCTCCCTACTTTTATATTCTATCCCCCTCGCGATAAAGGCCAACATTCCATTTGCCTTCTTGATCACCTGCTGCACCTGCAGACTGGGTTTTTGCGATTCATGCGCAAGGACCCCCAGGTCCCTCTGCACAGTAGTATGTTGTAATTTTTCATCATTTAAATAATAGTCCATTTTACTATTATTCTTTCCAAAGCGGATAACCTCACACTTGCCAACATTATACTCCATCTGCCAGATCCTCGCCCACTCACTTAGCCTATCCAAATCTCTCTGCCGTCTTTCCTCATCCTCCACGCAATTCGTTTTTCCACTCATCTTTGTGTCATCAGCAAACTTTGTTACCCTACACTCGGTCCCCTCCTCCAGATTGTCAATGTATATGGTAAACAGTTGAGGCCCCAGCACCGATTCCTGCGGCACGCCACTAGTCACCAACTGCCAACCGGAAAAGCACCCATTTATTCCAAGTCTCTGCTTCCTGTTAGATAGCCAATCCTCAATCCACGCTAACACCTTACCCCCAACTCCGTGTATCTTAATCTTTTGCAGCAAGCTTTTGTGAGGTGCCTTATCGAATGCCTTCTGGAAATCTAAAAACACCATATCCACCGGTTCCCCTCTGTCAACCACACTCTTTACATCTTCATAAAAATCCAGTACATTCGTCAAACACGACTTCCCCTTCATGAATCCATGCTGCGTCTGCTTGATCGAACCACTCTTTTCCAGGTGTCCTGCTATTTCTTCTTTAATGATGGATTCTAGCATTTTCCCAACTATGGACGTTAAGCTAACCGGCCTGTAGTTACCTGCCTTTTGTCTACCTCCTTTTTTAAACAGTGGCATCACATTAGCTGTTTTCCAATCAGCTGGCACCTCCCCAGAGTCCAGTGAATTTTGATAAATTATAACTAACGCATCTGCTATTACTTCTGCCATTTCTTTTAGTACCCTGGGATGCATTCCATCCGGACCAGGGGACTTGTCTACTTTTAGTCCTATTAGCCTACCCAGCACTACCTCTTTAGTAATAGACTAAAGACTAAATAGACCCATTGGTGGTTATTTTCCAAAGTTCTTTGGACTCTGGACTGGTTGCTACAGATTGGAGGACAGTTAACGTAAACCTGCTATTCAAACGGAGGTAGAGAGAAAACAGGGAACTATAGACCAGTGAGCCTAACGTCGGTACTAGGGAAGCTGCTAGAGTCCATTATCAAGGATTTTATAACTGGGCATTTGGAAGGCAGTGGGATAATCAGACACAGTCAACCCGGATTTACAAAAGGGAAATCATGCTTGACGAGTCTACTGGAATTTTTTGAGGATGTAACGAATAGAGTTGACCGAGGAGAACCAGTCGATGTGGTTTATTTAGATTTTCAGAAGGCTTTTGACAAGGTCTCATATAACAGACTACTATGTAAAGTTAAAGCACATGGGATTACAGGAAATGTTTTGAGATGGATCGAAAGCTGGTTAGCAGATAGGAAGCAAAGAGTTGGCATAAATGGGTCTTTTTCTGATTGGCAGTCAGTGACTAGTGGGTTCTGCAGGGATCTGTGCTGGCTCCCCAACTGTTCCCATTATATTTTAATGATTTGGAAAAGAGAAATGAATGTTTTATCTCCACATTTGCATCTGATACAAAGTTGGGTGAGAGGGTGAGCTGTGAGGAGGATACAGAGATGCTTCAGTGTGATTTGGACAGGCTGAGTGTGTGGGTACCTGCATGGCAGATGCAATGTAATGTAGATAAATGTGAGATTATCCACTTTGGTGGCAATAATAGGAAGACAGATTACTTGGGTGGGTGTAAATTGAGAAAGTTGGTTAATTAATGAGATTTTGGCATCCTCCTGAATCAGTTGCTGAAAGTAAGCGTGCAGGTACAGCAGGCAGTAAAGAAGGCAAATGGTATGTTGGCCTCATAACGAGAGGATTTAAGTATAGGGATGTTTTGCTGTAGTTGATTGGGGTGTTGGTTGTATAGGCTGGAGTACTGTGTGCAATTTTGGTATCCTTATCTGAGGAAGGATGTCCTTGCTATAGAGGGAGCTAAGGTTTACCAGGCTGATTCCTGGGATGGCAGGTCTGTCATATGAGGAGAGACTAATTAGGATTCTGCTCATTTGAGTTGAGATGAGTGAGAGGGATCTCATAGATACTTAGAAAATTCTAACAGAGTTCATCAGGGTAGATTCAGGAAGAATGTTCTCAATGGTGAGGGAGTCCAGAACTAGGTGTCATAGTTTGAGGATAAGGGGTAAACCTTTTAGAACTGAAGTGAGGAGAAGTTCCTTCACCCAGAGGGTGGTGAATGTAGTTGAGGCCAAAACATTGCCTGATTTCAAGAAGAAATTGGATATCGCTTCTGGGGCTAAAAGGATCAAGGGATATGGGGGGAAGGTGGGGGATCAGGATATTGAATTTGATGATCAGCCATGATCAAAATGAATGGCGGAATAGGCGCGAAGGGCCAAATGGCCGCCTCCTTCTAGTTTTTATGTTTCTAAGCCAGAGCAGCTGGAAGAAACCCATGTAGACATGGGGAGAACGTGCAAATTTCACACACACTCACCCAAGGGTGGAATGAACTCAGGGTCCCTGGCACTTAGGCAGATTCCCCCTTCTGCCCACGATGAGTCCATTTATAAACCAGACCACTGCCCAGTTGTTTGATCAGTGCCATCATCTTCGGCTGGCTGTAGAACTTGTAACGTGTGACCTCAGGCTCAGAGCCTGAGACTAGGATTGATGATGGGAGCTGGGAGTTTGTTTTTAGCACGGTGAGTTTATGATTTGGAAGGTGCTGCCTGAATGGGAAGTGGAAGTTGATTTAATAACTTTCAAAAGGGAATTGGTGAAATACTTGGAAAGAAGAAATTAGCAGGGCTGTGGGGAGAGGGCTGGCGTGAGCAAGAAGGGACAGATGATTGTTTGAACAATCCACGCCTTCCTGTACCTGCTGGTCTCTGGACCCTCGAGCAACCAGGACCTTCACTGCAGTCCCAGAGCCAAACAAGCATGTGAGTGCCTGCAAGCACCTTCTTGTGGGATACCCTCTGAGTTCAGGTGCCCTCTATCACAGATGCACAGAAACACCAGGGTCAGACTTTGAGACTTGATATTTTAGTTGTATCATCTTCGTGGTGGGAGAGAGTAGTTATTCATCTGCCTGTGTCACCCAGTGCTTCAGCTGATGTTGTTTGCTGGTGGTGTGCATCACTGTCTGGCTGTGAAGAGTTACTGACACTTACTGCATATGTTTCAGTGTTTAAAGACCTACACAGGGCACAAGAATGAGAAGTATTGCATATTCGCCAACTTCTCTGTTACTGGTGGCAAGGTAAGTCCAACAGTTTGTCTTTCATTCTGTGACTGGAGTCACCCAGTTTTTATTACAGGAGTGCAGCTAGGTTCCCCTTTTGTAGAATCTATGTAGATTTAACCACAGTTAACAGTGCACATTTCAGGTCACCAAATTCCAGAATAGATATACAGGCACTAGGGAAAGATTTGCAAAGATAGTAAGTTCTAAATCTCAGGAAAGCCAGGCGCTCTTCTCTGCTGAGGAGTGAGGACTTGAAGGGAGACTTTGTAGAAGCCTTTAAAATTCTGAAGATGTTTGATCAGATAGACATAGAGAAAATGTTTTTTTTTTGTTTACTTTACTCCAATCCAATCAAGTCAAATTAAAGCCAATTCAGAGTACCAACAAGTTGGAACATTCCCGATCCAAGCTGACAAGACAGGACTCTCATCTCCTGTCTTGGGCTTGATCCACGTGATCCTAGCTGAAAATATTTCTACTTGTGGACTACAGGACTGTAATCAAATATCAGATCGTCACTGAACCAGCTGGGAATTCGGAAGAAACTCCTTTTATCCAGAGTGGAGAGAATGTGAAATTCCCTCCTACAGGGAGTGATTGAGGGGAATAGCAGGGATACCTTTATGGGGAAGCTGGATAAGTATATGTATAAGGGAGGAAGAAAGAAAAGGAAATATTGATAGGCTGTGAATTGTGTTAAATATTGTGCTTTTTTGATGAATAACTGATTTTTCTTTTTGAAGTGGATTGTATCAGGCTCTGAGGATAACTTTGTATACATCTGGAACCTGCAGACGAAGGAGATAGTGCAGAAATTACAGGGACATACAGGTGAGTAGTCCACTCCCTTGTCTGTGAACAGTAATCTTATGATTGGACACATTAGGACATAGAATTACAGCATTTTGTATCTGTTCTGGCTAAATTGTACCGTCCAGTCTATTCTTACCTTCCATCTGTCTATAGTCCTGTAGGTTACAGCACCTCAAGTGCATTTCTAAGTGTCTTTTTAAAGTTTCTACCTTTACCTCGCTTTCAGACAAAGAGTTCCAAATCTCCACCACCCTCTGGGTGAGAAAAAGCACTCAACTCTCCTCTAATTCTTCCACCAACCATTTAAATCTATGCCCTCTGCTTATTAATCTCTAATAATGGAAATAGTTCATTTCTAGTCATTCTATCTTGGCTCCTTGTAATTTTCTAACCCTCAATTAAATCTCCCCTGAACCTATAGTGCTCCAAAGAAAACAATCCCAACCTATCCAAAACTGCTATGAACTGAAATTTTCCATTCCTGCGCCATTGTCAGAAACCTCCTGTCTATCATCTCTAGAGTGGTCAAATCCTTTCTAATGCACAAACCAGAACTTGACTCAGTACTCTAGTTGTGGCCCAACTAGTGTTGTGTATAATTCTAATAGAACCTCTGTGTTCTTCCACTCAGGCCTCAGTGAATAAAGTGTTCCCTATGACTTCTTAACCATCTTACCTACGTGTCCTATTACCCTCAGCGATATGGGGACATGCACTCCAGAGTCCCACTGTTCCGTTACACTCTGAAATCCTGCCATGTTTTATGTGTTCCATTGGTTTGCCCACCTTTCCCGAATTCATCATCTCATACTTCAATTCCATTGGCCATTTTGCTTCCCACTTGACTAGTCTGTTTGTATTTTCCTGTTGTCTCCAGTTTCCTCCCTCACTATCAACTGAATGACCAGTTTTGTATCATCTCTGCAAACTTAGAATCATAGAATCCCTACAGTACAGAAGGAGGCCATTCGGGCCATTGAGTCTGTACCAACCACAATTCCACCCAGGGCATATTTCCATAACCCCACATATTTACCCTGCTAAACTCTCTGCCCCTGACACTATGGGCAATTTAGCATGGCCAATCCACCTAACCCACACACCTTTGGAGTGTGGGAGGAAACCAGGGGAAACCCATGCAAACATGGGGAGAATGTGCAGACTCCCCACAGGCGATGACCCAAGGCTGAAATTGAACCTTTGGTCCCAGGTGCTGTGAGACAGTAGTACTTATCCACATCCCTATATTTAAGTCTAATTCATTGATATATACCACAAGCACTGAAGGATCAGTACTGAGTCCTGTGGAATTCCACTGGAAACTGCCATCCAATCTCAAAAATTGCCACTAGCCATAACCCTTCTGCCACTGAGTCAATTTGGATCCAACTTCCCTTGGGTCCCATGAGCTTTTATTTTTCTGACCAGTCTGAAATGTGGGATCTCGTGTCCATACAGCGTACATCAAACACTGTTCTCAAAAATGATACAAACACTCCCCACTTTCACTGAAGTATTTGTCGTGTGGAGTGAGGCTTGACCTTCTACTTTCTGTCTCGGTTGACTCTTAGCAACATGAGCAAATAAAATTAAAACCCTCAACGCTTTACAAAACAAGGAACATGGGAACAGGAGTATTGCCCTCAGGCCTGTTTCTCCATTCAGTGAGACATTGGCTGATGTCTCATAACGCCATTTATCCACCTTGATTCCTTAACATTTACTCCCCATGCCCAACTAAAACCTTTCAATCTGTTTTTAAATTTTCAATTAACCCCCAGCCTCAGCAGCATTTTAATGGAATCATACATTGCGAAGAATCTCTTTGGCCCATCGATTCGCGAGAAACACTTGAACTCCCACCTAATCCCGTCTACCAGCACTTAGCCCATAGCCTTTGCGGAAAGAGTTCCAGATTTCCACTGTCCTTTGTATGAAGAGCTGCTTCCTAATGCCCTGACTCCATCTGGTACAAAGGAAGATGGTTGTGGTTGTTGGAGGTCAATTATCTCTACTCCAGGATATCAGTGCAGGAGATTCTCAGGTATCATAGAATCCTACAGTGCAGAAAGAGGCCATTCGGCTCATCAAGTCTGCACTAACCACAGTCCTACCCAGGCCCTATCCCCATATCCCTACATATTTACCCACTAATCCCTGTAACCTACGCATCCTGGGATGCAAGGGGCAATTTTTAGAATAGCCAACAACCTAGCCCGCACATCTTTGGACTGTGGGGGGAAACCCATGCAGACACAGGGAGAATGTGCAAACTCCACGCAGACAATGACCCGAGCTGGGATTCGAACCCAGATCCCTGGAGCTGTGGAGCAGCAGTGCTAACCACTGTGCTACCGTGCTGCCTGCTAGTAATATAACATGAATGTAAGAATTAGGAGTCCCTTGAGCCTGCTCCACCATTCAGTAGGATAATGGCTGATCTCCCCTCAGCTTCATCGCTACCTTCCTGCCCACTCCCTATGACCCTTCATCACTCTACTAAAAACCTATCCATTTTTGTTCTTAAATGGGTGCATGGGTGTCCTTGTTCATGAATCACAAAATTGGTTTGCGGGTGCAGCAGGTAATTATGAAGGCAAATGGAACTTTGTCCTTCATTGTTAGAAGATGGAATTTAAAAACAGTGAGGTTATGTTGCAGCTGTATAAGGTGCTGGTGAGGCCACATCTGAAGTACTGTGTACAGTTTTGGTCTCCTTACTTGAGAAAGGATATACTGGCACTGGAGGGGGTGCAGAGGAGATTCACTGGGTTGATTCCAGAATTGAGATGGTTGGTTTATGAGGAAAGAGTGAGGAGACTGGGACTATAATCATTGGAATTCAGAAGAATGAGGGGAGATCTTATAGAAACATATAAGATTATGAAGGGAATAGATAAGGTAGAAACAGGGAAGTTGTTTCCACTGGCGGGTGAAACTAGAACTAGGGGGCATAGCCTCAAAACAAGGGGAAGCAGATTTAGGACTGAGTTGAGGAGGAACTTCTTCACACAAAGGGTTGTGAATCTGGAATTCCCTGCCCAGTGAAGCAGTTGAGGCTCCCTCATTGAATTTTTTTAAGGCAAGAATAGATAAATTTTTGAACAGTGAAGGAGTTAGGGGTTATGGTGAGCGGGTGGGTAAGTGAAGCTGAGTCCATGAAAAGATCAGCCATGATCTTATTGAATGGTGGAGCAGGCTCGAGGGATCAGGTGGCCTATTCCTGCTCCTCGTTCTTAATGTTATAATTTGTTTAGTGTTCCAGCTTCCACTGTGAACTGGGGCAGTGAATGCCACAGATTCACAACCCTTTGAGTGAAGTAATTACTCCTCATTTGTATTTTAGATCTGCCTCCCCTTAGCCTGAAACTGTGGCCTCTAGCTGTACAATACTCAGCAAGGGGAAACATTCTGTCTGCATCAAACTTATCAATCCCCTTTAGCATCTTGTTAACCTCCATTAGATCAATTGCTTTTCTAAACTCCAGCGAGTAAAGGCCTAAACTGCTCAATTTCAATTTGTAAGGCAAGTCCTTCATCCCTGGAATCAATCGAGTGTCCTCGGCCTAACCATCTTCAACTGTTTCATCAATGACCTTCCATCAAACAAAAGGTCATAAGTGGGGATGTTGGCTGATGAATGCAAGGTGTGCAGTACCAATCGCGACTCCTATCATTCTCTACAACTTCTCACAAGCAAAATATTGTGAATTCTGGAAATCCGTGCAGTGAAACAGTTAACTTTTCATCAGAACTTTTACAAGTTTTTTTTGCTCTGTGTGCTGTTATTAGCAGGCTTGTATGTACAACCTTCTACTCCTTCGTTCAAGTCATTGATGCAAATGTTAAATGTCTGAAAGCCCCAGTACAAATTTCTCAGGAATATAACTCGTTACATCACGACGCAGGAAAGAAATCAGATGTTTGAGAAGAGGAAGAGAATCTTGTGGTCGCGATGTACAAAGTATGGGCGATATAATGAGGAAATGGAAATTAACAAGAGCTAAAAAAGACTGGAGTTTATTTGAAAACTTTGCTGCTGATGTCTGTAACTTCTGCACACCCTGAGGGTATCATTGGGTGCCACATATGAAATAACGGTGCTGTGGAGGCCTGAGTTTTGAACATTATCTCCCGTTAATTAACTTAGGCTGAGAACTCTCGTTTTCTTCAATTGCATCTGTGTGCTTTTAGTTGGAACTAGTTTTAGTTTAGCTTAATTCCTCTGGACTGAGCTGAGTTACCCACAACTGAAAGTGTTAGTGTAGGTGGAGATTCAGCTCTGTGAAAAAGTACTTTCTGGTATTAGCCCCGAATGATCCAGCTCTGATTATGTAGCTATTCCCTGTGTTCTGGACAGTGTCATCCTCAGTGTCAGATAAAGCCACTGGTGTCATGAAACCATGGCCCAAATCAAACTGGCTGCCTTGTGGTGACTGAGTGGAAGTTTAGTGATGAATTCAGAGTTTCCAACATGTCTCGACTCATTTCAGGGGTTGTGACATTTATCAGAGAGGTTTGTCTCATTAAGTCTCTGCTGGTTCCATTCCAGATGTTGTGATCTCCACAGCCTGTCACCCAACAGAGAACATCATCGCATCGGCAGCGTTGGAGAATGACAAGACAATCAAATTGTGGAGGAGTGACTGTTAGAGAGCAGTGTCTCCACTTTGAGAAAGACATCCTGTCCCAACCTGTCCAACATGGGGACAGGCCCCTTGAACTCCTGTCTGAGACTGTGCAGACTCTGCTGAACTGGTGACGGGATTACAGACTGAGTGGAAGCATCGGAACAAATCCCATTTTTACTGTGGATTCAAAACACTTAGCAAATTATTGTACGCTTAAATACATACACACGTGCACACACACTCGTGCATGCACACACACCTTACTGAAGTTTTTAAGTGACCAAATCACTTATGGTTTTTTCCCCCAACTCGATTCCTGTGAAAACTCATTTTTTAAAAGCAGTTTTAGTTGTTGATAAAATGTTTTTGTAACCTTGATGTTGATGGTTGGCTGTCAGTTTAAATTAGCCAGGTAACCATCTTTGTCTTTTAAATTCCTTTTTTGTGTGTCTCTTTGTCTCCAGATCCACTCTAGCCCCCGTCCTTATTCCCCAGTGCTGTTCCAGCTGTGGCCCTAGGTAACTGCCTGACTGTACTAACTGGTCACTGATTCCTGTCACCTTGGATAGTCCTGCCATCAGGTTCTGGTTTGCTGAGCCCCTGCCCAGCCTCTGAGTGTGTCATGCAGGAAGATTCCCTAGTGAACGTACCCTCAATGCTGTTATGTCCAGATCTGTTCCAGCATTACCCACAGCACACCGACTATCCTGCGTGTTCCCTGGACATGAGCTCATTAAGGAATCAGTGTCACAGGCTGGTATCAATTGTGATTGTCCTAATTCGAACCATCAAATAAAACTGGACCGGTGTTGGATATCTCCCTACCCATTTTCACAGTGTTGGTAGACAGTCCATTGGCAGTGAATAATCATCCTGCACCTGGATTGGAACAGCTCCCACTGTCACCAGATCTACCAGTGTGTCACAGGAGATGATTAATCTTTGTAACTCTGGGCTCTTGTCATCACTACTGGTTTTGTGGAGGGGTCCTGTTGTCACTGGGAATCAGCCTGTGGTTCTGATCATTCAGTCCCAATTTCAAACTATGAGAAGAACTGATCTTCATAGCAACCTCAAACCTGCAAATCCACCATTCTGAGACTACACGGCAATGGGGAGCTGTTCGATCAGGGTAGGAGTAGCTCTTGTGTGGGACTCGGGGAACACACAAGGCCCTGTTTGCTCCTGGCTCTGTTGGCTGAGTGTAGGTGAGTGATAGCTGTGACCAGTCTCAGTCACTGAGCTGAGGATGGGGAAAATTGAACTGGCCAAGGTTTCTGCTCTTGAGCAGAACCTTCCATGCCTGGACAATGGAGTCCAGCTTTGAAATGAGCTGATGTCACAGACCAGCCATGGAACAAGGGACTTCCTGATTGTCCAGTTTGAGTAACTGCATGAGCTACAGAGGCAATTGATGGCAAACTCTGTGGAGTTTGTTTGCAGGAAGGTATCGGGCGATTAAAAGATTTGACTGGTGCTGAAATGTGGCTTTGCCCCAACACTTTCCCTGTGAGCTCCAGTGCTGACAGCTTTTCCTGGGCAACGCTTTGTACCGGGTTTTGGTTGTGTACAGCCAATATCCTTTAATATTTGTCTGAGTTGCTGATGGTACTGTGTAATACAAAGACACTGAGGGAATAACTTCCCCTTGCCTGTGAATAATAGTTGTGACGATCTCTGCTGGGGTCAAGACTTCCAGCTATCTGAGGTTTAGGTGTAATTTTCCCCTTGATTTCCCATTAATACAAGAGGTTTGAACATAAAAACCTGTGTGTTTGTTTATTGTTGGAGAGGAAAGCGATACGTCATCGAGAAATAAATCTCACTGTGAGCAATTTTAATACACAGGATGTGATTGGACAGCGCAACTCAACATCAGCTTACTCTCATAGTGTAACATTGAGATTCAAGACTAGTGGATGCAAGTCTGTCACTAACACATGCGCATTCCATCAACACTGACTCTCAGTGGGGTATGGCTCCCACGAACGCTGACTCTCACTGGGGTACGGGTCCCACACACGCTGACTCTCACTGGGGTATGGCTCCCACACACGCTGACTGTCAATGGGGTACGGCTCCCACACACTGACTCACTGGGGTACAGGTCCCACACATACTGACACTCACTCTTATTGTGTATTTGGGGGAAGCAATTACAGTTTAATGTTGAGGTTAACAATGCAATAAATTGTGCCAGCTCATGCTGTGAATAGTTGTGCCATTGGGGGTGTGGGGAGAGGGAATCTCTGGGCAGATGGTCTCAGTTACAGTTGGAGTTGTTACTTTGTGGAGGAAGCGGCCACATCTTTCCTGGACTTTCCTCAAGTTGGGGTGTTGCCCACTACCAACACTGCTGACTGACAGCAAATGATAGACTCCCATTGATGCTGGACCTTCCAATAAAACTGGTACCTGTTCTGAAGTTTTATGATGTTCACTGGAACTTGCTCCACACCAGACCACAGATCCTCAGTGACATTTCCTGGTTAGCTGCAGACATCAACAAATTGATGGGTCACCTGAGTGCTGAAATCCCGGGTTTTGATCCTCTCTGGAAAACTCTCTGACACTTCTACCTTTTGTGACCTATCTGTATCATTGTGGTAACTGTCCACGTGGGCATCAAAGAGAACCATTAATTACATCCTCTCACACAGCAAGATGAAATTGTCAGTCCCTGGAATGGAACCGGAGCTGATTCCACTCCCCAATCCCAATTCAGATGAAAGACTGCCAGGACAACTTAGTTTCAGGCCCATTGGAGCTTTAAAAAGAGCATGGTTATAATATAAATCTCGAGGTGAGAGTGACAGCCTGTGACATCAAGGCAGCATTTGACCAGGTGTGACATCAAGGAGCCCAGTGAAACTGGAGTCAGTGGGATTTGGGGCAAACTTCCTGCTGGTTGGAGTCATAGCTGGCATGAAAGATGGTTGTGGTGGTTAGTGCTCAGTCATCTCAGCTCCAGGATATCACTGTAGGAGTTCCTCAGGACAGTGTCCTAGACCCAACCATCTTCAGCTGCTTCATCAATGACCTTCCTTCCATCATAAGATCAGAAGTGGGGATGTTCGCTGACGGTTGCACAATGTTCAGCACCATTCGCGACGACTCAGATACTGAAGCAGTCCATATTCAAATGCAGTAAGACCTGGACAATATCCAAGACTAATAAATGGCAAGTAACATTCTTAGTCGACAAGACAATGACCACCTCCAACGAGAGATCTTTCATGATTCAATAATATTAACATCATCAATCCAGGCAACCAAAATCAACTGGACCAGTCACGTAACTACCATGGTTAAAGGAACTCTTTCAGTAAGAAGTCCCACAACACCAGGTTCAAGTCCAACAAGTTTATTTGATAGTAAACCCACAAGCTTTCAGAACGCTGTTCCTTTGTCAGGTGAGTGAAAAGTTCCACTCACCTGATGAACAAACAGCATTCCAAAATGAGAGAAATAAATTGATTAGGGATAGTCAACACGGTTTTGTAAAGGGTAGGTCGTGCCTCACAAACCTTATCGAGCTTTTTGAAAAGGTGACCAAAGAAGTGGATGAGGGTAAGGCAGTTGATGTGATGTATATGGATTTTAACAAAGCGTTTGATAAGGTTCCCCATGGTAAGCTATTGCAGAAAATGTAGATGCATGGGATCGAGAGTGATTTCGCAGTTTGGATCAGGAATTGGCTAGCTGATAGAAGACAGAGGGTGGTGGTTGATGGGAAATATTCAACCTGGAGTTCGGTTACAAGTGGTGTACCTCAAAGATCTGTTTTGGGGGCCACTGCTGTTTGTCATTTTTATAAATGACCTAGATGAGGGTGTAGAAGGATGGGTTAGTAAATTTGCTGACGACACCAAAGTTGGAGGAGTTGTAGACAGTGAGGATGGATGTTACAGTTTGCAGAGGGACATAGATAAGCTGCAGAGCTGGGCCGAGAGGTGGCAATGGAGTTTAATGCGGAAAAGTGTGAGGTGATTCACTTTGGTAAGAGTAACAGGAATACAGAATATAGGGCTAATGGAAGGACTCTTGGTAGTGTCAACGAGCAGAGAGATCTAGGTGTACATGTGCATAGCTGCCTGAAAGTTGGCACCCAGGTTGTTAAGAAGGCGTACGGTGTGTTAGCTTTTCTTGATAGAGGGATTGAATTTCAGAGCCATGAGGTCATGTTGCAACTGTACAAAACTCTGGTGCGGCCACACTTGGAGTATTGCGTACAGTTCTGGTCGCCACATTATAAGAAAGATGTGGAAGCATTGGAAAGGGTGCAAAGGAGGTTTACCGGGATGTTGCCTGGTATGGTGGGAAGGTCTTATGAGGAAAAGCTGAGGGACTTGAGGTTATTTTCGTTAGAAAGAAGAAGGTTAAGAGATGACCTAATTGAGGCATACAAGATGATCAGAGGGTTAGATAGGGTGGATAGTGACAGCCTTTTTCCTCGGATGGTGATGGCTAACACGAGGGGACATAGCTTTAAATTAAGGGGTGGTAATTATAGGATGGATGTCAGAGATAGGTTCTTTACTCAGAGGGTAGTAAGGGCGTGGAATGCCCTGCCTTCAGCAGTTGTGGACTCGCCAACTTTAAGGGCGTTCAAATGGTCAGTGGATAGGCATATGGATAACATTGGAATAGTTTAGGTTAGAGGGTCATTAGATTGGTTCCACTGGTCGGCACAACATCGAGGGCTGAAGGGCCTGTACTGCGCTGTAATGTTCTATGTTCTAAAAGCTTGTGGGTTTACTGTCAAATAAACCTGTTGGACTCTAACCTGGTGTTGAGAGACTTCTTACTGTGTTTACCCCAGTCCGATGCCGGCATCTCCACGTCATAAAGGAGCTTATCACAGACTTCAATTTCTGTGATGAGTAACTCAGGATCATAGAGATATACAGAGTGGAAACAGGCCCTTTGGCCTTATCTCCCGACTCCACAAAGTCTGTCCACCATCAACAAGGCGCAAGTCAGGAGTGTGATGGAACACTCTCCACTGGTCTGGATGAAGCAGCTCCAATGACACTTAAGCAGTTCAACACCATCCAGCCTGCATGATCTGAACCCCCATTGCTATTGGCCTACACTGTGCTCTTTAATTCATTCCCCAGGATATGTGTGTTGCTGGCAGACCAGCGTCTATTTCCCATCTCTAATTGCCCCTTGAGAAGGTGGTGGTGAGCTGCCTCTTGAATGCGCTGGTTCCATCTGGTGTAGGTACATGTGCAGTGCTGTTAGGGAGGGAATGCTAGGATTTTAATCCAGTGATATGAAAGAATGGTGATAGATTTCCAAGTCAGGATGGTTGTGTGGCATGGAGGGGATCTTACAGTTGGTGGTGTTTTTATATATTTGCTGCCCTTGTGCTTTAGGCAGTAAGGGTCATGGGTTCTCTTTGTCTTGGGAAGGTTTCAGCTGTCTCTATGGAGGGGGAATGGGATGGATAGGATAGAGGTGGAGAGACTCTTCCCGCTCAGAAAGGATAGTAGGACTAAGGGGCACAGCCTCAAGATAAAGGGGGGGCGGTTTAGAACGGAGTTGAGGAGGAACTTCTTCACTCAAAGGGTGGTGAATCTCTGGAATTCTCTGCCCGTTGAAGTGGTGGAGGCTGCCTCGCTAAATATTTTTAAGACGCGGGTTGATGGGTTTTTGATAAGAGAGGGGATTAAGGGTTATGGGGAGAGGGCGGGAATGTGGAACTGAGCCAAGACAGATCAGCCATGATCTTATTGAATGGTGGGGCAGGCTCGAAGGGCTAGTTGGCCTACTCCTGCTCCTATTTCTTATGTTCTTATGTTCTCCCAACTATCTGTCTCTGGGGAGGTCTCTCCCAGGTGTCTGTGTCTGGGGGGTAGGGTCTCTCCCAGGTGTCTGTGACTGGGGGGTAGGGTCTCTCCCAGGTGCCTGTGTCTGGGGGTAGAACATAAGAACATAAGAAATAGGAGCAGGAGTAGGCCATCTAGCCCTTCAAGCCTGCCCCGCCATTCAATAAGATCATGGCTGATCTGTCGTGGCTCAGTTCCACTTTCCTGCCCTCTCCCCATAACCCTTAATCCCCTCTCTTATCAAAAACCCATCAACCCGCGTCTTAAAAATATTTAGCGAGGCAGCCTCCACCACTTCAACGGGCAGAGAATTCCAGAGATTCACCACCCTTTGAGTGAAGAAGTTCCTCCTCAACTCCGTTCTAAACCGCCCCCCCTTTATCTTGAGGCTGTGCCCCCTAGTCCTACTGTCTTTTTTGAGCGGGAAGAGTCTCTCCACCTCTATCCTATCCATCCCATTCATCATCTTATACGTCTCAATGAGATCTCCCCTCATTCTTCTAAACTCTAACGAGTACAAGCCTAGTTTATTCAGCCTCTCCTCATAGCTCAACCCCCTCAACTCCGGTATCAGCCTAGTAAACCTCCTCTGCACTCCCTCCAAGGCCAAAATATCTTTGCGCAGGTACGGCGCCCAAAACTGCACACAGTACTCCAGCTGCGGCCTCACCAATGCCCTATACAGCTGCAGCAAGACCTCCCTACTTTTATATTCAATCCCCCTCGCTATGAAGGCCAGCATCCCATTCGCCTTCCTGACCACCTGCTGCACCTGCAAGCTGGGTTTTTGCGACTCGTGCACAAGGACCCCGAGGTCCCTCTGCACCGTCGCCTGCTGCAGTTTTTCCCCACGTAAGTAATAATCCTTCCTACCATTCTTCCTACCAAAGTGGACCACCTCACACTTGCCAACATTAAATTCCATTTGCCATTTCCTGGCCCATTCGCCCAGCCTATCTAGATCCTTCTGCAGACTCTCCACACCCTCCGCACAATTTGCCGTTCCCCCAATCTTGGTGTCATCAGCAAATTTCGACACCCTACACTCGGTTCCCTCCTCCAGATCATCTATATAAATGGTAAAAAGCTGAGGCCCCAGCACCGACCCCTGGGGCACTCCACTAGTCACCACCCGCCAATCCGAATAGCACCTGTTGACCCCCACTCTCTGCCTCCTATTTGACAACCAATCCTCTATCCACGCTAACACCCTACCCCCAACTCCATGTCCCTCGACCTTCTTCAATAACCTCTTGTGAGGTACCTTGTCAAACGCCTTCTGAAAATCCAGAAAGACCACATCCACCGGCTCTCCTCTATCCACTGCCCTAGACACATCCTCATAGAACTCCAGTAAATTTGTCAGACACGACTTCCCTTTAATGAAACCGTGCTGCGTCTGCCCTATCAAGCAATTCCCTTCAAGATGCCTCGCAATTTCCTCCTTAATGACGGATTCTAACATTTTACCTACCACAGACGTTAAACTAACCGGCCTATAATTCCCCGCCTTTTGCCTGGCACCCTTCTTAAACAACGGCGTAACATTAGCTGTTTTCCAATCATCCGGCACTTCCCCGGAATCCAGCGACGTCTGGAAAATAACCACCAAGGCATCCACTATCACCTCCGCCATTTCTTTCAGAACCCTCGGATGCATTCCATCCGGTCCTGGGGACTTGTCCACAATCAGCCCCTCCAGTCTGTCGAGCACCACCTCTCTAGTAACAGTAATGTCATTAAGACCCTCCAGTCCTACCACCTTTCCATCACTAACACCCGGCAAATTATTCACGTCCTCCTCCGTGAAGACAGAAACAAAAAAGTTATTCAATACCTTAGCCATATCCCCATCCCCTACCACTAGGTCCCCTTTCTCATCCTCAGAGTAGGGTCTCTCCCAGGTGCCTGTGCCTGCTGGGGGGCAGTGGGTAGGTTTTCTATCAGGTGCCTGGCAGTAGGGTCTCTCAAAGATGTCTGTGTCGGGGGGAGGGTCTGTCCCAGATGCCTGTCTGGGGGGTAGAGTCTCTCCCAGGTGTCTGTGTCCGGGGCGGGGAGGCGGGTAGGGTCCCTCCCAGGTCTCTGTCTCCGTGGGATATTTCTGAGATCAGTGTTCATCTGACTAATAGAAAGGAATTTAAACTAAATAGTTGGGGTCAGAGTTCATTTGTTTGGAAAATTAAAAAGTCAAAGTTAAAAGTTGGAGTGCAGGTTAGTGATGAGTCTGAGTGTCAACAGAAAGCAAAAATAGCAACAAGTCATATGAAAGTCATATTGCACCCAGGACTTAAACCATAAGACATAGGAGCAGAATTAGGCCAATCAGCCCATCATGTCTGCTCCACCATTCAATCATGGCTGATACTTTTCTCATCCCCATTCTCATGCTTTTTCTCCATAACCCCTGACCCCCTTATTAATCAAGAACCTATCTATCTCTGTCTCAAAGACACCCAATGACCTGGCCTCCACAGCCTTCTGTGGCAAACAGTTCCACAGATTCCCCACTCTCTGGCTGAAGAAATTCCTCCTCATCTCTGTTTTAAAGGACCGTCCCTTTAGCCTGAGGTTGTGCCCTCTGGTTCGAGCTTTTCCTACTAATGGAAACATCCTCTCCACGTCCACTCTATCCAGGCCTCACAGTATCCTGTAAGTTTCAATAAGATCCCTCCTCAACTCCCAATGAGTAAGGACCCAGAGTTCTCAACCACTCTTCATTCCAGGGATCATTCTTGTGAACCTCCTCTGAACCTTTTCCAAGGTCAGCACATCCTTCCTGAGATACAGGGCCCAAAACTGCTCACAATGCTCCAAATGGGGTCTGACCAGAGCCTTATACAGCCTCAGAAGTACATCCCTGCTCTTGTATTTTAGCCCTCTCGACATGAATGCTAACATTGCATTTGCCTTCCTAACTGCCGACTGAACCTGCACATTAGCCTTAAGAGAATCTTGATCAACGCCTCCCAAGTCCCTTTGTGCTTCTGATTTTCTAAGCATTTCCCCATTTAGTAAATAGTTTATGCCTCCATTCCTCCTTCTAAAGTGCATAACTTCACACTTTTCCATATTGTTTTCCATCTGCTGCTTCTTTGCCCACTCTCCTAATCTGTCCAAGTCCTTCTGCAGCCCCCCTGCTTCCTCAATTACTGCCTGTCCCTCTACATATCTTTGTATCATCTGCAAACTTAACAACGGTGCCTTCAGTTCCTTCCTCCAAATCATTAATGTATATTGTGAAAAGTTGTGGTCCCAGCACTGACCCCTGAGGCACACCACTAATCACCAGCTGCAATGCTGAAAAAGACCCCTTTATCCCCACTCTCTGCCTTCTGCCAGTCAGCCAATCCTCTATCCATGCCAGGATCTTTCCCTTAACACCATGTACAAGAGGGAGGAAATTGGATAATAAACAAACTTAAAGGCTTTGTGTTTGAGTGCACGAAGCATTTGGAATGAAATTAATAAGTTAACAATGCAAAGTGAGATAAATGGGTCAGATTTGGTGGTGATTACTGAAACGCAGGGAAACCAGGTTTGGGAATTGAATATCCGAAGGTACTCGGTATTCCTGAAGGATGGGCTGAAGAAAAAGGAGGTGGTGTAGATTTGGTGGTTAAGGAAGAGATCGGTGCTGCAGTGGGAAATGATATAGGCACTGTAGGCCAAGGCATGGAATCAGTCTGGGTAGTAATAAGAAATAACAAGGGAAAAAAATCATTGGTGGGAGTGATTTATCGGTTCCCAAGCAGTAGTTTGCAGTGGCACACAGTATAAACCAAAAAATACTGAGGCTTGTGAGAAAGGGACGGCAATGATCATGGGTGATTGCAGTAGGAAAAACACAAAGGAAAATGATTATCTAAATAGAAAGAAACCTTGGAGTGCTTTGGTGCAGAGGGATCTGGGTGTCCTTGTGCATGAAGCGCAGAAAATTAATAAGCAGGAACAGCAAGTAATAAGGAAGGCAAATGGAATCTTGGCATTTATTGCTAAAGGATTAGAATATAAAAGCAGTAAAGTGTTGCCGCAACGTAGAAAGCATTAACGAGATCACACTTAGAATACTGTGTCCAGTGTATAGAGGAAGAATCAATCACTAGGGGGGCACAGATTTAAGGTGCAAGGGGCAAGGTTTAAAAGACATTTATGAGGCAGATTTTTTACACAGAGGGTGGAGGGTGCCTGGAACGGTTGTCAGGGGATGTAGTGGAAGAGGATATGGTAGTGACTTTTAAGGGGCGTCTTGACAAATACACGAATAGGATGGGAATACAGGGATATGGTCCCCGGAAGGGTAGGGGTTTTAGTTCAGTCGGGCAGCATGGTTGGTGCAGGCTTGGAGGGGCCGAAGGGCCTGTTCCTGTGCTGTAATTTTCTTTATCTTTGTTCTAGTATTGGTCCCTTTTCTTCAGGAGGGATGTAGTTACATTGGAAGTGGTTCAGAGGAGATTCACTGGACTGATTCCAGAGATGAGGCGTTTATCATTATATAGTGTGATTGGGCAGTTCAGGCCGATACTCGCTGGAGTTTAGAAGAATGAGAGGCAATCTAATTGAGGTGTACGGGATGATAAGGGGGATTGACAAAGGGAGACGCGGAGAGGATGTTTCCTCTTGTGGGACAATCTAGAACAAGAGGTCCCAGTTTTAGGATAAGGGGTGACAGAGTTAAAACAGAGATGAGGAGGAATTACTTCTCTCAGAGGATGGTGAGTCTGGAATTCACCAGCACAGAGTGCAGTGGGTGCCGGGACATTGAGTAAATTTAAGGAGACAGATTTTTAATCAGTAAACGGCTGAAGGGTTATGGAGAACGGGCAGAAAAATGGAGTTGAGGCAGAGACAAGTTTAGCCATGATTGTATTGAATGGTGGAGCAGGCTCGAGGGGCTGAATGGCCTCCTCCTGCTCTGAGCTCTTATGGTTCTCGTCCGCTGCCTGTGTCTGGGGGTTGGGTCTCTGGCAGTTATTGTGTCTGGGGATTGGGGTCTCTGGCAGTTGGCTGGTTTGTTGTCTCTCTCTCTTGCTGTTCTATATTTGTGGACTTTCAGTTTTTGGTTAGAGTTTGATTGAGGAAGTGAAACTCAGTGTTTCACTAATTATTTGACACCATCTGGAGCTGCTGTCATTTTGGGGAAAGGTTTCTGCCGAGGGGATTGAGAGATGCCGTGAGCTGAATTGGGTTTTGAGCGTGATGGGGTGTCTGGGTATCTGCCAAGCTGGTGTCTACCCGCTTCACGTGCTGAGTTGCCTCCTGCTCACTTACCTCCTCAATCAACTGGACCGCTATATCCTGGCCATTGTAATTCAGCCCCTAGCACAGGACATTAAGTTTGGAGATAAGAGCTGCCTTCCCAGAGACAGTGTGGGGCAGAGGACACAGTGTCGCAATGCCAGCTCTCAGGACAGGTGAGTACAGAGTCAAAGACCCAGCAATGGGACATGAAACCTGGCTATGGGGAGAGAGGTGGATAGCTGGATGTCACCAAGTCAAACATCTGGGACATCTGTAATCAGAGCTGGAAACCATGGGAATGTTGGAAGGAGAGGTGGAGTTTGGAGAAATCTGGGTGAGAAAAGGCAGGAGATGTGGCCTGAGAATGGAGAGAGCGGGAATGAGGATAGGGAGAGCGGGAATGAGGATGGGGAGAGCGAGGTGAGGATGGAGAGAGCGGGAATGAGGATGGGGAGAGCGAGGTGAGGATGGAGAGAGCGGGAATGAGGATGGGGAGAGCGAGGTGAGGATGGGGAGAGCGAGGTGAGGATGGAGAGAGCGGGAATGAGGATGGGGAGAGCGAGGTGAAGATGGGGAGAGCGAGGTGAGGATGGGGAGAGCGGGATTATGAACATGAGGGCTCGTGGAAACATTTTTTTCATGGGGATTTTTCAACTTAAGTAGAAAGTGAAAATATCCAAATGGTTTTGGTTCTGAAGCCATTGATGTAGCAGTTCCTGTTTGACACAGACTTTGGTTCATTGGCCACGATCAGTGCGGTGAGCCAGTAAGATTGCATCTATTTGAGGTGAGACCCAATGTTCTCAGCCCCGTTTTTCCAGAGGAATCAGCTTAGTGCCAGGAAAAGGTGCAAAGTGATTTGTAGGTGATTGATTTAATTTCAAATCCTCTGACAGTGCGGCACCCCCTCAGCACTGACCCCCTGACAGTGCGGCATTCCCTCAGCACTGACCCCCTGACAGTGCAGCACTCCCTCAGCACTGACCCTCTGACAGTGCGGCACTCCCTCAGTACTGACCCTCTGACAGTGCGGCACTCCCTCAGTACTGACCCTCTGACAGTGCGGCACCCCCTCAGCACTGACCCTCTGACAGTGCAGCACTCCCTCAGCACTGACCCTCTGACAGTGCGGCACCCCCTCAGCGCTGACCCTCTGACAGTGCGGCACCCCCTCAGCGCTGACCCTCTGACAGTGCGGCACCCCCTCAGCGCTGACCCTCTGACAGTGCGGCACCCCCTCAGCGCTGACCCTCTGACAGTGCGGCACCCCCTCAGCGCTGACCCTCTGATAGTGCGGCACCCCCTCAGCGCTGACCCTCTGACAGTGCGGCACCCCCTCAGCACTGACCCTCTGACAGTGCGGCACCCCCTCAGCACTGACCCTCTGACAGTGCGGCACCCCCTCAGCACTGACCCTCTGACAGTGCGGCACCCCCTCAACACTGCAGTTTCAATCAACTAGTGACTTGTGTGTATCTTTAATGCTTCACATGTCCCTCAGCCTCTCTCTTAATAAATTAATTAAACCTTTTACTATTAGCTTCTTTGTTTTTTAGACATTGAGGTGAAGGTTCACTTTGAGAAATGAACGAAATTAGTTAGACAGAGCAGTGAGAGGTGGGATTCAGTATAGTGAAAGATTGTGACTGCGAATGGTGTTTGACTGATTAATGGCTGTGTTACATAGAAAGTAGAGCAGGAAGAGGCCATTTGGCCCTTCCAGCCTGCTCCACCATTCATTGTGATCATGGCTGATCATCAAATTCAATATTCTGATTTCCCCTTTCCCTCCATATCCTTTGATCCCTTTAGCCCCAAGAGTGATATCTAATTTCTTCTTGAAATCCGACAACATTTTGGCCTCAACTACTTTCTGTGGGAGTGAATTCCACACATTCACCAACCCCTGGGTGAAGACATTCTCCTCACCTCAGTTCTAAAAGATATACTCTTATCCTCAAACTACGATCCCTAGTCCTGGACACCATCAGGAACATGCTTTCTGAATTTACCCTGTCTAATCCTGTTAGAATTTTATAAGTTTCTTCTAAACTCCAGTGAATATAAGCCTAACTGATTTAGTCTTTGCTCATATGACAGACCTGCCATCCCAGGAATCAGCCTGGTAAACCTTATCTGTGCTCCCTCTATAGCAAGGACATCCTTCCTCAGATAAGGAGACCCAAAACTGTACGCGATACTCCAAGTGTGGTCTCACCAACAGCCTATATATTTGCAGTATAACATTCCTATCCCTAAACTCAAATCCTCTCGCTATGAAGGCCAACATACCATTTACCTTCTTTACTGCCTGCTGTACCTGTGCGCTTACTTCTAGTGACTGATGCACGAGGACTCCAAGGTCTCACTGAGTATCTACTTCTCTCAATTTACACCCATTCAGATAATAACCTGTCTTCCTATTATTGCCACCAAAGTGGATAATCTCACATTTATCCACATTATACTGCATCTGCTGTGGACATGCCCACACACACAGCCTGTCCAAATCACGCTGAAGCATCTCTGCATCCTCCTCACAGCTCGCCCTCCCACCCAACTTTGTATCATCTGCAAATTTGGAGATAATACATTCAGTTCCCTTTTCCAAATCATTAATATATAATGTGAACAGTTGGGGTCCCAGCACAGATCCCTGCGAGTATCTGACTGCCAATCAAAAAATGACTCATTTATGCCAACTCTATGCTTCCTATTTGCTAACCAGTTTTCTATCCATCTCAAGACATTACCCTCAATCCCATGCGCTTTAACTTTACACAGTAGTCTGTTATGTGAGACCTTGTCGAAAGCCTTCTGAAAATCTAAATAAACCACATCCACTGGTTCTCCTCGGTCAACTCTACTAGTTACATCCTCAAAAAATTCCAATAGATTTGTCAAGCATGATTTCCCTTTTGTAAATCCGGGTTGACTGTGTCTGATTATCCCACTGCCTTCCAAATGCCCAGTTATAAAATCCTTGATAATGGACTCCAGCAACTTCCCTGGTACCGATGTTAGGCTCACTGGGCTATAGTTCCCTGTTTTTTCTCTACTTCCCTCTACGCTGAATGAGATGATTGGATATTGTTTAGCCCTGGGGAGAAAGTCAATGGAACAGAATTGTCAGAGAGACAGTGAATTCAGAGAATTTTATTCTTTTATATAATTGAAGCTCCTGTTCATTCCCAGCTGCCTATCTCTCCTGAATGAGAACAAGACGCAGTCATGTCAGTGGAACTATGATGGATCTGGATGGGAATATCAGGTTATTGCTGGTCCTGTCTTCATTCTCGTTTACACCTTCACAGGTCAGTGTCGCAATAAAACATCATTCACAGAGATATAGAGGGTCCACGGCACAGAAAAGACCCCTCGACCCATCATGTCTGTGCTGGTCAAAGATAAGCCACCCAACCATTCTAACCCCATTTCCCAGTGCTGGGCCCATATCCGTCTGTGCCTCACCGTCACCAGTGAGTATCTAAATACTTCTTCAATGTTATGAGGGTCTTTGCCTTCATCACCCTTTCAGGCAGCGAGTTCCAGACTCCCAGCACCCTCTGAGTGACAAGGTTTTTCCCACATTCCCTCTCAACCTCCTGTCCCTCACCTTAAATCTTTGCCCCTTGTTCATTGATCCCTCCACCAAGGGGAAAAGTTCCTTCCTGTCTATCTGTGCCCCTCATAATTTTATACATCTCAATTATGTCTCCCTCAGTATCCTCTGCTCTGAGGAAGACAACCCCAGTCTATCCAATCTCTCTTCAGAACTAAAACTCTCCAGCCCAGGTAACATCCTGGTAAATCTCCTCTGCGTCCTTTCCACTCCTATCACATCCCTCCCAGAACGTAGATTCCAGAACTGCACACAATACTCTAACTGTGGCCTAACCTTCGTTTTATACAGTTCCAGTATCACCTCCCTGCTCTTAAACTCTGTGCCTTGGCTAATAAAAGCATGTATACCATATGCTTAACCGCTTTATCCAGATGTCCTGATATCCTGTAGAATTGGATTTTTTTGTAGATCTGGAGGAGATTTCAGGCAATCCCAGCCTCCTCCACGTTTGTTTGTTGTCACTGAACAGGAACTCTTGCTGATTTTGAACACTTTCCTCTGGACCCTGGGTTGGTTGAGCAGCACAGGGATTGGGTGTGGTCACTGCTCACTTTAATCTGTGTCTGTAGGGGTTTTGATGCCAGAGGTTTTCCAGGATTTCCACCTTTGCCCGTGGGTCCTGCCATTCTGTATTAATGCGATCCTACCATGTTTCTGCCTCAGGAATTCCCATTGGATTTATGGCGGATTCTGTCAATCGGAAGAATTTCCTGTCGGCAAGCCTCTTCCTCTGGAGCCTCATGACATTGTTGATGGGATTTGCCAAACATTACTGGCACTTGTTGATTCTACGCTTCGGGCAAGGGATCAGGTAATATCTCCAACATCCACCTCCTCAGACCTTCACCAACTGTCTACCATCCCCGTCCGTCTCCCTGGGCCCCAATCAATGGTCACTAACTCTGAACATTTCTCATCACACAATCCTCATGACTTTGTTTGGAGTTAGATCTCAATGACAAAACTCTGGGACAATCACTCGCTCCATCTCTCTGGGAGAGAGAGATTGGTTTAACATCGTGATTTGTTTTGGGTGATTCCCCTTTAACAAGGATGAGGGAAGTCAGTTGGGAATGAGGAGTAGAACATAGAACAGTGCAGCACAGTACAGGCCCTTCGGCCCTCAATGTTGTGCCGAGCTTTGTCCAAACCCAAGATCAAGCTATCCCACTCCCTATCATTCTGGAGTGCTCCATGTGCCTATCCAATAACCGCTTGAAAGTTCCTAAAGTGTCCGACTCCAATATCACAGCAGGCAGTGCATTCCACACCCCAACCACTCTCTGAGTGAAGAATCTACCTCGGACATCCCTCCTATATCTCCCACCATGAACCTTATAGTTATGCCCCCTAGTAACAGAGCTACATCCACCCGAGGAAATAGTCTCTGCACGTCCACTCTATCTATCATCTTATAAACCTCTATTAAGTCGCCTCTCATCCTCCTCGCTCCAAAGAGAAAAGCCCCAGCTTTTGAAAAGCCTCAACCTTTCACACACTCTGTCTCAGACACACACACACACACTCTCACACAATCACACACTCTCACACAATCACACACTCTCTCACGCACACACACACACACAATCACACACTCACACACATACTCTCACACAATCACTCACACACACACACACAATCACACACACACACACTCACACAACCACACACTCTCACACACACACACACTCACACAACCACACACTCTCACACACACACACACTCACACAACCACACACTCTCACACACACACACACACACACAATCACACACACACACACACAATCACACACACACACACTCACACAACCACACACTCTCACACACACACACACTCACACAATCACTCTCTCACAATCACACACACACAATCTCACACACACGCACACACACACGCACACAATCACACACACACACTCTCACACAATCACACACTCTCTCAAGCACACACACACACACAATCACACACTATCACACACACACTCTCACACAATCACTCACACAATCACACACACACACTCACACATACACACACACACTCTCTCACACAATCACACACTCTCTCATGCACACACACAATCTCACACACACGCACACACACACGCACACAATCACTCACACAATCACACACACACAGACACACACACAGACACAGACACACACACACACACACAATCACACACACACACATTCACACACTCTCTCACGCACACACACACACAATCACACCCTCACACACACACTCTCACACAATCACTCTCACACAATCACACACACACACACTCTCACACATATACACACACTCTCACACAATCATGCACACTCTCACACACACGCGCACACACACTCATACAATCACACACACACACTCTCACACAACCACACACTCTCACACACACACACTCTCACACAACCACACACTCTCACACACACACACTCTCACACAACCACACACTCACACACACACACACACACGCTCACACAATCACTCTCTCACAATCACACACACACACAATTTCACACATTCACACATACACACACACACTCTTTCACACAATCACACACTCTCACAAACGCACACATACACAATCACACACACGCACACACACTCACACAAACACACACACTCATACACACACTCTCGCACACACACACTCGCACACACACTCTCACACAATCACACACACACACTCACACATATACACACACACTCTCACACACACTCTCACACAACCACACACTCTCTCTCACACACACACGCTCACACAATCACTCTCTCACAATCACACACACACACAATCTCACACACACACACTTTCACACACTCACACATACACACACACACTCGCTCACAAAATCACACACTCTCTCTCACAAACACACACATACACAATCACACACACGCACACACACACACGCACACACACTCACACACGCTCTCGCACACACACTCTCACACAGTCACACACACACACACACTCTCACACATACACACACACTCTCATACACACTCTCACACACACTCTCACACACAATCACACACACACACACTCTCTCACACAATCACACACACACACTCTCTCACACAATCACACACACACACTCTCACACAATCACACACACACTCTCACACAATCACACACACACTCTCACACAATCACAATCGCACACACTCTCGCGCACACACTCTCGCACAATCACACACACACACACACACACTCTGACACATATACATACACACACTCTCACACACAATCACACACACTCTCACACACACATACAATCACACACACACACACACACTTTCACACTCTCACACATATACACACACACACTCTCTCACACAATCACACACTCTCACACACACTCTCTCACACAATCATACACACACACACTCTCACACATATACACACACACACTCACACAATCAATCTCACACACACACACACAATCACACATATACACACACACACATTCTCACACAATCATTCTCTCACAATCTCTCTCACACACACAATCACACACACACACTCTCACACAATCACACACACACACTCTCACACAATCACACACACTCTCACACATACACACACACACGTTCCCACACACACTCACAGTCACACATACACTCACACACACACACACACATTCACAGTCACACATACACTCACACACACACACACACACATTCACAGTCACACATACACTCACACACGCATACTCACACACAGACTCTCTCTCACACACACACATACTCACACAGTCTCACACACACACACACTCACATGCATTTCCATACACACTCACACTCACACTCACACACACACTCATACACAGACACTCACACACACACTCCCACACACTACCCCCCCCCCCCACACACACACACACACACACACACACACACACACACAGTCACCCCTACACTCACACACACAGTCAACCCTACACTCACACACACACATACTCACACACATACACACACACACATACACAGACACTCTCACACACACTCCCCCCCACACACACACACACAGTCACCCCTACACTCTCACACACACATTCTCACACACATACACACACACTCATACACAGACACTCTCCCACACACACTCCCACACACACTCACAGTCACACATACACTCACACACACACACATACACACACACACACACAGTCACGCATACACTCACACGCACGCACACACACACACTCACACATGCACACTCACATACACACACTCCCACACTCACTCCCACACACACTCCCACTCAAACACACTGGGGGGGTGGGGAGGGGGGGCGTGAGGGGGTTGGGGAGGGGGCATGGAGGGGTGGAGGGGAGTGGGGGGGTGGTGAAGGGGGAGGGAGGAGGGACGAGGGAGGGGGAGGGGGAGGGGGGTGGGAGGGGGCGTGGAGGGGTGGAGGGGGCGTGGGTGGAGAGGGGGTTGGGGGTGGGGAGGGGGGTGGGAGGGGGGTGGGGGTGTGGTGAAGGGGGAGGCAGGAGGGTGGTGGGAGGGGGCGTGGAGGGGTGGAGGGGGCGTGGGTGGGGAGGGGGGTTGGGAGGGGGTGGGGGTTTGGGGGTGGGGAGGGGGGTTGGGGGTGGAGACCGGGGGTGGGGGGGTGGGGAGGGGGTGGGGGGTGCGGAGGGGGTGGGGGGGTGGGGGGTGGGGAGGGGGGTGGAGGGGGTGGGGACAGGGTGTTGGGGGGTGGAGGGGGTGGGGACTGGGGGTGGAGGGTGAGGGGGTGGAGGGGGTGGGGACTGGGGGTGGAGATTGGGGGTGGAGGGGGGTGGGGGAGGTGGAGAGTGGGGGTGGAGGGGGAGGTGGGGAGTGGGGGTGGAGGGAGTGGGGGTGGAGGTGGAGGTGGAGGGGACTGGGGGTGGAGGTGGAGGGGACTGGGGTGGGGGTGGAGGTGGAGGGGGTGGGGGTGGAGGTGGAGGTGGAGGGGGTGGGGGGTGGGGGGGCTGGAGGGACTTGGTGTTGGGGAGGGGGGAGGGGGGTAGGTGGTGGGGGTGGAGGTGGGGGTGGGGGTTGGGGAGGGGAGGTGGGGAGGGGAGGTGGGGAGGGGCTGGGGGAGGTGGGGAGGGGTGTGTCAGTGTGATTGGAGTTGCTGCTCACCCATGAGGAATGGGTAGAGTGGTTTCTAAGCAGCTGCAGAGATGTTGCAGTGACCTCCAGCTGTTTGGATTCTCTCTGTCTCTCCCTCTGGCACTGGGATTTGATGTTGTGTCCAGTTAATGGAGAGTGTCCAGAGATTCTCTCTTTGTGGGTTGTTACGTGGAAGGTGAGGGGTGGAGGGTGGAGGGTGAAGGGTGAAGGTGTGGAGGGAGAGAGGTAGAAGGAGAGGGGTGGAGGGTGAGGGGGTGGAGAGCGAGGAGTGGAGGATGAGGTATTGGGGGTGAAGGGAGAGGGGTGGAGGGTGAGGAGGTGGAAGGTGAGGGGTGGAGGGTAAAGTGGTGAGGGGTGGGGGGGTGAGGGTTGGGGTGGTGGAGGGTGAGGGGTGGGGGGTGAGGGGTGGAGGGTAAAGCGGTGAGGGGGTGGAGGGAGAGGGGTGCAGTGGTGGGGGGGTGAGGGGTGTGGGGGTGGAGGGTGAGGGAGTTGGGGGTGAGGGGGTGAAGGGAGAGGGGTGGAGGGTGAGGGGGTGGAAGGCGAGGGGTGGAGGGTAAAGTGGTGG